>NW_022196833.1:0-424009 GCF_008641045.1 Pistacia vera
ATGTGACAATTAAGTTGACAAATTAATTCACTTATCTCATCATCCTATGATTAAGGAGATGTTGCTAAATCAATTACTATATGGGTTTATATATGAATTTGAGATCTCAACTTTATATATATAGCATTATTGATAAAATTATTTTCATGAATTAAGACTTAAGGCTTGGACAAATGTAGCTTAATTCCCAAAATGTCAAAGTTTTATTTAAAAGACCTATGTAATAGTTAAACCCTGTGACTTATCATTTCTACCTTTAATGAAAGAACAAAGAGTTTGTTTTGTAACATAAAACCAATGTTTTAAAACCCAACCTGAGATGAAACCCAGCAAAGTTGCCAGGTCTTAGGTTGATCGATTTAATTGGTTTGATCGCTGGTCAAACCGGCTGACAACAAATTTTAAAATTGAGCAAATACACCCTTAAACATTGTTAAGTCCCTATAGATTTGAAATTTAGCAAACACACCCCAAATGCAAATCAGTCGATGACTGGTTGGCGACGGCGATACCCCAAATGGAACCCCAATCGTCCCTTGAGCTCATTTCCCTAAAAATCTACCCAAGATGTGGCCGAAATCGATTCGATTTCGGCCAAATCTCACCAACGCCAGCATTGGCATTCTAGGTCATATCTTACCTACGTTAGCGTCAACGACCCTCCCCATCACCCCGAAAATACTTCCCTCTTCCTCCCGACCAAAACCCACCTCACCCACCCTAATTAGCCTCGCCAATCATCAGCAAAAGCCAATTGTTGCCGTTGTTGGTGTTTTTCGATTTTCAGTCGATTTACTCATTGGAAATAAAATCTGTCTCCACCATTACATTCATTGGCACTTTCTCTTCAAAAGCACCAACATCCCGACCTTCAATTATTTGTCGATCATCATCTCAAATTCTAGGACTTTGGGTGAATAGGAATAATATAAACCCGACACGGTGAAGCTTCTAGGTCCCGGTTAAACCGGCTGGGCAGGGCCGAGTTTTAAAACAGTGCATAAAATGTTCGAGTATATTATACTAGACTCTATAGTCTAGCATTTAACATCTGATTAAAACATCCTAAATCATTATAGACTTAGTAGTTTAACATATTTTGTTTTAATTTTTTTTTAGTGAAGGCATTTAAATTAACTCATAATTTTATGGTTATTTATGTTTTGTAAATATGAGCTTAACATTTTGAGATCAGAATTTGTTATGACTATATAAGATAATTAATCATAGTGACTTTAATTTTCTCTTTGATTATATGAATAAAATTGGCATTGGACGTGAGAGATCATGCTCTCTATATTCTAAAATATAAAATAACAAAACAGAAATAGCAACAAACTAGTGATAACTACAACTTGTTATTAACAACGCAAATGGTTTATGGACAAAGCAATCTCGGCCAAGAGAAAAAGAAACACAAGATCCAACTTTATATTTTAAAAGAGATTAAAGTGCCTTTAGGTTTTATATTATAGCCTCAAAAAGTAGAGCAAATGCGTGGTTTAATTGCATTGCATCATCTATATAGTAATATCTTTATATAAGTAAAATTACAATTCAACCCTTGAGGTTTGGGGTAATTTCTAATCCGAAATCTTTATAAATATACATCTTTTGTCATTTAATTAATAAGTTGTAGTTCAAACACCAAGGGGTTAACCTAACAACTAAGAAGGTTTGCTCACTTCATTAACTTGCTGAGTTCGAACCATCTTAAGGTCACCTACTACGTTATGGCTTACGAGCTTGTAGGGTGTTCAATAGATCCTAAGAATTAATTGAGGTATGCGCAAGCTAGCCCAGACATCCCAACCATAAAAAAAGATAAAAAAAAAAAAAAAAGGTTGTAGTTCTTTGCAAAGATTAGTTTGTTGGTAGCACAACCGTGATACTTGTTTGTTATTCAACACACTAAATTAACCAACTTTATCTGTTAGTCCAATGCGATGGGATACCACTCAACAAACACACCCATATAGCACTTCCGTGACTCATTGACTCTTAAATGAAAGGGGATGATTTACATATTTATGAAACATTAAGGGTGTTTATTTAAACCTCATAAGGGATAACGGGATATTGTAATATCCCTATAAATATTATATGGGCGTCGTTAGTTTTATTTACAAATGGTTTTGTGACGCCGGTTCCTTTTCCACATATTAAATATTTAATTATAAATTGTTGAAAAGAAAAGATGTTTCTAGTCAAACTTTGACACCAACATTTAGTACTTGTAGGTATTTATTTATTTATTTTTGCATACCTTATTGCTACTAATTAAAACTTTATAATAAAATAAGGAAACCTCATGAGGGATATTGTAATATCCCTAAAAATATTATATGGGCGTCGTTAGTTTTATTTACAAATGGTTTTGTGACGCCGGTTTCCTTTTCCACATATTAAATATTTAATTATAAATTGTTGAAAAGAAAAAGATGTTTCTAGTCAAACTTTGACACCAACATTTAGTACTTGTAGGTATTTATTTATTTATTTTTGTATACCTTATTGGTTCTAATTAAAACTTTATAATAAAATAAGGCATAATTAGAAACTTAGTTTATATATGAAGTGTTTTTTTTTTTCTTTTTGGTCCACATGCAATATAACTTTACCCAAGCCCACATGGATATTAGATGATGATTCTAGGGTTGATTGAATTACCCAATAACATAGCCTTTTTTTTTTCGTTAAATGAAATAAAAAATAATTTACTTTAATTAAAACCTGTCATAATTTACATGTAAAGGAGTAATATAACAAGTGTATATTGTTAATTAATGAAACTATAGGGGTGGCTAGTGGTCATCTCCCATTAAAGTTATCCCGTCATTATTTTTATTTAAAAGAGAAAATGTAGATGCATTCACTCGAAATTCCTAAAATATTCATATTTATAAAATTGTTGGCAAAATTTTGAAGGGGCCGAAATAGGTATTTCACCTAACATTGCATAAAATAATATTAAATTCTAATTTTTTTTTCACATTTTCGCCTTTGGGGTTGTCATAGCCGACATCAACAGTGGTGTCACTGTATAAAGGGTTATTATGAAATTACCTTTAGGCCTTGAGCTTTAAAATTATTTTTTACACCACATAAATATTTGAACTATAGTGATGTCTATCACATTTCATGTTTAGTAGTTGACCATCCATAACCTCCATTTCTTGTAGTCAACAGTTAAAGATTAGGGCCAAAATTGTCATTTTGCAATGTAGTTAATCTTTTCTTAAAAATATAAAAATTATATTAATGTAATTATCGTTAGAACTCAATAGAATACTTAGCAACAAGAATTAATTCTTCGATAGAAGAAGTGTTTTTAACATAATCGTTTAGTGCCTTTTATTATCAAAGTCTCGGTTTATATAAACAATAATTACTAACTCCTTCCTATAAACTAGGAAATATCATCCATAAATACAAGAAATCAGGAATAAACTAAAGACTAGGAAAAAAGAAAAAAAGTTGAGCACTATAGAACTCTTCAAGACTTATTCAACTTAAGATTTTTCTACTATCCAGGTTACAACATTTCACCTCTCCTTAATTTTAAAATTGAATGGAACCTTGATATATGGCAAGGGTGTTTTTAACACTTTCAAAATTAAATGGATGAGTTTGATATTAACTAATCTCATAGAATTAAATAAAATAAACCAAATAGAAGAAATTTATTAATTAAGGCCAATGAGGGGAGCTATTGAATAATTCTCCAAATGCGGAGGGAGGTCAGGATCAATTTTTCATACCCTTAAAACATTTTGTTTCCTACCCTGATGATGGAATTGGAAGGGCATTACACATGGAGTAGCGCAGGCAAATTGCACATGACCTGCATTTATTAAAAGTAGGTATAGGTTTGGTTTTTATTAGCTTGGTAAGGATTATACATACATATTTTTCTATAATATTATATAATAAAATAAGATTGAATGATTTTAAATTTAAATTAAACTTTCATCCAATCATCTTTTACCACATAATGTTATATGAAAATGTTGTATGTGTAATATTACTCTTATTGGTTTGGGTCATCAATGGTCAATTCGTTAATAAGTCGTTTTAAAATGGGTCGTATTCGGACTTAGTCTTAAAAAATATTTGATTTTTTAATTAAATATATTTTAGTGCTAAAGTATTTAAAAATTTATTATAAATAATAAATAATATTTTGATTATCTTTTTCATTTTTTTAAATTTATATAGTTTAATTGTAAAATGTGATGGTATCACATTTTATTAATATTTGTATACACTTTTATTGATGAAACTTTAGCAGAAGAATTAATTATATTTTATACAAGACATGGAAATTTGAGAATAAGACTTTAGTATTTAATTTTCTTATATTTTACGTACCATCAAAAATAATAATAACAATGTGTCAAATTATATGATTATGAAGTTTTATACATTTTAATATTTATGTTTTAGAAGTATAGTTTAATATTATTGTGTAAAATTATTTATAATAGTTCATCATAGTAGTTTAATTAAAAAAAAAAAAAAATGGGGGAAACTTTTAATGGGCCGGGTTTGAGTAATACAATAAAAGAATGTTTGGATCCAATAAGTAATGGGATTACATTTCACTGGAAAAATAAGATAAACTATTATATGCTCTATTGGTAACTTACAATGAGTTAGTGATTGGTAGAATCTTGTTGAACGTCAGAAATTACGATGGCCTTATCAAGTGTTGTCGGTAGAGCTTCTTCTCCTTGTGCATTTTTTTGAGTGAACTCCTTTGATTTTGCCCACAAAAAGGAGTACAACCCAGCAATTATTAAGAAGGAGCCCAACAAGCTGAAATCATAAATCAATATTAGAAAACAGAGAAAGGATATCTTCTAATGCTAAAATATTACAGTATTACCATACATACATTCCAAGTGTGATATCTTGACCAAGTAGGAGAGCATCTAAAACAGCTACAAAAATGAGTGACAATGGGTTGAACATAGGAGGATAAGTTGGACCTCTCTTTGCAATTGCCCTTGAAACTAAACAAAAGGTTGCTGCTGTGGCCAATGTTCCCTGCAAAATTTGATGAAACCCTTTTGGAATCTTTGAAAATCATTAAAATGACATTTTTGAAAGCAGAGGAAACTTACGGAGTAGAATATAGTAATCAATTCAAGATCCCAAGCTAATCTCCATGAAGGCATATCGGTGTGTAAGCATAATCCTATTACCAAGGCTTGCAAGGCTGCTATGATACATGTGAACATTGTTGCCGAATATTTGAATGGAAATACTTTGAGCAGTTTCACCTGCTTCAGAAGAAGTCTTAAAAACACTAAAAGAAGGTAATAAAATAATACATATGGAATGTTAAATTACCTGAACCATATACCAAGAAGCATAAGATAAGCAACTCCCCACTAGTAGTAAAGAGCCTCTAGTCCAGTGAGCTTTAGGTATCACATTTTCTGTGAGTTTAGTGTTTAGGTTGTTATGAAAAATATCAAATGATTTTCCCTTATAAACACTACTGGTCACTGCTCCTCCCGCACATAAAATTGCTCCCAATATTTTAAATTTCCCTTCCTTAGAATTCAATCTCAATTTCTCTATTCTGCAAAACAAAAAATATGTTTATTCTCTTGTTAATTAATTATGTCAAAATAATGTAATGTACCTTAAAATTGTTGACAAAACAAAGGTGATCACTGGTAGTAAGTTAAGGTAGTTGATTGCATACGTAGCTGTAGTGTCTCGGAGACCATAATAATATAGTCCCATTGCAGCTGTTATCCTGTAAAATGGATCATTAAAATAATTAAATTAGAAAAAAGAAATTAACATTAAGTAAGACTTTTATTTCCTAAGTTCAAGATACCTTTAAACTTGATACAAAATTTTGTGAAATGAACCCTTAAAAGGAATTTAGCATTAAGTCGTAACTGAATGAATCAAATTCAATTTTGTTTTTCTTGGGTATTGTAGAAAGAAAAGATTTTTGATCTTTTGACTATTAGTTTTTACTTGTTTAGAAAACTATATATACCCATTTGATTTTTTTATTTTAATTCTGGTCACCAAATCATGATGTCATTAACCAACTCTAATGAAATCATAGTCATTCATTTTTTATCCCCACAAATTATGGTCACACACACAAATTATGGTTGCATAAGTTTAGCCCACAAACTTTGTCCACCTGCTTAAGTATTTATGGTTGCATAAATTATGGTTGATTTGGTGGCAAGAATATAAATGAATGTATAAATTATGGTTGATTTGGTGACAAGAAAATAAATGAATGTATAAATTATGGTTGATTTGGTGACAAGAAAATAAATGAATGTATAAATATAGTTAATTTTATTTATTAAAACTTAAATGAGATGCAAAGTCCAATTTATATGGTTAATAAAGATCAAAAGTGGCATCCTATAGCACCTACTGCTTTTACGCACCTAAAATCAACGATGACTAAAAAAGGTAAAAGAAGAATAAGACTTACCCAGTTAAGGCATTGATGAAGAGCCAGAACCAAACAGAAAGATTAAGTTTTGATATGATACCCCTGCAATAATCAAATGATTCAAAAGCTGAATTGTGATGAATTTTTTTGAAGAAGAAGGGAAGAAAAAGAAACCTTTCCAAGAAGATAGCAAAAGGAGCAACGGAAAAAGCAGCAACGACATGTCGATAAGTCATTAAAGCAAAAATGAAAGTCCCTTGATTCAATATGATTTTTGAAAGCATTTGCATTCCTGTTACAAACAATTGCACCAACAACATGCTCAGAATATCTTGAGACCAAACAAACCATTTCTTCATCTCTTTTCAATCAAAGAAATAAATGCAAGAGAGTATTGGATAATCAAAATGGTTACGGAGGGTTAACTCTTAATTACAACTTAGTGATTCTGTACTATGTAGCACCATTAGACCCTATGTACACCCGCTCAAATCTTGCCATCTACACCCATATCTTAACAAACAAAATATTGATATATTATTTGATATGGTAAAAGATACCATTTAGGAAATTGCGGAAACATACATTGCAATCACCTTAACGATATTCAGTACCATTAGGAGACATTGATGGGTTTTTGGGCGTGATCCCACTAATGGTTAAGTCCAATACGGAAGAGAAAAATTAGTGTTTTACAAGTCTTACCCTTGGAGGATTTATATAGCCTCAACCTCTTGATCGTGTGAAGATGTCGTGGTGCCTTGAATGTGAATTATGAAGAAGTTATTTAGGCAGTAGTGGATTAACTTGGAGTAAAAGGCGAGCAGATAAAACGTTTATTAGAGACATTATCCCATTGGGCAGATTTGTCGGGTTTAGGCTCTAATTCGGCCCATTGTAGATCTGCTTTAAGTTTTTAAATACGGGCTCTATATTATAAGGCATGTTATGCGCTGCTTATCAGTATTGAGATGCATGTAAGGGTTAACTCTTGTGTATTATTTGCAGTTTTTCCTAAATGGGACATGACCTAAAAGGCATATGTTAGAAGGCCTATTATTCGCTTTTATTGATGAAGTTAAAACAGAAATTAATTCTCTTTTTCCTTAAATTGCTCATTACCATTTAATTTTGTCAATTCAGCATCTCTTATTACCATTGAATCAGGGACATACTCGTAGGTCTGCGGGTATCCAAGTAATTTTTACGAGTATGGGTTAACATAGTTAAGACCTGTGGAAAAATTATCCGTATCTGATCGCCTGTTATTTTTACCAGTGGGCCAGATGATACTTGTGGATACCCGCACAAGATAATTTTTTTTTAATAAAAAATTATCAATAATTTGTTATCAAACTCATTAATTTACTTTCAAGTTTTCTATTATCGGCTTCGAGAAATCTTGACATGACAGATGTGCCACATTTTTCTAAGTTTATGCAATAATTTTTGTAATACAATTTAACACAAGGATTGTTTTGAAAAATATTATTAAATTTTATTAAACGTTATCCAATAATTATTCTAATATTTTTCTTCTTGTGATTATCAACTTGAAGGGATAAAATTGGTTTATTATCGATAACTGATAGATAAAAATATATTTAGTGTAGAGTTGATCCACTCAGATGAGCATATGCTAATCTCAATAATTTTAGAGATATTTTATAATTTACTTAAACATAGGAGCATATAAAATTAACCCATGATTTAAATACGTAAAATGACGGTGGAAATAAATTTAAGCTCATAACAAAAGGATTAGGAAGTGGCTACAGTTTGATTCCTTAATTAAAAATACATTGCTTAAATATTGAAACACATAATGACTCTTTGTATATTCATAAAATTATTAAGAATACATAGTATTAAATTATATTAATTTTGTAACAGCTATTGAGATATCATTGATTTAATTGTAAACAACTTGTATTTAAAAATCTTATATGAAAAAAAAGGACCCATAAATTCAAAAAGAAAAAAAGGACTATTGAAATTGGACAAATTTAGTGTTTTAATTAACCAATTAACGATGTTTGAAAATAATGGGCTATTAAATATGCATGAAGATATGTTATTATAGTTGCACATATAAATTTAATATTAAAAATAGATAATTTTGATTAGATTTGGGTAAAGGGCCTAGTTAGTAAATACGGGTACGGCAAAAAAACGGTACGGGAATTTTACGGGTATAATACGGCAAACGGTGAAAAATACGTTTATAAAAATTCGGCCATAAAATTCGGATACGGAAAAAATACGGTACGGGTATATACGGGTTTAATACGGTGTATTGTCAATAATACGTTTTGAAAAATACGGCAATATCAATCTTAGTTTTAACACTTTTATGGACTACCTGGTTAAAATCAACATAACATTTCAAATGCAAAGTATTCAATTAACCAATAACACAAATACATAATATATAATTGATATTTAAATTATAGTCTCCAGACTCAAACACAATATTTAGTCAAGATTCAACTATAGTATCAACTATAGATTGATAATATTCTTAACTTTAATATTACTATGCCATAATTGTCAACATGTTCCGAGAAATGTGATTCTAGATTAATATAATCTTCCTCATTTTGAACTTAAATTGAGAGCAAATCACGGCAACCAATGAAGAGTCAAGTGGGATCGAACACAAATATCAAGAATTTTTTTAATCTTTCTTATCTTCTCTTTTTTTCCCACTTGTGGACTTTTTCATTCTATATATAATTAAACCCATTTCTAGCTGCTTCTACCACATCGAAACAATGGCTAATTGGGTTCTCTCTTTTTGCTTAATTGCTCTCATTTTCTCTCTCTCCGATGGTGCTCCTGCAGCTACTTCAGCTAGTACTAAATATCTTGACGGTAAGTCATTAATGATTTCAGTTTCAGCTTGAATATGTAACTGAAATGTCATGGTGGGTTTTACTTCGCGGTGCCTCGTGGTGTTCATGCGGTAAGGCTAGGCAACGAAGCTTCAATTTCTCAGAGTGTGAATGTGAAGGCCGGAGTTATTTATACGCTCACATTTGGAAAGAGAATAAGAGATGAAGAAAAGCTGAAAACGTGAAGATTTGAGGAAGAAGAGCTGAAGAAGAGCTGAAGTAAGGAAGAACGAAGAAGAAGTGAAGAACTGAAGACTGAGATCTGCTTTAATTTTTAGTAAAAAAACCCACAAAACGACGTCGTTTTGGGGGTGACCTTTTTTGTTTTTTTTTTTTCAATAATTCGCGAATAATTCGGGAGGGCTTAAAATACGCGTATAATTCGGTAGATTTTAGAAAATACGTATACGGGCGTTTTATACGCGAATTATACGACTGTCCGTATAATCGCGTATAATACGCGTTTTTACTAACTAGGGTAAAGGGTGACCACAGATGCACCCGTATCCGTACAATGTTTTACTTACAACTAAGTCATACAACTAGACAAAACTTGTACAAAATTTATGTAAAATGACTACTTTATCCTTTGTTTTTTGCTTGATTGTATGACTCAGTTGTAAGCATAACATTGGTCATTCCCTTACAATAATATTTTACTTACAACTGAGTCATACAACAAGACAAAAACTACACAATATTTATGTAAAATGACTACTTTGTCCTTTGTTTTTTACCTAGTTGTATGATTAAGTTGTATGACTCCGTTGTAAGCATAACATTGCTCATTCTCTTACAATAATATTTTGCTTACAACTGAGTCATACAACCAGACAAAAACTACACATAATTTATGTAAAATGACTATTTGGTCCTTTGTTTTTTGCCTGGTTGTATGATTCAGTTGTAAGCATAACATTCCTCATTTCCTTACAATAATGGTTTGCTTACAATTGAATCATACAACCAGAAAAAACCTATACAAAATTTATGTAAAATGACTACTTTGTTCTTTATTTTTTGCCTGATTATATGACTTAGTTGTAAGCATAGTATTGTTCATTCGCTTACAATAATGTTTTGCTTATAACTGAGTCATACAATCAGACAAAAACTATACAAAATTTATGTAAAATGACTACTCTGTGCTTTGTTTATTGTTTGATTATATGATTCAGTTGTAAGCATAACATTACTCATTCCCTTGCCCATTCAAATTTTCGACCTGCAGTCTAGTACTTGTACCCATCATTACCCGGCCCATACCCACCCCTTTGCCAGGTCTAGCCTTAAGACATGAGTTTTGTCATATATATATATATATATATATATTATTAGTTTATCCTCACATTAATTTATTAATGTAATTATAGTTTATAATTATGTCATTATATTGTATAATCATTTTATTTTTGGAGTCATTATATTGATTGATCTTAATTATGGGTTACTGTTAAATTACTTTATTTTAGGGAATCATTCCCCATTAATTATAAGTTAATACTAAATCAACAATTATAAAATATTTATTCATCATTATTATAAAAAATTATAAGTTAATACTAAATCAACAATTATAAAATCTATCTAGATAATTATCATAAGAAAATAAGTATGGTTCAATAGTACTTGTGACTAGATGGAACAAATGTACTAAGCCAAAAATTCAAAACAACATTACGAATCCGATATTACATAATTTTGACCTTTTATTATAAAACCTAAAAACTACTAATTAATTCATTAAAATTAAAAAAGAAAATAATTAAGTACAAGGCTTTCTTAAAAGTAAATTCGTAATTTGTAGTATTCGTTTTTGACATTTTATTTCTTCCATTATTCTGTTGTCTCGTGGACTCATGATGTTCAAAATTCTCTTTACATAAATTATTAACATTTTCCTATCCCTTCACAAACTCAACCCAGCTTGACCTAAAAATCTCTCTTTCCCATTTCCCTCCCCATCCCCATCACCCTCCTTTCTCTTCTTCCCATCCCCATCCCCACCCCCTCCCCCTCCTTTATCTTCTTCCTCTTCCTTTTGTTTAATTTGAAAACTAGATATAGATATGAAAATTTGGTGCTTGCATGAGTTTCAAACCAATATATATTTCATAGATCAACTAATTTAAACAACATGTGGCCACTGAATCGTTTTTTTGAAGTCAATTGCCTGTTTACCATGGCCACGTAGAGGTGAGCATGAGTAAATGGTAGAACCATAATCGAAACCAACCCCAGTAGGGTCTAGTTCTGATTCTGAAAAATTGGAATAAAGAATTCCCTGGTTCGGTACCGATTCCTGCTGTGCTGGAACCGGGAACCAGAATCAGAACTGAGGTCCGAGTATTTGTATAGAAATGGGACTAAATTATAATTTTTGTAAACTATGGGGGTGTCTTTGTCATTTTTAAAAATTAGGGGGGTAATGAATAACCTAGGTACCTGAAACACGAACTGTTTCAGGTTCCGATTCCAAGTTTTAAGGAATTGGAATTGGCCGGTTTCGATTCTTGTTTCAAATCTTAGGAACCAATCAGTTTCGATTCTGGATTGGTTTCTTAAAAAAATGCAGGGTACTCCGAACCGTTCATCCTTATGGCCACCTCCATTTGAGTGTCTTTCATTCAACACCATGATTTATTGTGGCGGTGTTGTTAGTAGATAAATTTATTGTTTAATTAAGAGATATGAAGGGAGAAAATATCATGAGAAAATAAGAGAGGAAATAATGGAAAAGGGAAAAGAGTACAACCCAAAGAGAAACACCATTATGCCCTTTACCAATTAAGTTTAACAAAATTTTTATTAACTACAGGGGTGTTTGTAATAATTTTTTTCCTTTTGCCACAAAAAATTGTTAGTGGTGTTTTTTTAATTTCTGAAAAATTAATTAAAAAAATAAAAAATTATACTTTTTGGTTTATGATTCCACAAGTAATTTTCAATTATCAATATTAAATAATGAAGGGAAGTGGTGGGAGTAATTTGAATCGATATCAAGTTCTTATATGGAATTTTAGAGAAGAAATCCATCTACATAAGTCAAAAAAGTATATATTGATATAGACATAGAATGTAAAAACTTAACTAATATGCATTAGATTCGGGTTAATTGAGTCACCATTTCCGAGTTTTCAGAAACTGAAATTTAGATGCATAGTTTGGGAATCGTCTCTATTAGTGTAACCGCAAAATCAGACATATTTTTGCTAGGTTACGAGATGAAAGTATCGGTCAACGTTTCTCTGTCCTCATATTGTGGCTAAAATATGAATTTTAGGCCAATGAAAATTACATAATTGTGTACTTTGTCTCGAAACATCGTTTTGGTATCATTTTTTGGGAATCTCTTCGACGTCAACGACAACCGATCACCTACGACTTTGCATATTTACCAAAGATGTAATGTTTTGATTAATTATTATTTATGTAAGTTATTTCAGAATTTATGTAAAAGATCTGAGAATTTAATATATATATTATATATATAATATATCCTATATATATATTATTATAGTATTATATCTATACGCTAAATACCTATGCGGGTTGTTCACCATTTAACGTATTTTGGAAGCTCTAGAATTGCTCCATTTTGATACATTAGATTGACAAGCTAGTCAAGTTGTTCTACCTTGAAACGTTGGATTGATATTTATTGCTCCATCTATAATTATTAATTAATTAAAAAAATTGGAACAATTCTAGTTATATAGGTGCATTGCATTGACATTCTAAATGTCTAACTATAATGATACTTTATATTTGTGATTGTCATGTGATTAAATTTTATTAGTGATGATGTAGACAATATTAATTGTTGTATTAGTATTCCAAAGTCTAAATAAATAGACATAAAGATTAGATTGCATTGGTGCATTGCATTGTTGTATTAATAATTAATAATAATACTAATTATATAGGTGCATTACATTGACATTTTAAAGGTCTAACCATAAGGACATCTTGGATTTGTGATTGCCATGTGATTGAATTTTATTGGTGATGTTGTAGACAATATTAATTGTTGTAATGGTATTCCAAAGTCTAAATAAATAGACATAAAGATTGGATTACATAGGTGCATTGCATTGGTAGTAAAAAACATATTTGTTTATTAATAATTATATAAGTACATTGTATTGACATTGCAACCTTTATTCGTATTCAATTTGTATTTAATTATATTGGCATTCGAAAGGTCTAAATAAGGGGTTATAAAAGGGACGTATATTCAGTTATGTATTATCGCAATATGTTAGTTGGTGTCAACAATACATTTGGTATTTTTGTTAATTGTTTATAGGTCATGTTAATTTGTGTCAATAATATGTCTGTTCTTCATGATTTTATTAATCGATGATTTTTTATTTATTTATGTTTTTGTTGTTGTTTACAAGTCAAAGATTCATGAATTGACATAGAATAAAGGCAGGATGTCCGATTGACATTGTCAAATGAGTCGTTATTTTGATTTGTTCTTCTGAACTGTAAGCATCTCTGCTAACTATTTTAATACGAAATTGTAAGTATATTTCCTAACTATTTTAACAGTTATTATTTGATTGAATGATTGTTTTTGTTCGGTCAATCTATTTGAATGATTAATTATGTTAGTCCTGCTGAACGTTAAATGTATTCCTTAAAAATTTTAATATGAAGATTAATTAACTTTTGTTGCTTCCGTTTTCATGTAACAGTTGTTATACGAATGAATAATTGTTCCTTAACAAATCTTAACATGAAGATCGATTAAATTTTGTTATGTTTATTTTCAAGGAAATGTTCATGTGCTTTACTAAGATCAAATCGAGGATGATCCTATTGTCAACCGAACTGTGAGTATGTGTCATATCTATATTAGTATAAACAGTTCAATTATATTGAAATGTTTTCTGTAAAAACATTCATGTATTTTAATTTTTTATATGAATGATCTATTGTTTATGTCCTATTGATGTGTGAGTATATATGTTAAATGAATTAATTTTGGCTGATTTCGCTTTCCAATTGATATGTGTTATTTGAAATATTTCTTATCAGTTCTAATATGATAATCCCTTAAGTTTGGGTTAAGTAAGCTATTCATTTTATCATCACACGTATTTCAGTTTCCATTGAATAATCAATAGTGAATTGATCATAACTTGCTCAATAAAAATCTAATTGATGAGAGGATTGAATCTTTAGAAACTAGATAGATAGGGATTTAATTTGACATGTTATACGCTTAATTTGGATAACTGTAGCCCCCACTGCCGAACCATTCCTTTCATCATCACACATTTCGGCTTCCATTGAATAATTAGTAGTAAATTGACCATAACTTGCTCAATGAAAATCCAATTGATGAGAGGTTTGAATCTTTAGAAACTAGATAAACGAAGATTTAATTTGATATATTGTACGCTTAATTTGGATAACTTTAGCCTCATTGCCGAACCATTCATTTTATCATCACACACATTTCGGTTTCTCCTGTTTCTCGATTTCTATTGAACAGTCAGTAGTAAATTAGCCATAACTTGCACAATACAAATCCAATTGATAAGCGGTTTGAATATTTGAAAACTAGACAGATAGGGCTTTAATTTGATATATTATATGCTTAATTTAGATAACTTTAGTCCCATTTTTGAACCATTTCTTTTATCATCCCACACATTTTAGCTTCCACTGAACAGTCAGCAGTAAATTGACCATAACTTGCTCAATAAAACTCCAATTGATGAGACGTTCAAATTTTTAGATACTATACATACAAGCATTTAATTAGGTATATTACACGCTTAATTTGGATAACTATAGCCCCACTGCCAAACCATTCCTTTTATCATTACACATTTCAGTTTTCACTGAACAGCCAGTAGTAAGTTGATCAATAAAACTCCAATTGATGAGAAGTTTGAATATTTAGAAACTAGACAGATAGGGCTTTAATTTGATATATTATACACTTAATTTAGATAAATGTAGCCCCACTTTCAAACCATTTCTTTTATTATCACACACATTTTGGTTTTCCCTGTTTCTCGATTTCCACTGATAAATTGATCATAACTTAATCAATAAAAATCCAATTGATGAGCGGTTTGAATCTTTGGAAACTAGAAAGATAGAGCGATATGTTATATGAAGAATTTGGATAACTGTAGACCTGCGACCGAACCATTCATTTTATCATCATACACATAAAACCAATTGAATTTTAGTGATGACAAAGGAAAACAAATATTGATATGTAGTTTTAATTGTATGTTCTATCTCTTTTTGTTGATATTTTTTTATGATCTGATGTTTGTAGCTGAACCATGTAGCTTTAGTAAACCATTTATAAAATACCGAACCATTATTATTATCCTTAAAGGAAAACAAATATTGATATGTAGTTTTAATTGTAATTGTTCTATCTCTTTTTGATGATATCTTTTATGTTACACACATATATCATGAAAAGAGTTTGTTGTTGAATATAACTAATTTCATTTATTTAACAAATATCAACTGATGTTTGATGCTAAACCATGTAGCTTTAGTAAATCAATCATTTTATTATCATACGCATTTAGGTTTTCACTGAACAATTAGTAGTAAATTGACAAGAACTTACTCAATAAAACTCCAATTGATGAGAAGTTTGAATCTTTAGAAACTAGATAGACAGGGCTTGAATTTGATATATTATACGCTTAATTTGGATATCTGTAGCTCCACTGTCAAATAATTCATTTTATCATCATACACATTTTGGTTTCCATTGAACATTCAGTAGTAAATTGACCATAACTTTCTCAATAAAAATCCAATTGATGAGAGGTTTGAATATTTAGAAACTAGACAGATAGGGTTTTAATTTTATATTATACGCTTAATTTGGATAACTTTAGATCCACTGCTGAACCATTTTTTATTATCATATACATTTCGGTTTCCACTAAACAATCAATAGTAAATTGACCACAACTTGCTCAATAAAAATCCAATTGATGAGAGGTTTGAACCTTTAGAAGCTAGACAGACAGGCTTTAATTTGATATATTATATACTTAATTTTAATAACTGTAGCCCTACTGTCCAACCATTTCTTTTATCATCACACACATTTTGGTTTTCTCTGTTTCTCGATTTTCACTGATCAATCAGTAGTAAATTAGCCATAACTTGCTCAATAAAAATACAATTGATGAGCAGTTTGAATTTTTGGAAACTAGAAAGATAGGGCTTTAATTTGATATATTATAGGATGAATTAGGATAACTATAGACCTACTGCCGAACCATTCATTTTATCATTATACACATAAAACAAATTCAATTTTAGTGGTGACAAAGGAAAACAAATTTTGATAAGTAGTTTTAATTATATTTGTTCAATCTTTTTTTTTTTTGATTTTTGGATTGATTTGTGGGTTTTACAATTATTGTCTTTCTTTAGGATGCTATCATCAAATGCTTTTTTTGCTATAAGTGGTGATCAATTCTAATTGTAGCAAATGGATTTGTGTCACAGGACCTTTATCTTCATGACTTCTTCAATGCTTCAATTAAGTTGCCTTCAGATTATACTGTTAGAGTTGTTGCTGCTTTCTATGTGAGTTCTCTTCTCAACATTCTTAATTTTTTTATTTCTAAAATAATAATAATAATAATAATAATATTTCATTTTCTCTTCTCAACAATCAAAATCAATTTTTTTTTTTCTTTTGGCTCTGCAAGTCTTTTGCTTAAAATGTCACATTTTTCAACAAGGTTTCTCTTTTTTTGATTAATTTATAGACTTATCAATAATACCCAGTAGGTTATCCTGTAAGTTTTTTTGCTTTTCTTGACAAAGTTTAGAACTTTGGTAGCAAATGTCAAATGGTAACATATTTGAGAAGAACCATTATGATATAAACTTTGAGTTTAATTTGTGGATATTTTATTTATTAATTTATTAATTATCAATTCAATATAAAATGAACTTCAATATAGAAAATATATATTTAAAACACAAAAAAACCAATAATAATGTAAAAAAAATATAATAAACATACTCGTGCAACGTAACTTGAAAATGAATATAAGTTACAGAAGTTGCGGAAGGTCAATATAAATTTTGAGTTTAAATAGTTGATCTTGATAATATTCAAGTGATATTAAATATCATACACGATTCACTACAAAATACTGACATCAAATATCAAAGACATGTCTAAAAAAATAATATCAATTGTACAAGGTGATGATCCTGGAAATATAATTTGGCTATATAATATTTAAGTGATCTTCTTAAGTTGGATGAATGATTTAATAACATCTACCTATAAGGGGCCGTCTGGATCGGGTTGATATTAGTTAAATAGGGTAATATTTTTTAAATTGAGCAGATGACAATGTTTGGTTGGTTTGTAAAAAATTATTTCCAGAATATATTATGACAATCAGTAGCATTTAGGGGGTAAATTTCTGGTAATCTTAATACCTAGGGGGGCTGTTATTAAAACTTACCCTGGTATTACAATTTTTTTCCTATATTGCCCCTAAATAGTTGAGCATTTGGTCCAAATTAACCTTATATTTGCTAATATTTACAAAACACCCAATCATTCATGCAAACACTTTTGTCCTCGCTTTTTAAATTTTTCGGATGACATTGCCCTTGTTATTATCATTATTCACAGAAATGTCTTTATACCCAGAACTAGTCACAACTGGCAACCACCGTTGATCGCCACCGGAGGTTGCCATAAGTCGCCATAATGGCATATGACCGGCCGTATATGGCCGGCCGTTCGTTGGTGAGGCTTTTTCCGACCATGGATCTGTTCTTTTTCCGACCATGGATCACAGATCCATGGTTGAAAAAAGCCAGATCTGGCTGTTTCAGGACCAAGCATATGGCCGTGAAACAGCGACTAATCTGGCCGTGAAACGACCAGTCACTGCCAGCGATGGTGGTTGGCTACCAACAATTGCTTGGGATGGGTAGGGGTGTTTTTGTTAAGTTTAAAACGTTTTTGGCTGCTAGGGTGTTTTTGCTCAATATGAAAAGTAGGGGGTTAAAAAAAATTATTCGAAAAATAATAATAAAAAATACTGTTAAATTAATATTTAAAAAGGAGGGCAATTTAGTAATCTATATAATATATCCACCCATTTGTCCTTTCAACCAAACATGTTATTCACCAATATATTCGAACCAACCAAACACATTTTCTAAACATTCCCAGTAATCTTCAAGGTGATCTTTTATTCCGTTAATATAATATCCCCCTATAGTAAAATATTATATGATCCAAACCCCCCCTAATTGATATTAATAATTATACCGGTACAATTATTAATTTTATCTTAACACAACTTTGTATATATATACAATTTATATTTACTTTAAAATTTGTACAATTTAACACTTATTATGTCTTAATCTAATTAGTTTATTTTGTTAGAATAAATTTGTTTACAATCTATTTCAAAAACATTGAATAAACATACCCGCGCAACGCGCAGGCCCCATGTCTAGTTATAATATAAGAGCGAATTGGTAATTCAATTTAGGTCTTTAATACCATTATTTCCATGTTCAAATATAAATAATACGTTTTAACTTTTCCAAATCAGATGTAAATTTCTAAAAATAAGTGAAAAAATAAAAATAAAAAACAACGCAAACACTTAGGGTTCGTTTGATTTGTTATTTTGGATAGAATTTTGGAAATAATATTGGATAGTTGAATAGAGTGATTATTACGAGGTAAAATTTAAAATTTAACAAAAAAACCCCCTAGGTTTGCTAATTTAACTAAACACCCCAATATATAAAATTTTGTAAAATGACAAAAACAGCCCCACCCACCCACAGTGCCAGATTTCGGTTATAAGTGGTGAAAACAAACAAGGTCTAAATCTGAAATCTAAAACCGAAATGGTTGTACCAATGGAGGAGATGGGTTAAGTGACTGCCGCATAGCCAAACGTTGCAGCCTACTGCTCCATGAAGCCTACTATACCATGAAGCTAGGCCACACCGGCGGCCTACGGCGTCAGTTACAACCTGATGGGCTGCCTGGTTACCTCGTCTCCACCATCATAGTGCAAATTCCACAAACTGCCCCCATCACAAGACAACTCAATATCAACCTAATGACAACTCAAATTAGCAAATCAATATGTTTTTTTTTTTCGTTAAGTTTATGTTTTTAATTCGCAATGTTATTTTGCTTTGTTATAGAGATGAAGATAACTCAGTTATCAAAACACGCATAATACAATTTTGTGACAATATGCAAAGTATTGAAGTTGCCAAATCCATTATTCAACAATGTGTTTATGGTATACACATTAAAACCAAACTTTTTACAACATGTAAATTACTCTTGCAACCTTACAAAACATGGTTAAGCTACCTTTCACAACGTGCCTTGTTTGCTGCCAAGAGCTCTTCCACAACATGCTTTGCTTGTTGGATCATATAAATATGAAATCAACAAACCTTCATGAAAATAGTTTTTTTTTTTATTTTTTTTATTTTTCGAAAATGCAGGGATGTATATGAGAAACTTTAAGACCTTTTGGGTGATAGTGTAATTAATGAAAACTTAATGTGATTTGCAAAAAAAACATACAGAGGGAAATACATGGGCCTGGAGAGGTGCAGCCCAGCCCATTAACAAGATTTTAAGTTTTCTTGGAGAAGAAGGGGAAAAGATTTGAAGAGAATTGGGAAGGTTTATCTAGGGCTTTAATAAATTTCTTCGTCTCAAAAAATCAATCAAACTCTTCTTCAATTTCTTCGTCTTCTTCAAAATGTGGNAACAAAGCGGGAGTATGAATTTATTACATTGGGCGGGTTGATTGCCGTATCTCGTGAACAAATGAGTTTGGAAACAAATACCATTGAAATACAAAGGGAGAACGATATTTTCCCACCCAAGGTTTGACGAAATGATACTTTTCCACTCTTTAAGTTTCAAAATGACACATTCTCACCCTTTGTTAGGTTATGTTATGTTTTCCGTTAATATTTTACTGATAAGACAAAAATACCCTTAAATATTTAACTTTATAAATTTTTTATTATTTTTTAATTAGTCAAAAAAAAAAATAGTTAACCCTACCTAAAAAGTTAGGAGTAATGCTAAGAAATTATTAAAAGTTAAATGACCTTAATATTTATTTATTTATAATGTCATCTATAACTCATCACTATTATTCAATAATTTACTAAATTTATAATGTTTTTCATTTTTACCAATTAACATAAAAAATCAATATTCCTAATTAATTAAATAAACAAAGGAATTTTTTTTTTTTTTTTTTTTTTTACACTTGAACTAGTAAATAATCGAGTAAAGACTTTGACCAATGTTTTAAAAACCGACCCGGGACAAAACCCGACAAGGTGGTTAGGTCCCGGGTCAACCAGTTTAATCGGTTGAACCAGCTGGTTCAACCGGTGACTTCAGCAAAATTACTATTCACAGAATGCTAATTTCCAAATTTTGGCTCCAAATCATAAATTCCAGAATAAAAAGTCCCTAGCAAAGCATCATCAAACATCATTACATCAATAATACAATAAATTACAAATCAAAATAACAAATGAATGAAGAAAAATCACATAATAGTTGTTTCAACTTTCAAGTCAACACTTCAACATTCTAACAAAAAATGATCTTCACCCAATGGTATTCAATTTATCATTTCATCCTCAATTAAAATTCACAATTCACACACCACCTGACAGATGATCGTCATCATTATTAACATCGACATATCATCTACAAAAAATTCTAGCAAAAAAGGAAAACCATAAGTTAAATCTTCCCATTTAAACTAATTGAATATAAACTAGCTAATACCAAATTGAAATTGCTTAGAAAATTGTAAACAACCTTCTCAAGCATTTGTTGAGTCATAATTGCAAAACAGATTCATATTCCAATATTCATTGATAATACAATCAATTTCTATATAAAATCTCCATGGAATATATGCGAAAGTAAATGACAAACCTCCAGCCATAGCAATTGTTCTTTGATCTTCTTGCTCCTTTAGCCATTTAACCATATCAATCAATTTTATGACCATTATACCCTCATTTCTCTTCAATGACATCACCCCTTACACTTTATAATGGCCACATCTCGAAATACATGTAAATTGACCATTTTACCCTTCCATTCAAAAAAAGAAAATTACTTGAAAAGGTAAATTTCATACCTTAGGGCATCGGAATAATAACGTGGGGTTTACACGGTATTAGCTGAGTGGGATGATTATTTCACTAGGCAGGTATTGTCTTGAGTGGGATTGAGATCATTTGAGCGGATATTGGCTTGAGTGGGATTGAGATCATTTGGGCGGCTATTGGTCTAGGATGGCGCCCTAGGCGAGTATTGGCCTAGCTAAGCAGCTAGTTTGTTTGTCTATATTAGGGACTGAGAATTGAGAATTGAGATTTACGATGTAGGTCTCTAGGTACTAGAGTGGTGGTTATGGTGGTTGCATTAATTGAACGAGTGGAAATTGTGAATACCATGTGGGTATAGGATGGGGTGGAATTTGTGAATATCCAGTAGGTATAGGCTGGGGTGGAATTTATGGATACCTAGAGGGTATAGGTTGGGGTGGAATTTATGGATTCCCAGTGGGTATGGAATTTGTGGATACCCAACGAGTATAGGCTAGGGTGGAAATTGTGGACACCTAGCGAGTATAGGCTTGAGTAAGAGTAGGTTTTGTGTTGGGAGATACATACGCAGCCTTGGTAATGGTGGCATCGGTTTATGTGATTTTTAATATGAACAATCCTTGGTATTCAAAAAGCTGGTACGAGGGTGCTAATCTCTCGTCTGGCATGATTTGGTACGATTTAAGGTTCTAAGGTATCCAAAAATTATATTGGGTTATTGTTGCGTCATTAAGCGAGTGGTTATGTGCTGCATGACATACAAACAGTTTTCCTCATGCAAGTTTTTAAAAGTAGAAGCTAATTTTGTATATAATTGTATTATCCACTCATTAGGCTTCCCAACTCACTATTTTATGTCCCCGCACAATGTATATACCACAATTCAAATGGGGATTTTAGTTCTTTAACTGTTTCTTACTTTTGTCTGTTCCATTATGAAGAATTCAACTGCTTTTTATTTTGCTTCTTAAACCACTTAAAGTGCTTATGTTGCTTTTGCTTCTACTTCTTGTAGTCAATAATGCCAAAAATTAATGCTGCAAGAATATAATAACTAACATAGGGCATTTACGTGGAAACCCTTTAGAGAAAAACCACGACAGAGACAAGGGATCACTATGTAGTTTGGAAAATACAAACTTTTTCTCTCTGATTACACTCTCTCTTTTGCGGATACAAATATGAGACTTTTGTGTTTTGATTTTTCTCTCAAAATTACTCTAACTCTCTCTTATTCTCCGCAACTTATGTTGCCCTTAAATAGAAGAGAAGAAAGTCTCTATTCGGTAAAGATTCCAGCATTGCCCCAATTGAAGTCTAGCTACCTTTCAAGACTTCCATGTGTTTTCACAAAGTACTACTGACAATATCCAAAAGTCTAGCTTTGTCTTTAGCTGCCTCAAGTTCACAACTCCAACTTTCCTACACCGTTCTAACTACCTAAAGTTTACAGCTCCAATTGTCCTGCACCGCTCCAATTGCCTTGCATCGCTCCAGTTGCTTGAAGTTTATAGCTTCAGTTGTCCTATACCGTTCCAACTGCCACCAATTCAAGACATGTTCACAATTCTCCACCTTGGCTTGAATTCCATCAAACATTACATATTAGCCTCTGTTTCCTCTCTTTGATACTGTAGCTCATCTGCACTATCCAATAATGTCCAAGCAAAGATTGAACTTAACTACTGTAATTGCTTTGGTTATCATACCTGCTAGATTCTCTTCTTATATGGCAATTGACCATTCCAAAGCTTCTTTACTTGGTACCGCTTCTGCATAAGCCATAACAACTCGACCTGCATCATGATTTCCTCTATAGACTAAACCCACCTTTATAGAGCCTCTAAGCAAAAGTGTTCTATTTATCAATTCTGCAACACCACTCTGCTCTAGAGTCTTCCATATAGTATGATGTTGCACTATACCTTCCCTATTGCAAAATTGATTAAACAAGTTATTACAGAATTCTAGACCATTATGAGTTCTAAAAGTCTTAATTTGCATCCAAGAGTCTAGCTCTGCCTCCAACTACCTGAAGTTCATAACTCCAGTTGTCTAAAGTTCATAGCTCCAACTTTCTTACACTGCTCCAGCTGCCTGAAGTTTATAACTCCAACTGTCCTATACAGCTCCATCTGCCACCAATTCAAGACATACTCACACTTTTGTATCTTTGAACTTAACTTCTTGTTCTTTTGCAAAATGCAAACCTTCAAGTGGATCATAATGGAGTTCATGACACTTATAGTGTTTCTTCTTCTTCTTGTTTAGCGGTCTGTAACCTTCTTCCAAGGCCTTAAGAACAAAATCCAACACTAGCCAAAGTTTCATCAGTTTAGAAAGCATCTAGGCCGTTGATTGGGCCGTTGATAGATTCACTCACGAGAGACATTTTCTTCTGCCATACATGAACTCTCTTAATCCTGGAACTACAAGTGATTCTGATTCTGATCCCGACTCTAAACCACCATTAATCTTGACATCTATCCCGAAAAATCAATCAAACCCTTTTCAGAAATGGGGTGATCATAATAATACTCTTCTAATGGCTAAAGATGAACATGGCTCAAACTCAAGGTTTCTCTTGGAAGTTTTATCTTTCCAAGAGGATTCCAAGATTATTTCCAAGGAGTTTGAGATGGTTCCAGAGTTCACTTTGGAGGTGATGACTAACGAACATGGACGTTTCGTGTCGAAAAGTTGATTGTATCCTGTAATGAAGATTAGCGCTGAGTGACTACATTCAAGTTTACTTCAAAAGATGACTTGTATCATTCTGTTTCGGTTGATTATTTCGGTTCATCGTCCATTAAGAAACTGATCATAATGCTTTGTAGGACTAGAACAAAATTCCTAGAGCAAATTATGTTCACTCTGGGAAGATTTGCCGAGTCCTTTATGGTGAGCAAAGCAGGATGTTTTGTTATCGTGTTGAGTCTAGACAACAATTGTAGTAAGAAGAATGATTTATATATGAAGCAACTTTAAAACAATGTCTCACTCTAGCAAATAATGAAAAAGGATTTAGCTTCATGAAAAAGTTCATAAATCAAACAAAAGGCCAGCATGGAAAACACATCCTTTATTTGATTTCAACGAATGTTGCATACTTGGCAAAGAATCCATCTGGGAACTATGTTTTGCAACCTATTTTAGGCCTCCAGGATCCGAAAGTGATCAAGAAAATTTACTTGGCACTGAGAGGCCACTTCATTAATCTATCCATGAGAAAAGGAGGGAGTCATGTGGTGGAGAAATGCCTCAACTATCAGAACTTTATGCACTATGTAGTTGAAGAGTTTTTAGGGAGCAACCAAATTGTGGAAGTAGCCAATCACTATTTTGGGAACTATGTGATACAAGCAACATTGAGAGAAATAATGAGTGAATGGAGGCTTTTATGAGAGACTTGTGATGAAACTCAATGAATATCTCGGTGATATCCTCCAGTTTGAACATAAACATGTTTATTACATTCTCACTCTCAGTATTCGGGATCAATTGTTAACTAATGCTTGATTCTAAAGACTATAATATATAGTAGAGAAGGATAAAGTTGTACAAACAAGTTATTTGAATAGAAAGAAATACTATAATTTGGTTCTTACTTAGTAATTGACATTTTATCTTGTTTGGCTTATTACATTTTCAACCAAGGGAACATAAGATCAAGCCTATAATAGATTGATTGATTCATGTCTCTTGCTTGATTTTATGCACTTCAAACTTATCTATAGCAATCTGAAGTGTATCTGTGCCCTTAATAGCTGTTGTGGTGTAGAAAAACACACCATATATAAGCCATCAAGCCCTCAGCAACTAACACATTCTTGGTCCTTTTTTTTTTTCGAACATGTACCATCTATTGTGGTGAGAAATGTCACCAAGAACTCGAATTTGGGTTTACTGTGGGTGCAAGCACACAGAAGGCCATTTTTTACCCACCACCATAAAGAATTTCAATTGAGCGCCCATCATACAAGGTGACGCCCAAGTAGACAAGCCCTGGCCTTAGTATGTAAGACCGTTGTGCCCCAAAAACTCGATAATCTCTAAAGTATAGTTCGCTGCAAAGTGGTTGTGCCTCAAAGTTGCACACCATACAAGAAAAGTAGCTTATGAAAAAGTCAATTTTATAAACATTCTGTAATGACACCAAAGATTCCGCACACAACACAATAGCAAGTCAGAGAAATGTTTTTTTCTTCAACATATGCAAAACAAAGAAAAACCAAGATTAACAGTTATAGTAATCCTCAAATACATATTTTTTAATGGTGAATAGAACTCAAAAATCATAGAGAGATCAAGCAATTTAAATGTTTCTTCATATTCATAGCCTCAATGACAAAGGCATAAGATCCATAATCATTCACTAAGAAAAACATCAAAGAATGCACTTAATGAATGATAATCATACCCAGAGGCAAGATAACTACTTGTATATGTGAAAAACTTTCATAACTCTGGCCTCACTATCTAAAACACTATATGTGAAATCACATAGGCTTCTTTGGTGCATTAGCTCATCCCTAGCCAATGTAAGAAATGAAGTCCCTTTTGTATCGTTTTCGCCTTTCCATTTTCAATCTTAAACTACACAAAAATTATACCAACACAATTTCAATAACAAATATAGCTCCAGAAAACATCTTCAACTCCTCAACAAGTGTTTACACAGAAAACAGTTTCCTTCAAACCATTACCAGAAAAAACCATTAAAAAGCTCACTTCCAACAACAATGCTTCATGTAAAACTATGATCAAATCATTCCAATAACCCTCTCTGCCTCCACGACGTCCACCACCACCAATAGATAATTCTCCGAGGACCAATGGTAGAACAGTGAAACTCCCATTGCCAAACACTCGGCCTTGCAATATACACGAACCAAGAGAGTGAAATAAAAAACTAGAATGTTTAGAAAAATAATTACATGTTGAGTTAATTATAATTAAATTGATTTTCAATTGTGATTAGTGGAGATGGCGGATTGGCGGTAAAACTCTATATGTTAAAGATTGGGAGAATATCATAGACCATCCTTAAGGTTTCTAAATTTACATTTGGATGACAACTTTTTCATTTTTTAAACCTTCAAAATTTGAAAACTATATCACCAATGCCCTTTTCCTTATCAAATGGATCCTCAAAGCTTGAAAATTTTATTAATAATATCCCTTTGCCCTAACTCTGTTAGATTTTGGTTACATTTACAAGAGTAAATTATCCTATTACCTTTCTTTCAACAAGTATTTATATCTACTAAAGTCAGAATATCCTGATATTAATTTATCAAAACTATGCATATATATCATTGTATTTGAATTGTAAAATATATCCTTTTAATTCTATGAGATAAATCTAACGATGTATAATCATGATTTTAACAAAATTAATCTCAAATATATATATGCTTTTGATCTAAGCTTAGATGGAAATAAAGTGGAGGCCTTATTTTTCATACAAAATTTCAACAACTCTAATTTTATCTATGAATTATTTAAACTTAAACATCGTAGACAGTAAAATCTACGGTTACGGAATAAGGGGTATGATCTCATGAGGTTGAGGCCACTAGCAATCCGCTACACCTACACACACAAAGAACTAAGCGTGAAGCGAACGGAAAAACACTGGAGTGGTGTTTGCCATAGGCACTCCGATGCTCAAGTCAACAAGGCTAAATGAGGCTAATTTAGTAATGGTAAGGGAAAGAAAGGGTTACTGGAAGTTTAGTCGGAGACAAGAACTACGGCGGTGATGTAAAGCTCTCAAGGGTGAGAACTGGGGGGCTTGAAGGTATAATATTGAATGCCTTGTAAGAGGGTTGGCCTTTGTTTATATAGTAGCTGTAGGATCTTCAAGTCCTAGTAGGACTATGAGTCCTTGGCGATTGAAGTTTAGTGAATAGGAAAGCCTTTGATTCCCTTGCCTTAGTAGGAGAGGAAGTCTTATTTGATCCAAGATACGGATCTTAGACAAATTAAGACAGTGATGGATCTCTTCAGAAGAATCCGAATAATACCGAAATAAGAAGTAGGCGATCTTGGGGTTTAAGTAAACCTTAGGTCTAGTAGGTGATCTTGGATCAATGGGTTTGGGCCTAGATGAATTGATGGTGAGGCCTAAGCAAATCGGGGCCGTATTGATTAGGCTTAAGCAATGAGCGACCTAGTAGGTGTAATGAGCGAACGTAATACTTGGATTCTGTGGTGGGCTCAATCGCAATAGGGCCATGGTTCTGAGCTTTGTTAAACATGTTTTCTTCTTTAGGCTTATTAAGGCTGAGGACATTTTTTGGCCTTAACAGTTTGCCCCCCACTCTCTAAGTTAAGGAGTTCTTAACTAAAAGAGTAGTTGTTGTTGCGTGAAGGTGTACTCAGTCGGTCTTCCTGTCCGATGGGGCGAGTGCCAATGTAGACGCCAGTTTTTGGGTTCATGGAATTGGGTCTTGAGTGAAACCCCCTATATGTAAGTGGCTCACTTGGTGTGCTAGACCGAGTGGCTGAATGTAAGGCGTACTATGAATTGGTTCTCGCTCGGTAAATCAAGCTGAGTGGGAAAATGGGAGAAGTAGAAACCTCACTCGGTGCATCGAACCGAGGAAGGGCATGAGACACCTAGAGGCATTCTCACTTGGTGCATCGAATGGAGTGGGAGCATGGTGGTTCCTTGAAGGTGTTTCACTCAATGCATCGAACCAAGGGAATGGATGTGAGACCCATGAAGGTGTCCTTACTTGGTGCATTGAACCGAGTGAGAGGATGTAATGAACATCCCGTGAAAGTGTCTTCACAAGGTGTATCGAACTGAGTGAGACGAATGGTGAAACCCTTTGAGGGACCTTTTCTCAGTGTGTGGTACCAAGTTTGCTTGTTAGGAGTAAGGATGAACTTCTTCCATTGTGACTACTCGATCGGGCAGGTAAAGCAATTGGTGACACTAAGAGGTGTGGAAAGTCACACTTCTGATTGACAACAAGTGTAGGTTTAGGATTGTCACTTATTTTGGGTAGGAATTTGAAAGGTAAAATTCCCTGGGCTTGCCACATGGCCCTACTTGACAGGACTTGTAATAAATGCCCAATAGACACCTTTTGTTAGGCACTTATCATGCCTTTTCGAACTCTTCCTCTTCATTTTACATAGAAAAAGGGTTTAGAGAGAATACTTTTTCTCGAGATCTTTTCAGAGGAACTTTGGCACTTCAGGAGCTTTTTCGACGCATATTCATGGTAAATTGCTTCTTCTGACTCTTGTTTTCCAATTTCAAGTTCACTATTGTTTTATGAATAGTCCATAGGCCGATATTTTTAGGTATTTGAAGGAGGTTTTAGTATAGGAAAACAATTTTGGGGTTTCGATTTGCTTGTGAGTTTCTGATTTTGGAGTGTTTTTTTGTGGTTTATGTGTTTGATTTGAAGAAGTTGCATTTGTGTTTGATTTTAGGAGAGATTTGGAGTGATTTGCTAGAATTTTGGTTGTTTTTTATGAGTGTGAAGTGTGCTGGGTTGATTTTTCAAAGTGCCTAGATTTTTGGAAAAGAGAGAAGATAAAGTCAAGTTATGGGGTATTCTTGTTCGGCTCATCTCAGTTTTCTTAAATATGAGTCGTGTGAGGTGATTGAGTGACGACTACAGATTGAAATTTTTTGATTTTGAGCTAAGGTACCTAAGCCATCTAGTCTGTCAGACTGAGTGGAGGGAACCAAGTTGTGAGTAAGAAAGTATTGGGGTGCGGTCACTCAGTTGTCTTGACCGATTTGATTGTGTGTGAGAGTTAACACTAAAACCAACAAGTTGGAATGTTAGGTAGTTGGTCGCCCAGGACGAGTGGTTGCTTTTGAAGTTGGTGATAAGGCTTAGCATTGGAGAACCAATCGGTCGCCTGGGTTGAATGGGATAAACGTTGTAGATTGTTGAACTTCAATGTCATAGTCAGAGTTGAGTGAGTCGAGTAGGGCAAGTATTGAGGGTGACAATGAGTACAAGGGTGCCCTAACCATGGTGGTAATGCCAAAAGGTGGAGACATTCCCGTTGGTATACTGAGGGGAGTGAGTGTGGTTGCTCTCAGGCTGAGTGGTGCCACTTTTAGTGAAGATAAATCAGATGGGCAAGGGACAAGTAGGGAAGACTCCAATGAATCTGTTGGTTCCGAAGATTTGCCCTTTACTAGTCGTGGTTCCAAGGACGAGCCGAGTCAACCCGGCAACAGGATACTAAATATGAACTATCCACCTTTGCTGAAGGAGAACAATATATGGCAGATCAGGACAATATACCTCATTCCTGACTCCGTCAAGATTAGGGTACCCAAGTCGTATAAGAGGATCGATTGGGAGGCAAAAGGTTGGGTGAGTGTCTATGAGAAGTGGTTCCATGACAAGCTAAGACTTCTGATACCCTGCCTCGTTTGGGAGGTGTTAAACCACTTCATGATCACACTGACTCAAATCATGCCAATGGATAGAGGTTGTTGATGGCTTTAGAGGTCTTCTGTGTACATAATCAAGTGATGTTTGGGTTGCATGAACTATTGTACTCTTATTTCCTAAAGGAGAGTGACAAGGAAAATGGTAGATATGTTGTCACTCTCAGACACGACCGGACCCATCTTGTGACTGATCTTTAGTAAAGTGACAAAAACTGGAAGTAACGCTTTTTCTTCTTGAGGGGCGAAGCAATTTTCGGAGAGAGGGGCCAGGGCGAGATCCCATATACCTAGCGAGCGACTAGTGAGAAACTTATTCTTGACTTTATGCTTTGATTACTAAAGTCTTATTTTGTTTTTCTTTTGCAGATCCTGACTTCAATTGGGCATGACAGAGTAGGGACAGCTTAGACGTGCCAACTAGAAAGGTTCCTGCCATTCCCAATGAGTTGGGAGATTGACGAGTGGTTTTGGAGGAGGCCAATTTGAGGGCGAGTCACTTGTGGGTTGGAGTTGGCGCGATTCAGTGAGGTATCTTTTTCCCCTCGTTGAAGTAGACATGGAGCATGTTGCTCATTCATTACTGCAATCATGTTTTGTTTGGTAAGTCGAGCCTCAACCCACTATTTGTTGAGGAATTTATGAATGTAGAAGGACTTATGAAGAAGTTAACCATCGTAAGTACGAGCAAATCCATCGCGCAACGTCGCAAAAAGAGGAAAAAAGACTCTACGACTAGGGAGGAGAGGAGGATGAAGGATGTGGTAGTGACTCTACCTAGGGAGCCTGTTGTGACAGTGGTTGGGTTATCCAAGACAGTGACCTTGGATGAGGAGAGAGAGACACTGACTTTCAGTATCTTAGCCACTACGTCGACTTACTCGGATGCAACTTCCATGTCACGCCCGCGGCCCCACACAAGAGTTCCTCGCGGTGCCCACACAGGTACGTGACTCACAAAGTACTGTCCCCCCCCCCCCCTTAAGGGATTTCTTTCGCCTCCCCCACCACTCGAACCTAAGACCAAGGGGCTATAGTCATTTGGAGGCCTGATGGTACTCACCATGCTTCCCAAATGACTATAGCCCCTTGGTCTTAGGTTCGAGTGGTGGGGGAGGCGAAAGAAATCCCTTAAGAGGGGGGGGGGGACAGTACCTAGTGAGTCACGTACCTGTGTGGGCACCGCGAGGAACTCCTGTGTGGGGCCGCGGGTGTGACAATAAAAAGGTGATGGTACTCACCATGCTTCCCAAATAACTATAGCCCCTTGGTCTTGGGTTCGAGTGGTGGGGGAGGCGAAAGAAATCTCCTTAAGGGGGGGAGAGATATCCTGCCATGCTGTGTGATCATGGCCGGCCACCTGTGTGGGCCATTATATAAAAAAGGCGCCTTTTTATTGTCACGCTCTAGCCTGATGGTACTCATGGTGCTTCCCATTTGCCTATAGCCCCTTGGGCATGGGTTCGAGCCATGGGTGAGGCGAAAGAAATCCCTTAAGGGGGGGGGGGGGGGGGGGGGGGGGTGTTTTGGGGTTGTTATTAAAACTTACATTGGTATTACAATTTTTTTCCCATATTGCCCCTAAATAGTTGAGCATTTGGTCCAAATTAACCTTATATTTGCTAATATTTACAAAAACACCCAATCACTCATGCAGACACTTTTGTCCTCGCTTTTTAATTTTTTCGGACGACATTGCTTTTGTTATTATCATTATTCACAGAAATGCCTTTATACCAAGAACTAGTCATCACCGGCAACCTCCGGTGGCCATCAACGGTGGCATACAACAGGCCGTATATGGCTGGCCGTTCGTCGGTGAGGCTTTTTCCGACCATGGATTATAGATCCATGGTCGAAAAAAGCCAGATTTGGCTGTTTCACGACCAAGCATGTGGCCGTGAAACGACGATTGATTTGGCCATGAAACAGCTAGGTCTTTGGCCGTGAAATGATCGGTGTTTCATGGCCAGATTTGTGACACTACCAGCAATGGTGGTTGGCTGGCAGCAGTGGCTTGGGATGTGTAGGGGTGTTTTTGTTAAGTTTAAAATATTTTTGGCTGCTAGGGTGTTTTTGCTCAATCTGAAAAGTAGGGGGTTAATAGAAGTTATTCAAAAAATAATAATAAAAAATACTGTTAAATTAATATTTAAAAAGGAGGGCAATTTAGTAATCTATATAACATACCCACCCATTTATCCTTCCAACTAAACATGTTATTCACCACTATATTCGAACCAACCAAACACATTTTCTAAACATTCCCAGTAATCTTCAAGCTGATCTTTTATTCCGTTAATATAATATCCCCCTATAATAAAACATTATATGATCCAAACGCCCCCTAATTGATATTAATAATTATATCGGTACAATTATTACTTTTCTCTTAACATAACTTTGCATATATACACAACTTATATTTACTTTAAAATTTGTACAATTTAACACTTATTATGTCTTAATCTAATTAGTTTATTTTGTTAGAATAAATTTGTTTACAATCTATTTCAAAAACGTTGAATAAACATACTTGTACAACGCACATGCCCCATGTCTAGTTATAATATAAGAGCGAATTGGNGGGGGGGGGGGGGGGGGGGGGGGGGGGCGTAGACCCTCTTTCCTAGGTAACTCCTTATAGATGTAACTTATCTAGGTGAACCATTGTAGCTGAGTCTGTATATCTGACAGAGTTTGCACATTGGTTCAGTCGGCCTGAGTTGACTGATTATGTTTATGATGTAGCTGAAACCAAGTAGCCGAGTCTATAGTGCCATTTGGAGGTGATTTTATAGGACTATGTCAGTATTAGCCGACTGAAGGTGTAAGTCTATGAATTGCTAAGATAGTCTGACTCGATTGAAGGTGTGAAACTGTATGAACTACTGGGTCGGTTTGAGCCGACTAAAGGCAAGCCTATGAATCATTGAGTTAGCCTAGGCCAATTGAAGGTGTTAGCCTGTATGAATTACTAAGTCGGTCTGAGTCGACTTAAGGTGTAAGTCAAACTGTTGTGATCTGGTGACTGAGTTAGTTTGGTTTAAAGGTGAAAGCATATGTATCAAGTCGATATGGGCCGATCAAAGGTGAAATTTTATTGATTATACTTTATTGTCTCAAGCCATGGGGCCAACTGAAGGTGAAAGTTTGTAGTTGAGTTTTTCATTGAATCTAGGCCATGAGGCTGACTGACGGTGAAACTTAATTGATTCTTTAATTAAACTAGGTCGTGAGGCCGACTGGAGGTGAATTAGGCGGCAGCGTGATCGAGTCGATGTAAACAGAAGGTGAATGCAATTGTATCGCTGTATAGTTCCTTTATTGAATCCAGTCCATGAGGCCAACTAAAGGTGAAGGAGGTGGACAGACCCATTCATCCTTTTTGAAAACAAAAACAAAAATAAAGAACGATGCTGAGACAAATCTTACTAGAAGTAGTAGCTTTTGAGGTGGATTGCATTCCAACTATTGTTGATGTCCTTGCCTTCGGGGGATTGAAGTCTGTAGGTGCCCTTTCCTACTTCCTTGGTGATCTTGTAGGGCCACTCCCATAGAGGGCTAAACTTGCCAGAGTTGATCTCCTTAGTGTTTTGAAATACTTTGCAGAGGACCTAGTCAGCTTCTTTGAAAGTTCTCACTTTAACATTACGGTTATAGTGTCGAGCGGCCCACTATTGTTATATGGCGTTGCGAATGTTGGCTTGTTCACGGAGCTCATCGACTGTGTCCAAGTTGTGGCAAAGGTTTCCACTGTTGGCTTCTTCATCTAACTATTAGAGTCTTATGGAAGGGATTGATACTTCAGTGGGGATGATTACCTTGGATCCATACGTGAGGGAGAAAAGAGTTTCGCTAGTGGATGAGCGAGCTATTGTTCGATAAGACCAAAGTACCCTTAGTTGTTCATCTGCCCATGCACTCTTAGCTTTCTGGAGGCACTTTTTTAAAGTTTGCATGATTGTTTTGCTGGATGATTCAGCCTGGCTATTCGACTAGGGGTTGTAAGGGGTAGAGAAGCTGAGCTTGATCCCCCACATGTCACAGAAGTCTTTGAAGCCTAAGTTGATGAACTAGGACTCGTTGTTAGTGTCTATTTCCTTTGGTATTCCAAATCGATATATGACATGTTTCCAGATGAAGGTTTTTACCTCCCTGTCTCTGACTTGAGCTAGTGTCTCAGCTTCAATCTACTTAGTAAAATAGTCGGTGATAGCCAACATGTGAACCCGTTGTCCGGGTGTGGTCAGGAATTTTCCAATTGTGTCCATCCCCCACTTCATGAATGGCCAAGGTATGAGGATGGAGTTGAGTCACTCAGGCAAGAGGTGTAATACATTGGTTAACCTTTGATAGATATCGCATTTTTTCACATAGGACGCTGAGTTAGAGCGCATGGTGGGCCAATAATAACCAGTGGTGATCACCTAGTGGGCAAGGCTGCGTCCCTCTGCATAGTTCCCGCATTCACCTTCATAGAGTTCGATGAGAACATATTTGGCTTCTTCTAGATTTATACATTTGAGGTAAAGGCTAGAGAATAATTTCTTAAGGAGCTGGCCCTCATAAATGGTAAATCTTGCAGATTTGGCTCTTAGGCGGCGTGCTTCATTTTTGTCAACTGGGAGCTCATCATGTTCCAAGTATCTAATTATAGGGGTCATCCATAAGTCGGTTGGCTCAACATTTATTATTTTTGTGGGCTCTTTTGAGTTAGGCGACTCACTCGTTGGATATTCTTTCCAATCAACCTGCTATTGGAGGAACAATAGTGGGATGGATGATTGGGAACAGCCTTGGAGGGCTGAGCAGAGGTTGGCAAGTGAGTCAGCTTGATAACTCTAGCTTGTGAAGTATCTTCTTGAGTAGGAAGAAGGTGAGGACAACTATGGAGTGACACTGGTAATAAAGTTTGAGCTTCTTGGATGCATGGATAAGGGCGAGTGTCAACTTCTCCAGCTGACTATACCGAGTCTTGGCATCAAGGAGTGATTTACTTACATAGTAGACTGGTAGCTATTCACATGGTCTTCTCGGACCAATACTACTAAATGGCTGTTTCTGAAACTGTCAAGTAGGTGTAGAGCTTTTCCCAACCATAGGCTTGGAAAGGAGTAGAGGACATGTCAAGTACCTTTTCAGCTATAGTAGGGCTTTTTCGCAGGCGGGGGTCCACTCAAACTTCTTGGATTTCCTGAGCGCGAGGAAAAAGGGGTGACACTTGTTAGTAGATCAGGAGATGAAACAGCTCAAGGCAGTCACTCACCCTGTTTAGATGTGAGGGAGTGGGAAGGAATCCTTGGGACATGCCCTTTTTAGATCTGTGAAGTCTATGCAGACCCTCTACTTTTCATTCTTTTTCTTCACAACCACCATATTGGCAAGCCAATCCGAATAATGGACTTCTCTGATCGATCCATTATTCAACAGCTTGTCAGCTTCCTCATTAATGACCTAGTTACATTTTGGAGCCAACTTTCTTGCTTCTGCTTTACTAGGGGGTGGTCAACGATGGCCTCGGGGCTAATGCTTGTCATGTCTGCATGGGACCAAGCAAAACAGTCCTGATTCTACTTGAGGAGGTCTATGAGTCACTCTGTTATCTCAAGCTTGAGACGAGAGCCTATCTGGCTCTTACGGTTGGGGTGGTTCAGGTGTCTCTGCACTTCATTCAACTCTTCCATAGATGGTTAATCTAGCTCGATCAAATGGGTTGGATGTCTCTACAATTGATATGAAGTGTGGCTTTTGCCTTTGAAAGCATTCTTGTAGCAGTTTCTCGAGGCCTTGGGATCGCCCTTGATTTCTCTTACTCCCTACTTAGCTGGAAACCTTATGGTTTGATGGAAGGTGGACGAGACAACTCGCTTGTCATGGATCCAAGGTCGACCCAAGATGACGCTGTAGGGGGATGGGCAATCAAGTACTAGGAAGATTGTTTGTTTGTTGATTCCGCTAGCATAAATAGGTAAGACGATTTCTCCGATGGTGTACTTTTGTTAAGAACTAAACCCGACCATGATGGTTGGCCGTTTGTTGATGTTTGACTTATCTAGTCCTATGGCTTTCACTGCTTCAAGGAAGACGATGTTGGCTGAGGATCCCCCATCTACAAATACTCTCTTGACTAAAATGTTGATAATCTAAAAGGAGATTACTGGAGCATTGTGATGAGGGGTGGCTAAGGTGGCTAGCTCATCATCTTCAAACTGGATGATCTGGTTGGTCTATATCCATGGAGGTGGATGGATGGACCAGACTTCTAGGTGATAGTTGGCTCGGGCGTGCCGCTTGGTTGATGAGTAACTCATCCCACTGATTTCTGATCCTCTAGAGATAATGGAGTAAAACCCTTTTGGTATCGATTCCTGAGGAAGAGGAAATGGTTTTTTCGAGCTTCTCTGGCTTACTGTCTGTCAACAGATCCCAGAGATGCCTCCTTATCAATAGGGTTGCCATTTTTAATCTCAGGGCGATGCAATCGGTGGTGTTATGACCATGGTCGCTGTGAAATTTGCACTACTTACATGTGTCCCTTTTCACATCAAGGTTAAGCTTTGCTAGCCATTTTACGATAGGTCCCATCCTTTTCGTGATCGCCACGACTTAAGCTAGTTCAACATTGAGGTTTTACTTTGGAATCTTGAATTGATTTGATCCAAATGACCTGTTTATGGTTCTGGTCGGTTGGCAGTCATATGGTTCCTTGTTTCTACTTGAACTGTGGGGTGAGGGTTGATTGCGGGGCTTATATGACCTGGGTTCTGGTCTTCTTTCACTCCACCTTTGGTGACGGTCATCATATATGTTGTGCCTCATTTGGTTTGCCTCATCTTCTTCCCATCTGATTTGGATTATGGCTCTAGCTAGGGCGTCTTCCATCATGGTGCAGCCAAGTTTCGTGAGGTCTTTGTATAGTTTCTCATCTGGAAAGAGACCTTTTCTGAAAGCATTCATTATTGTCTCGAGATTCCAAGATAGAATAAAGATTTTTTCTTTGTTGAACCTATTGACATATTCTCTTAGTGGCTCTCCCCTCTTATGGTAGACTTTGTATAGGTCAGCTGACAGTTTTTCAAATTTCTTGCTACTAGCAAATTGCTCAATAAAGGTGTTGGTGAGCTAGGCGAATGAGCTAATTGAGTTGTTTGAAAGATTGGTGTACCATTGAAGGGTTGGTCTAGAGTGGTTGGAGCCAAAGCTTTTACACATGCAGACTTCCCTCAGTGCTCGGGGTATCGAGACGGCAAACATCCGCTACTTGTATGAGGCTATGTGGTCATCCAGGTCGGTTGTGCCATCATAAGGTTTCATGTGTGGGGATGATGAACTTGTGTGACATCTCGGCTAAAACAATTGCATCTACAAAGGGGCAATCAACATAGTTTTGGGGTTGGCTTTTCTTAGTTAGGATCGGCACTATAAGTATGCTCCCTCATCATTGCTTCCATGTTGGCCAACCTTTTGGCCAATATCTACTCTAAGAGTGAGGCAGAGGCCATTAGGTCCGCTTGGTTTAGCATATGACTTGCACTCAGCATTTTGGGATGAGTCGAGTCATGTGGAGCAGATTGGTGAATCGTTCCATCATGTGTCGCTTGATAACTTGGATCTCCATTCATTCCTCGAGGTTGAACAGTTTCAAGTGTGATTGATTTGACGTTTCGGCCAACATGGATAGTGAGTGGGGTTATTTGGGTGTCACTCAGTCCATGAGGATGGATGGACTTGAGCGGGGTGGGTTGAAGGTGTGAGAGTCCACTCAACCCATGAGAGTGAGTTGAGCTAAGTGGAATTTGGTTAGGAATGGTTGATTGGATATGAGGCAAGAGGCTTAGAATAGGTGGTTCTTGTTGCGGTAGTCTTGGGGTTACTTGGGTGCCTTGATCTTGTGCCTTGAGTGGATCGGCCGAGAGCGGCCTTGTTTGCTGTCTGGGTTCGACTAGATTCTGGGCTGAGCCATCTACTATTTGACGAATGGAGCTGGCATGACTGAGGATCTGAAATGGTCAATATGTGTGTAATAACTCCATTCTACTCAAATACTCATAAAACATGTTCATAATAAAATACATATAAAGTAATATAAAAGGTTGGGCCCAAATTTTTTTTTTTTTCTTTTATTAGATATATACATTCTTTAAATACAAAAAGTTGTGTCATGTACAAAACAACAAAACAAGGTGGACAGTGTAGCCATTTCCCTTCGCTTGCCGAAGCCCATCCGACTGTGTCCTCACCTAGATCCTGCAAAACATGAAAAACAACGGGGTGAGCACAACTAATGCTCAGTAAGTAAATCCTCTACGCATCTATCCCCGTAACTCTTACTCTCTCTAATACTTTCCTTACAATCCTCATTTACTCTCTCTTTCTAATAACTCTTTTTACTAACTCTCTTTAGTAGTCACGACATCATCTTACCAGAGACACGGCTGGGACTCGCTCCCACTCTACGTGACTTCTACTCATACTAGCCGATCGGACTCGGTTATGCATGGATTCAGAACCCTTGGCCACGTGAGTGTATAATCTCTCTCTCGGGTACTCGGGTATAGCCCTCATCCGCATGCACTCTCACGGGCTACACCACTTCTCTATCTCATACTCATACCGCTCTCTCAATGCGGCGTACATGCGGGAATACTCTACCCATTACTCACGGGTTCCCCATCGCACAACCTACTCTATTCTCCTCTCTACTATATCTCAAACTACTTCTTGAGTGTATAAAACAATGTGTATAGATAGCTCATGCTCACTAATGCACTTATGAAATGCCAAATACAAGATTTCCTCAAAACAGTCATTCTGCACAGGTCATACTAAAAAGGCCATAACTTGCGTTATACACCTCGAATTGCTACGGTTTTGGTCTCGTTTTAAAGTTAGAAACAGGGCTATAACTTATATGTTTTCGTCTCAACCCAGTTCAACCTGTAAGATGCCTAAAAATTACTTAGAAAGTCACGGCAGTGACAGGGCAGATTTCACCTAGGCATTTCATCGAGCAACTCATGTGCATAAATACACTCTACTAAAATTACTACTATACTTCATTCTCTAGCCATCCAAAATGGGGAAAAACTACCTCATATACTTATAATCCCTGCCAAGAAAAGCACTTCCAAATAGGTTCACACAACATCTCTCAAACTTCATCTCAAATTCCATTTCTCATCACACATCAAAAACACTTCTCATAATACATATTCATCTCAACTCAATTCTCAACAACATAACATACTTATACAAGCATACATCTCTACTCAATCTCTAAATCTCTACTCAAAAGCTTATTCAAAACTCAAATTGGTTGGATTTACTTACCTTGTGAAAAAGTGACTTCTTTAGCACTTTTCCTTTCCTTTGTTGTCTTGTCTTCTCTCTTCAACTTAAAACAACAACAAGAACAATAATAAAAATATAAGACTTCAATATAACCATAAGCAAAACTCAAATCTAAAGCAAGAATCCTTACCTTAGGATGCTTTAGATGAAATCTCTACTCAAAATTACTCAAAAGCTCTCTTAAATCCCTTAGAAATCTTAGGAAAATTGAATGGAAGATTGAGAGAAATTAGAGAATGGATATGGCGGTGGAAATGAATGAATAAAGGGTTTCTCTACACTTTAACTCTTTTTAGCTCATATTATAAGCATCATTTCCCATTTTGCCCTTGCTCCTCCTTGGAAATTCCATCCTTATCCTTTGATTCTTTGCAATTACACCCTTATTATCAACACATTCTCTACTTAATTTCCTTATATTTTACTCCCCACTATTCCTACTAATTAGGGGTAAAATGGTCATTATGCCCCAAAGGAAGAATTCTCTAGAAAACTCAAGAAACTTTTTATTAGGCCCGTCGCCGCGGCGAAGAACTTTCTGTCGCCTCAACGAAACAAGGCAGAACCTACCCGTGGGTGTAACTCCTCCTCGCCGTGGCGAAGATTCTTCTTCGCCCCGGCAAAGATTGGATTTCCAAACTTCACCAAAACCCAACCTATTTCAAGACAACCATTCAACCAACTCAACATACAAACTCAATTGATACTGAAACAGTAAACTTTTAACTAATACAGTAAATCTTAAGTACGTACCTCAAGCGGGGCGTTACAATGTGATATAGGGTTTGCAGAGGTTGCATGGACGAAACCGATGTGCGAAAGTGATTGGGCTGTACCTAATAAGGTTAAAACTCAAGATTATAAAATTGACTTATCTTTTCTTTGAGAGTCTGGTTTTCAACTCGGATGGCGGCGTTCTTGGCTTCTAGTGTTGCGACTTTGTTTGAGTGTTGTTGCATAAGAGCAGTAAGAGCTTCGAGCCTAGCCTCGAGACTAGGGTTGGTGTTGTCTAAGTTTTCAGCCATAAGGAGTTTCCTTGTGAAACGAGGTTTGAGAGATGAATGATTGCCAAAGGCCCCATGGTAGGCGTCAAACTATAGACGATAAAATCTACGGTTATGAAATAGGGGGTATGATCCCGTCAGGTTGAGGCCACTAGCAATCCGCTGCACCTGCACACACAAAGAAACAAGTGTAAAGCGAACGGAAAACACCAGGGTGGTGTTTGCCATAGGTACTCCGATGCTCAAGTCAGCAAGGCTGAATGAGGCTAATTTAGTGAGGGCAAGGGAAAGAGAGGGTTACTGAAAGTTTAGTCAAAGACTAGAACTACGGCGGTGATGTAAAGCTCTCAAGGATGAGGACTAGGGGGCTTGAAGGTGTAACACTAAATGCCTTGTAAGAGGGTTGACCTCTATTTATATAGTAGTTGTAGGATCTTCGAGTCCTAGTAGGACTATGAGTCCTTGGCAGTTGAAGTTTAGTGAATAGGAAAGCCTTTGATTCCCTTGCCTTAGTAGGAGAGGGAGTCCTATTCGATCTAAGATATGGATCTTAGACAAATTAAGACAGTGATGGATCTCTTCGAAAGAATCTGAATAATATCGAAATAGGAAGTAGGCCACCTTAGGGTTTAAGTAAACGCTAGGTCCAGTAGGTGATCTTAGATCAATAGGTCTAGGCCCAAATGAACTGACGATGAGGCCTAAGCAAATCGGGGCTGTATTGATTGGGTTTAAGCAGTGAGCGACCTGGTAGGTGTAATGAGTAAACCTAATACGTGGATTTTATGGTGGGCCCAATCAGAATTAGGCCATGGCTCTTAGCCCTATTGAAGGTGTTTTCGTCTTTGGGCCTATTGAGGCCAAGGACATTTTTTTGCCCTAACAAACATATTTTTTTTTTTTTTTTTTTTTTTTTAGTTTTAGTGTTGGAACTTGGCATTTCCCTTAGTTATTAATTTTAAGTTCTATTATCCTTATAAAAGGGTATTATTATCGTACTCTGAGTAATTATCGTTAAAACATCCATGATCTCCTGTTATTAACAAAGAATGGTATTTTTACTACAAAAGGAACTCGTTTTAGTAGCTTAATCGAATAAAATATTATTCCTTTATGAAAACTCAACTGGTCAATAAAATTATCATCATCATCATCATCATCATCATGATTATGATTATGATTATTATTATTATTATTATTATTATTATTATTATTATTATTATTATTATTATACGATAAAAATGGATATGAAGAGGGTTGACCCTAGGCCTGCAAACGAACTGAACACGAATGAACACCCCCATTCGAAACTCGTTCGATAACCACAAAAGGGTATTCGAAATCGTGTTCAAACTTGAATGAATACAGAATGACTATTCGAGTTTATTCAATTAACCAAATGAGTAGTTCGTGATCGTTCGATTAACTCATTCGAATAACTTGTAAATATCTGTTCGAATAACTCGTTCAAATAACTTGTAAATACCTGTTCGTATAAAAAAACATACACCAACTTTCCAATTCATGCTCTAAAAAACAAATATACAACAATTTATAATTCATACTCATTTAATTCATCATTTGAAAATAAATCAACTCTCTATCTATATTTATATTTTAAATGAATCAATAAAAACTTAGTAATTTAAAATAAATAGCCTTCATAAATAATAAAACTTCAAAATAAATTGAACAAAACAATAAATGGTTCAAAAAAAATTTGGTTCCATATCAAACATGACAAAACAAAAGGAATTATCAAAATTGTAGGTTATATATATATATATATATATATATATATTATCATTATTGTCTACACATATATTTTTTATCAACACCCATAAATTCATAGTGGAATGAGTGTCTATTGTAATAGATGATCAATACATATGTGTAATTAATTTGTTATATATATATATATATATAATGTGTAATTGTGTATATACAAAATTATTATCATACATATATTAATCATAGATTAAATATGTTATTAAATTACCAAAATTATAGGTTATCATATATATATTAATATATTATCATTACATAAATTATCATAAATATTTTAAATATCTACATATATATTTTGTATCAACACCCATAAATTCATAGTGGAATGAGGGTCTATTGTAATATATGATTAATACATATGTGGTATTAATTTGTGTGTGTATAAATAAATAAATAAATATAGTCTATAGTATATATCTCTATATATATATATATAATGTGTAATTATGTATATACAAAATTATTATCATACATATATTAATCATAGATTAAATATGTTTAATATGTTTTTAAATTATCAAAGTTATAGGTTATCATATATATATTATCATTACTGTCTACATATATATTTTGTATCAACACTCATAAATTCATAGTGGTATGAGGGTCTATTATAATATATGATCAATACAAATGTGTGATTAATTTAGGTTTAATTAAGCTATTATGTTATTAAATTTGTCATGCTATGTATCATAATAATTTATTATTTTTTAATTAAAATGTTACATACTTGTATATTTAATTATTGATGACATTTGAAAAAAAAAAATCCAAACATATTATATACAGTACATAAGAAAAACAAAAGCATTATAATATTTTATTATTGATTACCAGTAAAAAAAATTCATCCAAACTAAACCAAACATAATATAAAAAAGAAAAAAATATAAATATATATAATAATGTATGCCATGTTTTTCGAACATAAACGAACGAATAATCAAACATATTGTTCACGAACGGATGGATCAGTTGAATATTGTATGTTCGCGAACATAATCGAACGAACATCCTATGTTCGAACTTGAATCGAACATATTATCTAATGAACATCGAACTGTTTGCAAACTGTTTGTTATCGAGTCGAATTGAACAGTTATTGAACGAACATCGAGCTGTTCGCGAACAGCTCGGGGGGATATATGAATTCCCAAAGACCAAAAAGTTTTATTTTTCATTAGAGCAAATAATTAAAATTTTTAAAACTCATTTTTTTTAATTATCATTAAAAAAAATTCTTTTATTATATTTTTTTATTCAACTAAGCGTTACTTTATTAATTCTGTGATGAAATTATGAAAATATACTATAATATGAATATATGATTAGGTGTGCCAATGAAATGTAAATATTGTTGAGGATTGACTAACACACTTCGGTGTTAAATTACCCATTTTAAAGTGTAGCGGAAGTAGTACCAAGTTGTTTAAGAGATTTCCAATTTTTAACCACATCAAACACAACTGTGGAAAGTAAAGAACACATTCATTTACATAGTTCGGCTAAATCCACTTTTAGCCTACATCCATGGGACCTTGTCCAGACCGAAGCAATCCACTAAGTTAAAAACACATTACAGGATATAGTTCAAAGCTGATCTAAGTTACAGTAACTCCCTGTTCAACTTTACACTTAGCACCACACTATGAATCCTTAACGTGTAGCAACTCCTTGGAGCTTCCTCTCGTCGGGAACACACCTGAGAACAACTTGTACACCACCAAGCTTCAAGCACCGACGCCATACACCAGTATCAACAAAGGAACCATGTTCCAGCCGCCATACAACAAGGAAGATAAACAAGAAAGTTTCTAGCACCAACCCATACAAAAGAACCTAACAAAGAACAACTCTCAGAAAAGTTCAGAGCACCAACAAAATAGATATTCGGGTTCAAAAAAACAAAAAACAAACAAGGAAGGAGATGAACTTCCTTTCACCTCAACAAACATGAAGGATGATAAGTGTTTAGCACAATAACATATGGGGAACCTTTAAGGAAAAAACTCTCTGAAAGTTTTAGAGCACAAGGCAAAAACAAACATAAAGGTTAGTTCACAAATGAGCATGAATGAAGAAGATATACCAATTTTGTGCTCCCTAATTCTTGCCAAGTCAGCAAACAATGGCTGACATATATTGGTCCAAAAATGGAAAAGATTTCATCTATCTTTTGGGACCACAACCAAAAATGGGAAAAGGCTGATTTTCCTTGGACCACTAAAGGATATTGGGACACCTGTAAATGGTCCTCATGACAACACAAAAGATACAAAGAAAATATCTCAACTGATAAAGATAAAAATGCAACTTATGAAAAAATGAGCCAGACATGCGATGTTAGCACAGTAGAAAGGTGTGTGCACACATGAAGTAAAATGCGAAATGAAATGCAACATGCATATGTCTGACATAAGTGTGCAAGCACACATCCACCGTGAAGACACGTGAAATGAAAAAGTAAAAGGCATAAGCTTGATAGTTGAACACGTGGAGGACAAAAAGAATTCCAACTTTTAGTTAGACCACAAACATATTTTTTCTCTTTCTTGCGAGACTATAGACAAAGCCTTACAACCGAGAACCAAGAGCTTAGCTGGGCAGGTCATACTAGAAAATCAATTGTAGTAGCTAACCCATTTTGATCCTCGATTGGACCAGCAAAACAGTAGCGAACCGCCAATCCAACCGGCCCAATGACAAAACCGGGTTACCAAAAATTAGCGATTTTGGCGACTTCCTCCCTGATTTCGACAGATTCCAATGTTAACCACCCCACCTAGCATGACCATTAGCATCACTTTCATTTCTACATCAAAAATCCCATCATCTCGAAGTCTGATTGGCCATCGATCTTTGTCGTCGCCACCTATTTGCTTCACGAAAACCGACAGCTTCCTTCCTGATTCCAACAGATCATGACGCCAACCACCCCAATTGACACCACCATCAGCATCCCTTCATCTCACATCAAAACCCTTATCATCCCAAACTCCAATTGGTTGCTGATTATCGTTGCCATCACCTGGCTGCTTCACGGTTTCCTATTGAGATTGCAAAAGTGTATTTTTTGGATTTCAAACCTATAGGGATGGATAGGTAATTTTGTAAGGGTTTATTTGCTGGATTTCAAACCTGCTAGACATGCTAACGTCACCGGTCTAATCGACCAGTCTGACTGACCAATCCAACTAGTTGGACAAGTCAAGCGGTTCGGGTTTCAGAACATTGAAAACAGCCATAGGAGAGATTGTCATTAATTTATTTATTTTTTCATAATATTGGTGGCCTGAAAGGAAGAGTAATTAATTCTCATTTTAAACTTATTCTCTCATGAACAGGTTATTGGAGTAGAGCGCTTGCAAAGCAACATACTTTCAGGTGGAAAGCCTGGTGAGAATAAGATCAGACATAATTTCTCTTGACATTAATTTTTTAGGGTGCTCTCTTTCTTTAAAGGTCATAGAAATTTATGTAGTGATTTATGTTTAATTAATTATTGTTTTGCCTAAAAAATCAAAGTTGATGTGAGCTTACATCAGCCAGTGCGAATCAGAGTTTAGGAAGACTTTGTGCCGTCTAGGAGTTGCCACGTCGTCATAAGACATAAAGAGTATAACTGTCATCGACTTGGAAAACTCAGGCTTTGTCTACGAGTGGATGGGAGTCACCCACCTGTCCAAGCCCTACACGATTTGAGAATATCTACCGTGTAATTAGCCAATGGGAAGCGCGGTAGGAATTGTACTATACCTGCCCACTTGCAGACTTGTAATCATTACCCTGAAACCTTTCACTATAAATAGAGGGTTCCCCCTCTCATTTTCGGGATTCTGATAAGAAACCCACATTATGATTTTAACCTTTTACTCTCAAAACACAGACAACTTGCGAGAAAGAGATTGACTTGATATTCTCTTTGAATAATCAGTCACTTGTATCTCTGCTAGATATCCGCTTTATGCGAGCTCCTGTAACCTCTTAAATATAAAAAGAACAGTGGACGTAGGATTTGTTTTAAGCTTTTGAACCACTTTAAAAATAATTTTTGATTTACTTCATTGCATTTTCCATTCACGTGTAATTTCTAAGCCAGCTTAACACTTTACACATGCGAATCATTGGTGTCAAAATCAAGCTTATAGCTCGATCCAGCTATGAGGAGTTACTTGGAGAGGTTCAACAATACTCTTAAAATGGTCAACCGAAGGCTAGACTGTTTAGATCGGGTCATACCGTCAGATTCTGATAAGGCAGTGCCGTCGCCAAAGACGCTTATAGGTCGCGCTAAAGCGTGAAAACAGGCAAAAACCCATGCTGCGCACACTACAACATGTAAAGACAAGGGAAAACAGGTGGCGAATAATAGGACAAAGGGCTCTAAGGGACCAACGAATGTTGGTCGTGAAGCAGGAAGAATACCTGTAGCTTTATGACTTGGCGATATGTCGCATCATGAGCCGTCCCATGCCACATCGCATGCGCAGCCCTGAAATGGTGCAAGCCATAGAGATTCTCTTCGTCATCGTGAGGGAAATGCCCACCATACACGGGTCAGTTCTAACCACCGTGGAGGTCAGGATAGCTCACCTGGCCATTCAATGCCTACATATGGCTCCAGCTAACATGTGTCAAAGCATGCCAAAGGCTCTGGCTAAATTGAGGAAGAATCCGACCTACGGTCTTTCCTCAACCGTAATCCTGAGGGTCGAACCCATGTTGCAAAAAATGATCCACAAATAGCTCCGCTTCCTTAGATTGAGGAGTTACAACGAGCTCAAGATTAGATTAAAGCTCAGCAGAATGAGTGTGGGCAAACCGCTGAAGCGTCCCCCTTTTCTCCAGAAGTTTTAACTGCTCATCTCCCGTCAAGGTTTAAAATGCCTAACATGTCGACGAGAATTCTAATCCGCAAGATCATTGAGTTTAACGACCTCATGGAACTTCACCAAGTTTCCAGCTTGGCCACTCTGACTACCCATGCCAAGCGCTGGTTTAGATTGCTCCTGCCAAGATATATCAATTCGTGGCAGTAGATGAGTTCGTTATTCTTGAGACACTTCCAGGCTAATAGGAAGTTCGCAGCGGTTTGAGCCCAAGAAATCTTATGCCCAGGTTCTCCGTCGCGATCGCGACAAGAATCAGTATACTCCATTGAATGCATCGGTGTCAACTATTCTAGACAAGTCAAAAGAAGTTAGTGTACTCGAGGAGTCAGAGCCTATGAATAATCCCCATGCAGTAAGAAAAAGTAAGAAATATTATCGTTATCATTGGGATAATGGGCACCATACCGACAAGTGTTGGGCTCTTACTTCAAGGAGTATGTTGATGGTCTAACTCCCGTTCGGGAAAAAGATCAAGGGGACGAAGGCAAGAAGTGCCATGGTCGCAAAGGTCTCCATCTCATTGGGATCATATTTGGAGGACTGCACCTGGGGGGGAATTCTTGAGGTGCTTAAGAAAGGTACACTGGGGAAGCTCGTCATGACCTTGTCAGTGTGATGAGCATGGCGCTGTGACCTGCTAAAGTGCGTAGAAAAGAAGAGATTACCTTCTCAGAGAAAAATGCAATGCGATTGCATCACTCCCATGAGGATGCACTCGTTATCGCGCCTAAAATAGATTGGTGTGAAATCCACTGTGAATATCCTATTTTACCGAGCTTTTGAGGAAATGCAACTGGATGAGGCAGATATGAAGCATGCCTCTATCCCTCTCTATGGTTTTACAGGGGACCACCTGATTCCCAAGGGAACGATTGCATTTCCTATCACCTTGGGTGATACCCATGAGGTAACCAAAATGACGGAGTTTTTAGCAGCAGACTATCCGTCCACTTTCAATGGCATTTTGGGATGACCTCTACTATGAAACTTCAAAGCCGTCACCTCCATCTATCATTTGAAAATGAAGTTTCCCACCCTGATGGAGTGTGGAGAAGTCAAAAAATCCTAGAGTGAATCCCGCAATTGCTATGTAAGGGCAGTACAGAGGGCATACAAAGGGAAATAGAGGTAGTAAGCATTCCCGAGCAGGCTATGGCGATCAGCAGGATCGAACCACAGTCGAGTATAATGGAAGATAGTATAGATCCTCGTACTCAGGAGGAGTATTCCTATAGTGGACCTATTGAGACTCTATCTGAGGTATCGGTTGACCAAAATGAACTGATTCGAGTGTTGAGGATCGGAAGCAATCTTAGCTCTCAGCTCGCTGCCAACCTAATGAGATTCCTCAAACAGAATACTGATGTTTTTGCATGGACTCATGCTGACATGGTCGAGATCAGCCCGAATTTAATATGTCATACACTTAACATCGACAACGTGATCAAGCCAGTTCGCCAAAAGAGAAGAGCCACAGACCCAGAGCGTTATGCTGCTTTAAAAGTTGAGGTGGATAAGCTCCTCTCAAACGGGTTCATTTAGGGGGCTCATTACTTGAGTTAGGTCGCCAATCGTGTTTTAGTGAAGAAACCCAACGACAAGTGGTGAACTTGCGTTGATTTCTTTGATCTCAACAAAGCTTGTATGAAGGACAGTTTCCCTCTGCGCAAAATCGATCAGCTCGTCGATGCCATCTCTGGGTAAGAGTTATTAAGCTTCATAGATGCCTATTCAAGGTATAATCAGATCCCGATGTACACGCCCGGCGAAGAGCATACTTCGTTCATTACAGATTGAGGACTATACTGTTATAAGGTCATACCCTTCAGTTTGAAAAATGATGGGGCAACTTACCAACGTCTAGTTAACCGCATGTTTTACGAGCAGATCGGGAAAACAATGAAAGTCTATGTTGATGACATGCTTGTCAAGTTGCGTGTCGCTTTAGATCACATAGCCAATCTCATAGAGATGTTCAACGTACTCCGAAGATATAGAATGAAGCTTAATCCTCTCAAGTGTTCATTTGGAGTATCCTCAGGGAAATTCTTGGGGTATATGGTTAACCACCGAGGAATTGAAATCAACCCCGAAAGATCTAAGCTCTCCTAGATATGAAAAGTCCCGCCAATTGTAAGAAAATTCAGAGCTTGAATGGGAGAATAGCGGCTCTCAGTCGCTTCATATCAAGAGTAACAGATCATTGCTTATCGTTCTTCGATCACTAAGGGCCAACAAGAAGTTTGAATGGACTTTGAAATGTGACACGTCTTCCAGAGTATAAAAGAGCATTTAGGAAAGCCACCTCTTCTGTTCAAGCTTCTTCTCGAGGAAATCTTATTTCTCTACATGTCCATCTCTTAGTATGCGATCAGCACAGCTCTCATTCGAGAAGAGAGCAGAGTTCAGTGCCGGTATATTATATGAGCAAACGACTACTGGACGTCGAAATGCGGTATCTGGAGATGGAACAATTGGCCTATACCCTGTTGATCGCTTCCAGAAAGTTGCGACCTTATTTCCATGCTCACACCATCCATGTTTTGACCAACTACCCACTCAAACAAGTTCTTTAGAAGCCAGAGACTTCAGGTAAGTTGCTCAAGTGGGCTATGGAACTAAGTTAGTTTGATCTGCATTGTAGACTGAAAACAATAGTCAAAGGGTAGGATGTTGCTGATTTTATTTTGGAGTTCTCTTACTAGCCAGAACGGGAACCTGAACAATTAGCCAGCGGGGTTGTCCAAGAAACTGTTCGGAACTTATCAACCTGAAGCCTCTATATTGATAGGTCTTCGAACAGAAGAAGAGCAGGAGTTGATCTTCTGCTCCTCAATCCTGAAGGGACCCGTATTCATGGAATCCTCAAGTTCGGGTTTAAAGCTACGAATAATGAGGCTGAATATGAAGCACTGCTTGCTGGCCTGTGACTAGCAAGAGATACGGGGTTAGACACAATCGACATCAATAGCGACTCCCAATTGGTTGTCAATAAGATTTTAGGAGAATATCAAGCCAAAGAAGAAAACATGATCAGCTATCTGAAGAAAGCCAAGGTCGTACTCGTGCCTTTCAAGCATTATACGATCAAGCAAATCCCAAGAGACAGTAACTCTGTCACGTATGCTTTGGCAAAAATAGCCTCATCATTGGATTCTGATGCTTCAGATATTATTCCAGTTTGGTACATTGAGGTTCCCAGCATCAACTCACCTGAACATCCCATAGTTGCAACCGAATCAACTTTCTGGATGACTCCGATAGTTCAATATATCCAAGTTGGGACTCTGCCGTGGTAAGACTAAGGCGAGACTCTTGCGAACTAGAGTTACTCGTTACACACTTATCGGGGATCAGTTGTATAAGAGAGGGTTTAGCACTCCCCTCTCTGATGTGTAACTAACGATGAAGCAGATTACATCATGAGAGAGGTATATAAAGGGATTTGTAGTAATCACACTACTGCATGATCTCTCACCAATAAGATTGTCCATCAGGGATATTATTAGCCCCTTGGTGTGCTGTCGTAGGTAACCAAGATTAAAACCTAAAAACACATGTAGTAGTGTGAATAAGGATCATTCCCACTGAGAGTGTCTAGCCGAGTTTTATGTTACATGAACAAGGCTGGGGGAGGGGGGGGGGGGGTTTTTTGAGTAAAAACAGAAACAATTCAGGAAAAAAAAAAAACAATTCAAATAAATTATCAATCATAATGACAAACCTTGGTCTAAGTCAACATCCACCATCGAAATTTTACAACTGATCATCGATGCAAAAATAAATCAATTCATACCTTGAATATTCACCGTTGGAACTATTTCCCTATCTCTCCTTAGTTGTAGTTAATTAGGAAACAAGCGATCTAATTAATCTTACTACTAAACAACCCAAGACAAGCGCTAAAGGTTTAATCTAGTGGCAGCCTTAAGAACTAGAGAGATCGATGAAGATGAACAACACAAACACAAGTGGTTGTATTTAATTCAATCGAATGTTCTCCTTAAGATTTAACAATTCCTGACGTAGCAAATTCTTAAACCCTAATTACTCACAAGTTAGAAGGATCAAACAATTATGGATTTGATATCTAACTTAACAGTAGATTGCAACAAATAATAAACTAGTAGGCCTTCTAGTAATTAAATGAAACAATCATGAAAATAGGCATAGAACAACATCCAATACTCAAAACATATATTGACCACTAGGAAAAACAGATTAGATCTCACAGTTTTATTGATTCCGAGGCCTCTGTTTCCTTCGACCAAGTTCTAAAAGTTTTAGCCGCTCATAGCCATAATCAAAACTCAAAAGAGAAAAATTCTAGAAGAGAGAAACAGAGGCGTGTGTAATCCCCTAATCTGATCTCTCTCCCCCTTTTTAAGAATATCCAATTCAAGTCTTTGAATTCTACTCAATCTCCTAAAAATATTCTAATTATCCTAAAATAACATTTATCCTAATCTGATTAATTGAAAAAATAAAATAAAGTCCTAATATAAAATAAGAAAGTGGTGTTTCCAGCTTTAACTTGTGTGCAACAGGTCTTCAAAACTTCCAATAATAAATTGCCTAATTGACTTGCATGACAAGGCAGAATGTACCAGAACGTCAGTAGTGCAGGTGTGTTAACTTCAAGCCCAATTACAACCTTGATGCAATGAGTATCTCTCCAAACTCAAAACATGAAAGTTGTAGATCTCTTTCGTAGGGTTCCACAAAATTTTGAATAATCTCAATCGGAGCTCGGATGAGAGAGTTATGCCTAGATTACGAAGCAATATCGAAACTGTCCGAATTCACCTAATTTTTTCCGTTTTACATTTAACGCCTCCATTTGCATCCTAAATCAAAATAGAATAATAATGAGTACATTTAAGCAGCAAATAAGTATAAAAGATGAGACATTAAGGAGGGGTAAATATGACATTTTGCATTCTCATCACCCCTACTTCACGAGGATACTTTCAACTTCGTGAAGAAGTGTGACAAGTGCCAAAGGTTTGCGAACATCCTGTGAGCTCCTTCCTACCAACTAACGACAATAACCAGTCCTTGGCCATTCTCTATGTGGAGAATTGATCTTATCGGGCCCATGTCAACCGTAAAGGGGGCGTTAAGTACGCAGTAGTCGCAATGGATTATTTCACTAAGTGGGTCGAAGAAAAACATTTGGCGGCGATCACTACAAAAAAGCTTAAACACTTCGTCTTTAAGAATATAGTGTGCTTCTATGGGATTCCTCATACACTCATCTCTGATAATGGGAAGGAGTTCGACAATGAGGAATTCAAGCAGATTTGCGATGAGTTGGGGATTTATAAAAAATTTGCCTCAATAGCAAGACCGCAAGCCAATGGTCAGGTTGAAGCTGTCAACAAGACTATTAAGCACATATTGAAGACCAAGCTTCGCAACCAAGGGTAATTAGGTCGATGACCTTCCAGAAGTTCTATGGGTATATAGAACAACTCCGAGAACCTTTACTTCAGAAACGCCCTTCTTACTGGCATATGGCTACAAGGCGATGGTTCTAGTGGAAGTAGGAACTAGTTCACTTTGGAGGGAATTTTTCAATGAAACAGACAACGAGACACTCTTACGTGCAAGTCTGGACTTAGTTGAAGAAAACTACGACAAGGCTCGATTAAGGATAACTTCCTACTAGCAGCAAACAAAGAGATTTTTCGACTCTAAAGTCAAGAGAAGAGATTTCTGGGTTGCCAAACTAGTTTTGAAAGATGACTTTTTGGGCACAAGGGAACCAAGTGCGGGGGTATTGAGACCAAACTGGGAAGGTCCATATCGCATCACCAAGGTAATATGACTTGGGACGTATCATCTCAAAAGGCTTAATGGTTCCGAAGTACCGCGAGCCTAGAATGTTTAAGATCTTCACCCTTATTATTAGTAATTTCGAACTCGCCTATGGTTCTAATCATTTTTACTTGTAAAGTTCTTACTGTTGTAAATTTCATGAATAAGATTGTCCCAATTCTTTTCAAAGAAACACTTTTGTCTTGATCTCAAGTGTTTAATAATCTTGTTATTTATCATTTTCTGCGAGTTCGATGATCAGATATGTTATATTTGTTTTGTGAAGTGTTTAAGTATAAAATTATTATCACAAGTAATAAGAAAAGTTCTTTTATATATGTTTGATGAATATGTACAAGGGAGCGACCAAGAGTTACAAGAAGAAAGCAAGAAAGACTTAAAGCAAATAAGGGAGGAATCACTGGTCTTCGTTCCCCGAACCCCTGGCTGCGACCCCTTGATCCTCTGGCTGATCGTCGACCTCCATATCATCCGTTCAACTTGTAGGAATGTTTGCATCCGACTGATCATCTTCTGGGGGAAGTTCATGTTCCTTTTACTGTTCAACCTCTTCGGCTTCGAGCATGGAAACAAGAGTGGCCTGGTAATCATCAAGGAGGTCAGAGATGTCCATTTCAGGATTCCTAGCCTACAAGCTATAAATAGCTTGGATTGCCCAATAAGCATCCTTCCTCTCAAGCTTGAGATTTTACCGTTTCATCTTCTCGGTCAATAAAGCGACTCACCCATAAAACAGCTCAAGGTCTGTCTCCAGCGGCCTCTTCTGCTTTTCTATGTTTTCCCACAGCTGAGCTCGATTCTCCTCTACCACATTTACGTGATCAGAACTTGCCTCCAGCTCCTTTTCTTTCTCACCTAACTCTTTGGTGAGCCTTGCCACAATTCATTGGAGTCCTTTATTGTCTACATCTCTCTTCTTGAGCTCCCCCTTCTGAAAGCCTGCTGCTCGAAGAGTAATGTCTCTTTCGGTCAGGTACTGATCCGCTTAGATGCGAGCCACTTTTGCTTCTGCATCTACGGCCGCAAAATCTTACTTCAGCTTGGCATTATCCTCCTTCAGCTCACGATGGCCCAATGGTACTCATGTTACTTGGCAAAGGTATAAGTCCAAGGTTTAAGTCATAGGGAAAGCGTTTGCAAGGTGGAAAAAAGACCACGAAACGAAACAAAGCCGTAAGGGTTTGAAGAAGGCGTGGCTAGAAGGACCCATAACGGACAATACCTTGGACGTGTCCGACACGCAGGGAAAGCCCTTGAGCCTGAAGGTGGCAAGATAGAGGATAGCCCCTAGTGTGACAATCAGCTTGAGGTTCAACAGGAACATCAGTCTCTTTAGCAGGAGTAGAGCCAACAGGGGCATCTTTGGAACCACTTGAGTTCCTTTACTCAAAAGTTCAGCTCTAGTTTCTTTAAGCACAATTTCAAGAGAGTCAACTCGAGCCATCAAGAAGGTGTGAAAAAAAGTCCATTTTCTAATCAAGAGCCTGCAACAACTCAAATACTTTGGACTGCCAAGCACTGGATTTTATAGAAGGGGCTTGAGAAGATGAAAGGACATCCATAGCAGGGGCAACAGACTTAAGGGTTTTAGAAGAGATATTTTTAATTTTGAGGAACTGGTCATTTGTTCTTTTTGGAGCCCCATAAGAGTCAACAATTCTTGTGACCAAGGAAGGGAAAGGCAGAATGAAGGATTTTCCTTTGGACTCACCAGCAGTCTTGATCAATTTGTAAATAACAGAGGCAAGATCGATTTTCTTTCCTTGCACAATGTCATACAGCAATTAGGCTTTATAACGTCTTATTGATGAGTTATGCCTAGATGGAGACTAGCTGGTAATGGTGATTTTAAAAAGAGTCCTATATAGGGAAGTGAGCACATTGACAAGAAGGAATCCACTGTCAGGCCAAACTGTAACAGTACCACCACTAAGGTCACTAGCCATAAACCTACGTTCCTCTACAAGAACAGACAAGTCATCTTCATTCTTTACAATAGGGAGCTTCAACAGTTTCCTAATGACATCAGGGTTAAAGTCTACCAAATACCCCTTACCCAGACTTGGTTTTTGTGAAACGGGGTTTGGTCAATATCTTCCCTAAAATGTGCATAAAATTCTTACACAAAACCTTAACACGGTGGCACAGGTTTCACCACAGATGATTTCCATTTTCTACCAGCCACGATTTTGATGATTTCAGGGAACTCAGAGAGTTCCACATTTGACTCACAAACAATGGGTTTAAAAATAACAGACTCTTTAAACCTCAACTCAGCAGAAGCGGAAACAAAGATTTGTTGTTTACTTAAGCCCTCATATTGAGGTGCTTCTTTCACTTTCTTTTTACCCTTGGCAATCTTAGCTTGTTTATTCTTCTTCGCAGGGGATTCAACAGAGGACCCTTTTGAGCGTTTCAGTCTCTTGCTAAGAGGTTGATCATCAAATGAAGAAGAGTTTGACGATGAGGATTCTAACACCAATTTTGAGGCAGAGGGGGTGCTTTCACTTGAAATAGAAGAGTGTGCACTTTCTTGGGTATGTCTGCCCTATTCTTATTCTTTTCTTGGATTCAACAGTCTTTCTAATGCCGTCAATGAATCCCTATTGGTGTTCCATTGATGTTTAGAAAAAAGGTAGTTAGGAGAGATTGATTGGAGAAAAGAATTAATAGAAGAAAAAAAACGCACTTTGGATATGACGGCTGAAAAGAACAAAACACAACTTTATAAAAGAAAAGAAAAACACAACCCTAGAAAAACATGTGTTTTCCCTTTTTATTAACTGAACCCAATGTGAGCACATCCAACAGTCATGAGCGCACAACTAACAAAAGTCCCATATGTGATAACATAAGTTACAAAGTATACACAACAAACCATACACAAACCACTAAAAGAAAACTTAGGACAGAAATCAAGGACAGAAAATTGCAGATATGTGCACACAAGAACTCTCAAAGAGTGACATTGGATCAAGGCAAAAGGCAAGAGACACAAAACAAAACAAAAAAATTACCATGAGGCCAATTTCATAAACAAAAATTTACAGAAGCAAGTATAGTCAATCAGTGTTACAAGAGAGAAAAGATCATCAATCTTGGGGATGCTAGAGAAATGACCTCAATCAAGTTACTTTCATACACGTGCAACCTTTTCTTTTGTCAATTGATGAGCAAGAATGCATAGATTCTTTGTCATAGGTGTGTGTGGTGTCCTCAAATGGGAGCATGACTTGTTGGTCAAAAATTCCATTCAACTCCCCCTTCCCTCATGCCCTTTTTTTTAATTATTTTTTATTCATTAAACAATTGAAATTCTTTTTTACTTCTTTTTCTTTGTAATAGATAAGCAATAGGCAGAAATTCTCTCAAAAGCAACCAAGTATAGCTTTCACACTTGCAAGGAGGTAACCTTTTAAATGGTAGATCTTTTAAGAACATAGGGGCCTCTACATCCTAGAAGATTACTCAATTATGACTTTCACACTACAAGCAAGGTAGCTCTTTCACATGGTGACAAAGTCAAGTAAAACAGACTCATGGAAAGATTTTAAGACATGCTACCACAGGCTTTTAGATAAGAAAGCACAGGGTGGACATATTTTAGCAGCATGCTACCACAAGACTGAAAAAGTTCTCAATCATCAACACGAATTAAAAGAATACTTGTAACAACTAAAAAAGGAAATTTATCTCTTGGCATTTATTAGAAAAGACAGAGACACTATTAAATTTGAATAAGTCCAATGGACATCCTCAAATTTACAAAAGTTTGCAAGTCTAAAGCTTTAGTAAACAAGTCAGCAAGTTGAGAGTTTGTGTTAACATGTGCAAGAGTGATCACTTTCTCATCAACTAAGTCTCTTATAAAATCATGCCTAATGTCAATGTGTTTGGTTTTGGAGTGTTGAACATGATTTTTAGAAATTTTTATTGCACTAGTGTTATCACAAAAGACAGTTATGCATAGCATTTGTTTTAACCAAAGAACCTGTGTGCAGCAACTCCCTGCAGCAATATATTTATCTTCGACTATGGAGAGTGAGATTGAGTTTTGTTTCTTACTACACCAGGTGATCAAGTTGTTGCTGAGAAAGAAACATCCTCCGAATGTGCTTTTCCTATCATCCAAGCACCCTGCCCAATCAGCATCACTAAAACCCACAAGAGTAGGATTAGAATCACAAGAAAACCAAAGTCCAAAATCTAATGTTCCAGCAACATATTTCATGATTCTCTTAACAGCTTTAAGATGAAGCTTACTAGGATTAGATTGAAACCTAGCACACATACCTACACTAAAGCACAAATCAGGCCTACTTACTGTCAAATACAACAAACTCCCTATCATGCTTCTAAACAACTTATGATCAACCTTTTTACCATTATCATCCTTGGAAAGTTTAAGAGAGGAGCTCATTGGTGTGTTAGCATGCTTGGCAGATTCGAGATTGAATCTTTTGAGCATGTTTTTAGTATACTTAGATTGGGAGACAAACATGTCACAATCAATTTGTTTGATTTGAAGACCGAGGAACATGCTAATTTCTCCCACCATACTCATCTCAAATTCATCTTTCATTAAAGTAATAAATTTTTCAAGTTGAGTATGAAAGGTAGAACCAAAAACAATATCGTCTACATAAATTTGAGCATACAAAAATTTACCTCCTTCATGTTTTATGAACAAGGTTTTGTCGGCATTACCTCTAATGAAGTTATGATCAAGAAAGAATGAGGTAAGCCTGTCATACCATGCTCTTCGTGCTTGCTTTAACCCGTAAAGTGCTTTCTTAAGTTTGAACACATGATTAGGCATATGAGGATCCTGTAATCCTACTGGTTGCTCAACGTAAACTTCTTCCATTAGCATTCCATTTAAAAAGGCACTCTTCACGTCCATTTGATAAAGTTTCAACTTCATACAGCAGGCCACTCCAAGCCTTAATCTTATGGATTCAAGTCTGGAAACAGGTGCAAAGGTCTCATCGAAATCAACTCCTTCAACTTATGTATACCCTTGTACAACAAGTCTTGCTTTATTTTGCACAATTTTTCCAAACTCATCTTATTTATTTTTGAAAATCCACTTTGTTCCAATGACATTAATCCCTTCAGGTCTTGGAAACAATTTCCACACATCATTTCTCTTAAACTGTTCCAACTCCTCATGCACAGTTGTAATCCAACAGTGATCTTCAAGGGCCTCTTTTGCATTTTTGGGCTTTGAAAGGGAAACATAATACAGGTTATTAATTTCACTCAATTTTTTACGTCTAGTGACCATTACCTCTTCAAAATTTCCAACCATTGTTGATGGTGGATGAGCCTTTTTAATCCAGGAAGGAGGTTCTCTAGATTTGAGTGTCTTTTGTTGAGTGATTTCATTAGAAAGATCAGCAATTAATTTGAGTCCTTGTCTCTCTGGGAGAGATCCTTTTTTAGCTGCAGATGTGTGAACTTCGGATTTTGATGTGGTCACATCTTTATGAGAATTTGAAATGGACACATCATCATGATCAGTGGTCATACCGGGAGTCAAGATTAAGTCATCAATATCTTCTTTATGGGAAAATTGCGAAAAATCTTCAGAATCAGAGAAAACAACATTAAATGATTCAATAATGTGTTGAGTTCTCATATTGAAAACCCTATATGCCCTACTATTTGCAGAATATCCGAGAAAAACACCTTCATCACTTCTAGAGTCAAATTTTCCTAGGTGATCTTTATCATTGAATTGATAAGAGCTTGAAAGTATATATTTTGTTAGTGATTTAATTAGATTATTTGTGGAAAAATGTGTTTAAATTGTGGAATTTGAATTAATTATTTCATAAATACCTTTTACGGGATCACAGGTGTATTTTTAAGTATTTTCAGGTTCAAACCAATATTTGAAGGAAAAAAATGATATCGATGGAATTCGTGACAAGTAGGAACAAACGGTGCAAGAATCGGAGTTGAAACGAGAAAGTTGTGATGCGTCGAAGATACAACGTAAAATCTGGAAATCCTTCAAGATGAGTATGCTTTGATGTTTCAATTATAACTTGAGCTGTAGAAATCCGAATTCGATGATTCTTGTGGCGTTAGAAAGCTTATTCATAGAGATACAAAGTTTGTGTTGATGACTTTACCAAATTCTTAAGATCACGGACTCATGGGACAGAAAGAATGATCGCCTCAGCGATCATTTTTTATTGCCACAACGATGGGTCACGGGCCTGTTTGGGTTATTGCATTCTCCTAGTCCAAATTTGAATGGGTGAAGGCATTTAATTTTTTCCTAAGCAACCTCAAAACCCTAGCACTATAAATAAGAGTCTTTAATTAGTATTTAGGGGGATTAGAGAAGGAGAAAGGACGGCTACTATTTTGGAGATTAGAATTCTTGCAGTTCTCGTTCACCAATTAGAGAAGTTTTCTATTTTTCTTTTTTGAACTCATGTTATTGAATATAATGGTTGTTTTTATTACTGCAATTATGAACTAAATCCTTTTTCTAGGGCTAAAGATGTAGCCTAATTTATGAATATGTGTTGACTTTATTGTTGTTAATTCTTGTTGAGCATTAATTCTAAGTTTTATTATTGTGTGTAATGCTTGCAATTCTTAAGGATCCGAGAGTTGAATGATATCATGGGTTGGGTTGAGATCGAGAGATGAAACCTGATTTGTCTAAGGAAATAAAACCATAGATTGAGCGAACGCTAGAGATAGGTTATCGCGATCTATGAGGCTCTGGTAAATTCCATAGAACTCAATGATCTCTTAACTCCTAAATCCAACTTAGAGATATTTTGGGTTGTTGCTTAAGGGTTAATTTGCTAATTGTTCGAGAGAAAGTTAGTGGAATATCAAGGAATTTGACCTTTAGAATAAGCTTAGTTAGGTTAGCAATAATTGTCAATGCGTAGGATTAAATTGGTGTGAAATTTGTGCCCTAGGTTTAGTCATATTGATCTGTTTACCAAAGTATTAATAAACTTTTGCTTTTGTTTAGTTTTTAGTTTGTTTTCTTTTTCATTAAATTCATTCTTAAAATTCTGTTTCATCAAATAGCAACAAAATAGACTAGTTTGGTACTTGGTAGGTAGTTCTATTAGGATTTGACACTCGTTTACTCGAGCTTTATTATTTGCACGATTTCATACACTTGCGAATATCCTGTCATCAACACATAGCACTTGCACCCAAAAACATGGAAATATGACAGATTAGGCTTCTTACCTTTCCATAGTTCATATGGAGTTTGAGAGATACCTTTCCTTAGAAAAACTCTGTTTGCAATGTTGATTGCCTTAGCCCACAATCTTGTTGGTAATTTTTTGTCATTTAACATGACTCTTGCCATTTCTTGAAGAGCTCTATTCTTTCTCTCCATAACTCCATTCTGTTGCAGTGTTTTTGGGGCAGAAAACTCATGCCATATACCTTGCGAATCACAAAAACTGGAAAAATCAGTGTTCTCGAACTCTCTTCCATGATCACTTCTTATCCTCACAACTTTCTTCACATAATAACATTGTTCAACTTGAAGTCTTTTGATCAAGGTTTGAAAGATTTCAACTGTATCAGACTTTTCCCTTAGAAAATCAACCCAAAAGAATCTAGAAAAGTCATCAACACACACAAAGACATATCTCTTACCTCCCAAACTTTCAGTTTGCATAGGTCTCATTAAATCCATATAGAGAAGTTCTAAAACACGTGAGGTACTTAGTCAAGATAAGGATTTGTGAGGAAGCTTAGTTTGCTTACCTTGTTGGCATAGGCCACAAACTTTACCTTTTGGGAACTCTAAAATTGGTAGTACTTTCACAGCATCATTTTCAGAGAGTTTCACAAGATCTCAGAAATTTATATGTCCAAGTTTTTTATGCCAAACATCAACATCATCAGTGCTAGAACTTACACATGAAACTTTGTTAGTCAAAAGATAGCAATTATCATTTGATCTTTTTCCTTCAAGAACTGAGGTTCCATCATTATTTAAAACTTGACACAAATTTTTTGAAAATTTCACAACACAGCCTTTATCACATATTTGACTTATGCTTATGAGATTAACTTTAAGACCTTCAACATAGAACAGGGAAACCATGAATAATAATAGATCCTTTATCAAGGATTTTACCTCTTTTGCCATCACCGTAGGTCACATGACCAGCCTCAACAAATTCAAGTTCGGTCAACAAACTTTTGTTATCTATTGTGTGCCTTGAACACCCGTTGTCAAAGTACCATTGGTCATTTTGAAATGCAAGCAATGATGTGTGAGCGACCAAATTTTTGGTACTAGACTTAGGTCTCCATATTTTGTTGTGTTTAAAAAAATTGTTTTGATGCGGGGTTTTTTTAGAGGGAAAAACATGATTTCCAATGCATCTTTTCAAATATGTAATGAGCTTGAAACACTTTGGTCTAATGTGACCTTTCTTTTGACAAAAATGACAAACAGGAGTAAACCTTTTTCCCTTATGGAAAGAATCAGCGAGAACATTCTGGTCTAAGACTGTGTTGACAGTGGTGGTCACAACTGGTTTCGAAGTGTTCGCCTTAATGAAAGTGGTCACACCAGGTTTGGAAGAGCTTACTCCAGGGGAAAAACCCAAACCAGTTTTGTCACCAAAAGACTTCTCTTGGACAAGAACTTCATCAAGTTTAAAAGAACCTGCATTCAATCTTTCAACAATTGTCTTGGCCTCCGTTAGTTCATTTAAAGCTTGATTTAATAGAAGTTCCTTATTAGATAAATCAATAAACACAGCTGTCAATTTATCATTCAACACTTTTTTTATCTTCTGTTAAGGTGCAATTTTCATATTCAAGGGATTTGATCTTTTTTATGGCTTTCACCCATGACTCATACATCTTATCATAAGTCTCTTGCTGCTCCTTATAAACATCACTTGAGTCATCCGAGGACACACTCCTACTATCCTCTTGGTTAGCAGTAAAAGCCAGGAAATTCTCATCCTCATTAATGTCATCACCTCCACTCTCACTGTCATCACTTTTACTTAGTGTGGCAGCCCTGGCTTTCCCCCTTTTCTTTAGAGTGTTCACACACTCTGACTGAATGTGTCCATACCCTTCACATTCATAACACCTGATGCATTTGTTTTTCTTGTCATTATTTTTGGAAAATCGTTTTGAGAAGGCACCTTGACAAACTTGGTCAAAAGGCTTCTTCACAAAAGGTTGTTTACCTTTTTTGTTCAACCTAGGTTTTCTCATATTCTTTTTCAAGAATTTAGCAAAATTCTTTGTGAGCAAGGCACACTCATCTTCCTCACCATCACTAGAGACAACACACACAGAAGGTTCAGATGTTACATCATGCTTTAGAGCGAGACCCTTTCCCGGTTTCTTCTCCCATCGTTTCAGGTTGAGTTCAAAAGTCTGAAGTGACCCAATGAGTTCATCCAACTGTATCTCGTCCAAATTTTGGCATTCTTCGATAAAGGTTGCTTTGGACATGAACTTCATAGGTAGAAAACACAAAACTTTCTTGACAAGTTCAGCATCAGTATAGATTTTACCTAAAGTAAAGCATTCATTCGTGATGTCACATAACCTACCATGAAAATCAGTGATAGACTCATCATCATGCATAAAAAGATTTTCATAATCAGTAATCAATCTCTTACGTTTGGTCTTTTTGATAGTGTCAGTTCCTTCATTATTAACTTGGAGTCTGTCCCATGCATCTTTAGCTGTTTCACAGTTGGCTATGTTTTTCATTTGACCAATACTGACAGTGTTAAAGAGTGCATAAAGAGCTTTAGAGTTGAAATTAGACTCTTCCAACTCCACTTTAGTCCATTGATCAAGGAGCTTTCCCCTACTACTACCTTATGCACCAACAACTTGTGGTTCTTTCCAACCAACGACACAAGCATTCCAAGCCCTTTCATCAATTGATTTTAAGAAGGTTGTCATCCTAGGTCTCCAGAAGGAAAAACTAGTTCCCTTCAACAATGATGATCTATGAGTAGATCCACCTTCAGCAAAGAAACTCATAGTGATAGAACATAAAATATGGTCACACAAAAAGAGGTGATCATACAGACTAAAAACGAACTGATCTACTCAACCAGACATGAGAAAGGAATTTACAAACAAGCAAGGATCAACTGAAATAATTTTTCATAACCCGCTCTGATACCAATTGAAAGTTTTGAAGGGGTTTACCAAGTGATTAAAACTTATGTGGAATGGGTTGCTTGTTCAATTTAGTGCCAATGAGTTGAGAATAACTAAATTAAAACATACATAAAACCAAGTAAAGAACACGCTCATTTTTACATGGTTCGGCATCAAGCCTACATCCATGGGACCATGTCCAGAGGAAGCAAATTTACTATGAAAAACTTATGAGTTCAAATACAAAGCAAGATAACCATAGTAGTAAAACACTCCCTGTTTTCTACACAACGATTCTATCTTCTTTGGTTGAACTTCAAGCCATCACAACAAGGTTCACGTACACAGCAATGTCATATTAAAGAAGAGTTCCTCTCAAGGTTTAACGATGAAGACAAGACAATAGCTTGCACTCAAGCTCTCGTCACAAAGAAACCAACATTTAAAAGATCTTACAAAAGGATGAGGGTAATTCTAAGCCTACCAAAGCATAGTAAGAAACCTTAACAAAAACAAGAATTGCAGAGAATATTCAGAGAGGCAAAACAATGTAATCAGGTTTCTTATTAAACAAAAACAAAACGGGAGAATATAAAGTGATCAACACGTTAAAGGTTGGGGGACAAAAAAGTTAAACTTTAACTTTTATGTCTTTCTTTTTGTACAAGACATTTTGGGACCACAAACAAAAGAAATATTATTTTCTTACACAGCGAATAAACAAGAGAAAAGTATAAAGAGTAAGACAGAAAATCAATCAAGGAATAATTTTGTCCAAAAGTGAAAACAAATATGTGAAGTGTGATTTGAGGAAAAATATCTGCCAGAAACGTTGTGAACACATATAGGCAAAAGTGCTCACACTTGTGAAGGTGGTTACCTTTAGAAATGTGTGCACAATGGATCATAAGATGACAAAATCACTAACATATACCACCGGCTGCAAGTGTTCTGGCAGTTTCCCTAGTGAATCCAACACAAACAGGTCCAGCCTCAAGGAGGCAGGCACCTCTTCGACCCGTTGTTTGCCTGTTCTCCTCTAAGCAGCCATGGTCGCTCCCTCTCCCCTACACAAACTCTTAGGGGCGGTCGGAGTGCTAAGGTTGTCCCTCTAGGACATCCCCGAGTGAAAAACATGGTAGGGCCGAGTTCTCTCTGGCACACCCTAAGGTCCTCGGGTTCAAACTCTGACTCCTACTCAGTGGGCAGTTGCTTTCTCTTCCTGGTCTTTTGGCCCATGGTCTTCTTCTTCGCGGCATGAGCGGCCACAGGCTAGAGAGCTTCTTCACGTCACTCCATGGTTGGTTGCCTTTCGGCACTGATCTATATCCCTCCCGTGGGGACATTGCTGAAGGTCAGTCTAACTGGTTCAGTCGGGTCGATCCGAGGGAATCTAAATCCCCTAATTATCCTCGATGTCTTCGAAACCCTTGTTGGCATGGTTGCTACGTGACACGAAAGTGCGTTAGCAAAGGAAGTTTTTTTAATAATAAAGATAAAGTTCTCTTGCATGGGAAGGTACTTACGAGTTGGAACTTCTAAGGATGCTTCGGGGCTAAAGAAACCATATTTCCATATGTTGGCAGTGGTCACGAGCAACTTTGCGTCATGGCTTTAGTTAGGCAGTAGACCAAATGCCTCGATACGGCTAAAGTCTACTAGAGCTGATAACCTGGTCATCTTGTTTCTTGCAAGAAAGCAAAAGGTGTGTTAGCCTTACTTATTAAGGAAAGGATAAAGACAAGGGATAAACAGTTTGGAAATTAAAGGGAAAACCTACTTGACTCTCTAAATTTACAAACACCATCATATTTGAAGAAGAAATATTTGGTCTCGTAAGCCCCAATGCTGCTAAGGTAACCAAATGTCCCCCCCTCGATCGTTGATTGTTTCGAGAGGTAATATGAATCCTTATCTTTACTCCTCTTCAAATAGTAGGCACAGCCAAGCTCCACAACTGTCAGCTCGCTGAGTCTATGCTCGCCATATGCGATATACATAGCGACCGCTATCATATATGCATTGGGTGTTAACTAGAACGGTGCAACCTCGAAATGGTCAAGGATTAACCTGATGAAGGGGTGAAAGGGTATCATCACCCCACATTTGAAAATTGCTTCTGAGATCGTAGCCATTCCCTCTAGAGAGTCCTGAGCAGTGTGCGACCTCTGCTGGTACGTTTAAGTTGATCGCAAACTGATCTACTACCTTTTGCATTTTGTCCACAGTGGCTGCTATTAGTACCACCTGTCCAGGACCCGCCAAGGTGCCCGGTGGCTAGAGCTTGTCCCTTCAACTGTTTTTACCTCAGGAACGTCAATTGCTCTTAAAGTCTGAAAATGTGTGACATGCAAAGATGACTCTATCTCCGTACACATTGTCTCATACAACGACTTATAAGAATAAAGTGAAACCCTAGTTTCTCCCTTTTAACCCTAAAATCCCTAAAAAATCTTAAGGATGATTTCCCAAAGATCTGTACCCCATTTTTTAGCTCTTAAAAGTGTTCCATCTTGAACACTGCCTGCAAATGTGCATTGTGTAATCCTAGCAGAAATCTACTCCCACCATTATTGTGAAAAACTGAGTTTTTCTTAACGGAAATGACAAAGAGAAAAGGAGAAGAAATTTTCTTTACCTCTGGATTACTGGGAGTGAACATTCTGTCGTAGTGACGAGTGCGCATCAATTGGGAAGAGGATGAACTGATTTCTTGAGTATGAAAATGCTGTTTTTCTCTCTGAAAACGTAAGTTCTGTGAAAAATGAGGAACGAGCTTAGGGTTTTATAGGGAAAAAGGCAACGTTTGGCTTCCTTTGCAAGCGACGTTTGGGCGAGACCCATTCTGTCACGCCCACGGCCCCACATAGGAGTTCCTTGTGGTGCCCACACAGGTACGTGACTCACAAAGTACTGTTCCCCCCCCCCCCCCTTTAAGGGATTTCTTTCGCCTTCCCCACCACTCGAACCCAAGACCAAGGGGCTATAGTCAATTGGGGAGCATGGTGAGTACCATCAGGCTAGCTATAGCCCATTGGTCTTGGGTTTGAGTGGTGGGGGAGGCGAAAGAAGTTCGAGTGGTGAGGGAGGCGAAAGAAATCCCTTAAGGGAGAAGTTCGAGTGGTGAGGGAGGCGAAAGAAATCCCTTAAGGGAGGGGACAATACTTTGTGAGTCACGTACCTGTGTGGGCACCGCGAGGAACTCTTGTGTGGGGCCGCGGGTGTGACACATTCCTAGCTATTGGATGCGACCACGTGTCATCAATCCTCGTGAAGAGTAACCTTCAAGCTTCGTGGAGATTAATCCATGTTTCCCTTTGTTGGAGACACAAAACGTCGGCGTGGTTATCTCCTCCACACATTAAATGCGCCCTCATCCACATTTAATGCTTTAAAAGAGAACGTCGTTTCAGCATGACTTGCATTTAATGCTCATGGCTGACACTTATTACGTAAAGACACATCTGTCAGATAGAACTTACTTTATTGGCCAAGACAACTGTTAAGCGCAACGGATAAACATCTAAAGAGGTTGTTCGAAAAAACACTCTTCCTCATATATCAATCTCGGAGTGAAGTGATCTCCAGCTTTCGATAGCAAAATATTCTAAGTACTTTTAGGTCGCGGATGAGGAATAGAGTTCAAAACACATAGCACTGGTTGGGATCCGACATAGGTCGCTGAACCTTTTGGGATGATCACCTCAAGTCACTTGTGTAACTCTCGAAGATCCATGTCGTAACCTCTATTCTATTCGCTAGTCGGGTGAAGTCATCGACCTTATTTCGGTTGTTCTCAATTGATAGTTTGAGCAGGTGCTCTTCGAAATGAGTCAAGTCACGACATAATTATGAAGTTCTCAAGAACTGGGGAGCTTCTGTTATGCCTAAAAAATCAGGGCTAACGCGAGCTTATGTCAGCCAGCGCCAATCAGAGTTCAAGAAGGCTTTGTGTCGTCCATGAGCTGCCACGTCATCAAAAGACAGAAAGAGTATAGTTGTCATCAACTTGGCAGACTTAGGCTTTGTCTATAAGTGGATGGGAGTCACCCATATGTCCAAGCCCTATGTGATTTGAGGATATCTACCGCATAATCAGCCAATGGGAAGTGCAGTAGGAATTGTACTACACCTGCCCACTTGTAGACTTGTAATCATTACCCTGAAATCTTCCACTATAAATAAAGGACTCCTCCTCTTATTTTTGGGATTCTAATAAGAAACTCACATTCTAATTGTAACCTTTTACCCTCAAAACACAGACAACTTGCGAGAAAGAGATTGACTTGATATTCTCTCTAAATAATTAGTCACTTGTATCTCTACTCGCTATTCATTGTATGCGACCTCTTGTAACCTCATAAATATAAAAACAACAGTGGGCGTAGGATTTTCTTTAAACATCCGAACCACTTTAAAAATCATCTTCCATTTACTTCATCGCATTTAGTTTAACACTTTACACGTGCGACTCGTTGATGTCAAAATCAAGCACCAAAAATATTGATTTTGTCAATAAGCATGCAGGTCTTCACAAAATTCAAGTGATTGGACCAGGTTTTATACCCAAGAATTTGGATCAAGGTGTTCTTGACGAAGTCATTCAGGTTAAATATTATATTAATGTTAGATTTTTATCTTCTTCTTTTTTTTTTTTTTTTTTTTTAATAAAGTCATTACTTAAGATGGTATTAAAACTAAAGAATTATTTATTTTAATGAAATCATCATAATTTATTAAATTGTAATGAAACCTTTTAATGATTAATTTTTTTTTTTTAATGAAATCATCGTAATTTATTTTTTTCATTGCCCGTATATGAATTTAGATCTTTCAGTAAGTCCATTTATTTGGTTATCTATCTTGGTTTTGATCCTCTCGTATTATTATTAAGAGCTGAGCTATTGACACCTTATTAATGGACTAAAGAAACCTCACTTATCAATAAATTTTATAATGACAAATTTATCATTATTTTAAATTATTAAAATTAATTTCAATGTCCTATTCTTTACAAAAAAAAAATTGGCATCCCACTATTATGTCATATACCCTAATTATTTTTGTGCTATTCAAATAATTTTTGGAACCAAGAAAAAGTTTAATGGAGGAAGAAGATTTACAATATAATATATCATGTTACAAAAAATACAAAATTGTAAGTTTTTAATTGCTTCACATATAAATTTATTGTTATTTTTTTCCTTCAAAGTATTAATAGGTATTTTAATCTATATATTTTTTGTGTTGTTTTTACTTGTTATGTTTTTGGGATTATTTGTAAAAAAAAAAATTTAGTTTTGATTTTTTTTAAATGAAATTTCAGTTTAATTATCTAAAATTCTATTTAAAGAATAACAATGGTGGGGGTATATATATACCCCAATCATTATTTTATATATATATAGGGGTCAGGGGTCTTGTGTTCGAGTTGCAAGATAGACACCTACCGTGTTTGTGCAATTACCTTGATCTATTAGGTTTATAGGACGTTTCGTGACCCTAAGGATTAGGCAGACTCAGCTGGCAATTGTGTCGGGATACCTCAATTACTAAAAACAAAAAAATGGAATGAAGGACATTCATGAAATTTATGGGGTGTCATAGGAAAAAAAAAATTAAATATTAAAACTTTGAAATGGAGTTTCTTAAGAAATGGGATTTCTTTAGTCAGTTAGTGGGGTGCGGGGTGCCAATAACTCAAATCTTTTGCTAAATAGGCTTGGCCCATCTCTCTAGTGGGCTTCATGCTCATTAGTGAAGCCACATATATCCATACATGCATATTTTACATGCCATCCATACATGCATATTTTTATATTAATGGTCATATTTTTATTCCGTTTGTACTGACTAGTAGTAAAATAATTTGACAGATACATAGTGATGAAGTTGTGGAAACTGCAAAGCAAATAGCTATCAAGGAAGGCTTGTTGGTGAGTGCTTTTAATTAGAGGTGAAAAAATGGGTCGGGTTAGGCAGGTCAGCCCTAACCCGACCTGACTAAACCTGGGCTCGGTCCAGGTATGCCTAGCTGAGCGGGCTAGGCTTGCCTAGGCAGGCCCAACGGCCTGATGGGTTGATTTTTTTTTAAAAACCCGTCGAACTCGATAGGTTGGCCCTTTTAAAAAAGACAAACATTAGACATTAATTTTTTTGGTGGGCCAGCCCGGCCCGACCCGCACAAAAACCCACCAGGCTAGGGTTACCAAGCCAGCCTGGGTTGGCCCCATTGAAAAAGAGGCGGGCCTAACCGGGCTCACACTTGCTGGTAGGCCCGGCCCAACCTAGCCCTCAAATTGCCCAGGCCCAAATCGGGTTGGGCCACTTTTCCACCTCTACTTTTAATTAGCATAACATTAGAAGGAAAAAAAAAAAAAAATTGTACTTGGCCTTAATTTCAGTGTATGCATATACCATTCTTTTTTCTATCTTCAGTAGGACAAATGGGTTTACACTCGTTTGATGAGTACAAGTCATGTTAACATGCATGCATGCCTTGCAGTCGCCAAATGATCTTTTATTGAAGACTTTCTCTTTTGTAAATATATTAAGTTGGCTTATCTTCTGTTGCAGCAGCTGCTGCAGCAATGCATTGCAGTGAGTCATTTAATTCCTTAGGTTGGCCCTATTGTTTTAATACCACGTTAAGTTATCACTTGTCTCAACAAATCTGTTTTAGGGATTGACGACTTCTCTGTTCTATGACTTCTGCATTGAACATCTTAAGCAAGGGTAGAGCCAACGTGAGCCCAGGGCTGGCTAGTGGCCTCTCGAAGCTTTCAAGAAAAAAAACATTACTGTTAGACCCTAAAGCTTTTTATAATTCCTAATTATCCCCTTAAATAATTCAACTTCAAAAACATTACTTAATAAAATTTTACTCAATCCAATAATTAAACCCAAAAACACATTAATGAAATTTAGATTATAAATACGACCCATTACATACAAATTTAATTACGCAATCCAATAATTGAACTTGAAAAAAACTGAATATAAAATTTTGAAGTATATTATTTTTAAAATTTTTAATTCCGCCATTGAGCATATGGTTATAATAAATAACCTAACAATAATGCTATTTTTTTTTTTTTTTTAATAACTGAGATGTCCTTAGGGCAAGTTATTTCATAACAACCCATCGCTGTAACCAGTAGTCTCCTTGCGCCTGGTAAGGAATTGAACCTGACTATGGGTTGTAGTCATACATAACCCCTTTGGTTTGCCCTTACTGCTAGGCTATCCATGGGTGGGTCAGTGATGCTACTTTGTGTTTGTGCTTATTTAAATTGACATGATTGACCATAATGCAATGTTAAAACTAATTCTTAGTTGCATCTAACCAGAAAAGTAAAAGAAATTAGTTAAACAAATCCATTCATGCGCTTTGACTTTTTGTCTTCATAACAAATGTGGTCCAAGGAAGAGTAAGTTTGTGAAAGCTAATAGTTTGGTAAACATCCTTTCCTTGAATAGTTGATTGTTTAATTAAGCTTTGTGGTCATGAGTTTTTTCCACACAAATTTACAACAAGATTTCAAACATGATGGACCCCTTTTACTTCATTATATATTCTTCAACCATTAGTGCCCTCTTGAGCCAAATCTCAATTACATTTGTCATGCAAATAAGTAATTTAATAAGTGTGAACTCAAAAATTTAAATACCACGAGATACTATATCATCGATTCACATATTAATTTTCACTCTCTCATTTATCCTAAATATAGTTTTTAAGTTGAATATTAACATGATATGTTAGATTTGAATATTGATATTGGAGTCTTGTTTTCTTGACGTGATATTAGGGTTATTCTCAATTAATCAAATCAATCTCAATCACCCAAATTTTGGGTTAGGTTCCGTGTTTGAATCTTTCACTTACCACTCATTATTCTTTAAAAATTTCTCCAAATTCGAGATTTCGTCCAATTAGATCCATTTGAATTTATCATCGGTGTTTTTAGGTCAAATAATTACTTGACGTACAGGGTGGATCTAGAAGTAGACCAAAATTTAGAAATTATACATATTAATAATTTTTTTTTTCTAAATCATGGCCCACCCTCAACTAGTACTACATCTGCCATTGAGTACATGCATATATTGATTTATTGTACCGTTCAGACTCTCTTAGTTGCTTCGGTTTTGTTGGATTTCTTGGAATCGAGTTAATTAATTCCTTTCATTAGGATGGAAAAGGGTTTGGTTTACAAATTTTAAAAAATAAAGAAAATATTGATGATACATACAGCATCTCGTTAATTTTACAAGTTTGAATGATTTCAGGTTGTGTTTTCCAAGCTTTGGAGAAACATATATCTCAACCGTTCTTTTCCAATCAATCAAAGAAGAATGTGAGAAAATGCAACCGGAGCCATGAAATGCGAGAGTTGAAAATTTATCGATACATTTGAAATTTGTGTCATTTTTTTTTTTTTTTCAGTTTTTTAGAAAAGTATCCTCCAATCAATAATAACCCTTTTCAGAATAAAATATAAATTGTAATCCTCAAGCATAAATCATTCAAGCTTATTTTGAAATTCATTAATATAATAAAGTACTTATCTTCAAAATTTTCTAGAACTTCTAATATGCAATTTAGTTATCTAAAATTTGATTATTGACTTTGAATTGCCTGATACTTTTAGATATGTGCTTTCCACATGCAACTTATTTTGTATTAATCTTTTATGATCATTGATGTGAAATTTCAGCAAATTATTTTACAAAAAGAATGGAAAATTTGATAGTTAGGAATCGACATTTGAATTATTATTATTATTTTTTTTTAAAAAGAATATTGGACATCCACAAGAGGGAAATTTTTTACTTCTATAAGTTCTATATATTAAATTAAACTAAGTGGGGCATGCATGCCATTTTTGGAAGTAATTGGTTGGTCTTCGAATATGGAAATTCTTATTGAAAGTTTATATTAATATTTATTTCTTGATCAATATAGAGTTCACATGCAACTCATCATATGACATCAACTTTCACTGTTGAATTTTAATTTTATATTTTAAGGAAACAAAGAGCTTAAAGTCAAATAAATTATTATTTGTTTTGTTTACAAGTGTAGCATCCCTAGCCATAAAACAACTAACCCCACTATTCCAAAGACTTAATTGCTCTGTCACCTTCTTACAAATTTGTGTCTATGATTTTTTTAAGATTTTCTTTTCTATATAATTAGGACCTTATGATATTAATTTATCAAGATTTATTTGAATTATAAAATATTATTTTAGTCCAATGAGCTTTTTCTCTCCATATATATATATATTTGGAGAATCCAAAAATTCCCCGACACCTGCTTCACAAGCCCGACTTTGAAATTAGGCCTCCGTTGAATCCTATAATTTTTTAAAAGCATGAAATGATAATCATTGATCGTCTAGATGCTCATAATGGAATCAAACCTCAAACCTTGTGAGAGCAAACCAGGAATTGTTAAAATAATTTTTTAAAGCAAAATGGTATGATTGTGACACCGAAATATTGCAAATATTAATATAAAGCATAACATTTACAATATACAAAAATGATTAATTTTGTTTTAACTTTGTACCACATTAACATGGCATGTTTAAATTAATTCATTACTGCAGGACTGACCATCCAATATTCTACTTTCATAAATGTACAAAAACAATAAAAATATATATATATATATATATTAGTCGCATGTCTAAATTAATCAAATCTTTCATTAAGACTATTCAACAAGAAATTAAATTAAAAATTGTGGAATGAAGAGGTCCCCTATCTAAAAATCCTAATATGGCTTAGTCCATTTTGGCTTTTTAAGCATGACAAAAGCACTTTAATTCCCTGTGGATTCCAAGCATGCAAAGCATAAACACTGTTTAGTTAATTAATTGCTTATTAATTTATTTGTTTTAACATTAGTTAATTAGCTCTATAAGATGAGGTCCCCTACTTGTAAGTACAATATAAATTATTGATTAAAAAATTTATTAAAAAAAATGAAATGAGTTGTCAAATGGAACTTAATATCTAGGTTTTGTTTTATCGATGATGAATCGACGAGGGTGATCTTGTGCTTCCTTGAGATTTGGTCGAATCTATTTATTTTAAATTTAAAGTTAAAGGAAGGAGTAATATTAAAAGAATTTTAAAGTTTTTACTTGTTATAAATCATAAGTTAAATATTACCTTATCTAGATTTATGTTAGGACCATATTGTAAGAATATATATTATTAATTTCTATTATTATATAAAACCTCATTTATGGTTTGTTTTAAGAGAGGATTAGAACATAAATAAATATATAAATAAAAATATGGTATGATATTCTTTACTTCCACCATCCATCCTTAAATCAAAACAACAACAAAAAAAAAAAAAAAAAAAAAAAAAAAAAAAAGGTACATATATGAAGAGATAATAATCTTTGTAAAAAAACATAATATTATAGGGATACCATGAATATGTATCACTTTTTTAAATTGTTTTCTCCTTTACATATACATCTAATGTAAATGGTATATTATATGCTTGAAACATATAATATTTGATTGAAGAAATTAAAATTCACAAAGTATGGGGTTAGGCGTCTGTTTCACTCAGTCCATGCTGGTTGGCTTAATTTATATATAATTTTTCTCAATTCTCAAATCAGCTGCATGTGTTCTCTCTTTATTTAATTTCACACTAGCCCTCTCTTTCTCTCTCTCTCTCTCTCTCTCTCTCTCTGTGTATAAATATTTCTTATCAAATCTCTGGTTCAAAATCTCTCATCGATTCAATTGAAGTTTCATATTCAGCTCCTTGTTTCAGTAAATTATAATGAAAGCAGAAGATCAAGTAGAAGTCGGCATCTATCCTTCTTCTTTTTCTTCTTCCCTCTCCTTAACAAAGTAATGATTACTACTCTCTAACCCTTCTTCTTCTTCTTTTATGTCTCTTGTGTGGATGCATTTGATTTAGAAGTGCTTCTAAAGCAATCAAAAGTGCTTTCAGCCCAAGAAATTAAAGCTCTTCTATGATCTATTTATGTTAAATCAATGAAAACATTTTCTAATTTTATTAATTTTCTCGAGAAACACTTGTATTAGAAGTGCTTTTTATCTCCTTCTTTTATGTCTGTTGTGTATGCATTGATTTAGAAGTGTTTCTAATCCCAACCAAAGAAATTATAGCTCTTCTATATATGGTAATGAAAGTTTTTTCTACATAATAAGAAAAGCATTTGATGTTTAATTTTGTTTTCTCGAAAAACACTCGTATTAGAAGTGCTTTATCTCTTCTTCTTCTTCTTGTTATTTTTCTTCTTCTAAGAAAATAACTACTCTCTCCTCTTTGTCCTTTATCTCTCATGTGGATGCATTAATATAGAAGTGCTTGTAGTTCAATCAAAAGTGCTTTCAACCCAAAAGAAAAGCTCTTCTATATCTCTTTTGTTTTTAAAGCATTCAGCCAATATTATTAAGGAAAGTGTTTTGTGTTATTTTCTAGAACAAAAAACACCTACCGTAGAAGTGATTTTAGTTAACTATATACTTAATATACTCTACTTTCTGTTGATGTATTAAAATGGTTTAGAAATACTTTCACCATTCTCGAAAGTGCTTCCATCTTTGGCAATTGGCAAAAACATTTTTTCCCTCTTTTTTTAATATTAAAATTGCTACTACTACTATGAAAAGTGCTTTCAACTCTACCAAGAAGTGCTATATTATTATTATTATTATCTTGAAAAAAACACTTACAAGAAGTGCTTTTAGTTTACTACCACATACCACTCTTAATCTTCTTTCTCTTCATGTATCAAGACAGTATTTCAGAATTGTTTTTACCCTTCTCAAAAGTGCTTCCATATAAGTTTAAAAAAAAAAAAAAAAAAAAAAAAAGGTTCTTTTACTTCTCTATATTACAATATAGTATTTATTTACAATTACCAAAAGAAATTGTATAAACCAAAGAAATGAACTTGAAATAATATTTATTTAAAGATGAAAAATTTATTCAAAAGAAACCACCTAAAAGTCCTTTCTACGAAAGCACTTATTTTCTTTCTTTCTTTCTTCCTTTCTCTTCAGATGGTGGTCAAAGGAGACAGTAGCCATAGTAACCGGAGCGAACAAAGGGATCGGATTTGCTGTGGTGAAGAGACTTGCAGAGCTGGGATTGACTGTAATTTTAACAGCCAGAGATGTGGAGAGAGGAGAAAAAGCAGTTGATTTACTGAGAAGGCAAGGGCTTCTCCATGTGAGCTTCTGTCAACTGGATGTTTCTGACTCTTCTTCTATCAGAACCTTCGTTTTATGGTTCAAAAACAAGTTTGGAGTCCTGGATATTCTTGTAAGTTTTCCACATAGTTATCTATAGAATCTTTATGCCTCATCAAGAAAACTATATCTCATTATCAGTATATTATATAAAATTTAGATAAGATAAACATATCATGTCATTTGTATATTTATCTACATATAATAGTCTGTTCATAAAATTCTTAAAAAAAGTAGACTTCTCAATTTAAATATTAATGTTGAGCATTTACCTATTAGTTTATGCTTTTAAGTTAAAGTGGTAACTTAACATAATCTTAAATTCACATGGTTCGAGCTATTAACATTGAGCCTACTTACTAACTCTATTAAGTTTTTAGCTTTGGTTACTTAACCATCAATTATACAAGTTTAAGACAGGACAACGATGCCTTATATACTTTTACCTATATCTACTAAGAACTTATTGTGTATGTAAATAGTCTTTAAAATACCAATTCGATGATAGAGAAAATTATATAGCATGCATGAGTTTTGTAAACAGATTCATCGTCACGAATAATATGATATATTTGTCTCACTTCAGTTTTTTATATTCTTACTTTTGCACATATACGTATGCTATGAAAGTATTATAATTTTTTTTTTTTTTTTTTTTGTTTACAATTTTCATAATATAGTTATATATTTGGTATCATTAATAATAATCTAGCTAACTACTCCTGAATAATCGAATGGTCGAACATGGACTTTTGAGTATATTACTTAAAATGTCTTGAGTTCATTTTACCTCTATTGCATAAACATGATTACTAGAGGTTTACCCAGTCGCGTAATAATCTGGATACCCTCAATCATTAAAAAAAAAAAAAAAAGGAACAATAATCTAGCTGAGCTCATGATTAAGCATTGTCAGAAATTTAAATTGGACATAATAAAACTTTGAATTAATTATTAATTAGAAAGATTAAGGTTCAAAATCTCCCAACTTTTAAATATTAATAGGATCTGTGTCTCATGTGCTAGGTTCATATGCAATTCCCTGTAGCTAGGTTTTTAATTCAATTATAAATTCTTTCTTCCGCCATAGAATTAAAATAAGATTGCGTTAAGGTATAGTTTTAGACTCTGAGGGAAGAAAACTTCATAAACTAAGTGAAACTCTTCAAAATGCTTGGTTGAATTCAATGGTCTCTTCAATTAATTAATTATAAAATTAAAGCATTTATAATTAATTCCTATAGTATTGTAAGGAATCTTGAATATATACAAATTGAAAAAGGGTCATGAACTGGAAAGTTAGCTTTCTGCTACTTAATTGTTTGAAAACAAACAAGTTGATTTTTTTTTTTTTAATGAGCACTTAAAAGAAAAAAGGACAAATACTTTAATTTATGTGATTATTAATAATTTAGTGTGAATGTTTTGAAGGTGAATAATGCAGCAGTATCATTCATGACATTGGAAAACTCAGTGGAGCATGCAGAGATGTATGAAAACTAATTTCTATGGGCCAAGCTTCTCACTGAATCCCTCTTGCCCTTCTTCGTCTATCTCCTTCCAAAGCTCGAATACTCAACTTAGCTCAAGACTTGGCTCATTAAGTGTAAGTAATTCATTAATACTGAATTATCTTTGTGGGTTTATTTGTTTAGTGAAGGAAGAAAATGTTTTTAAGATTTGTTTTTGTGAATTTAATAATGAAAACAAGATATTAAATACGTGGTCTCCCAAGATTGGAGGATAGGTCATTTGATATTAAAGAAAAAGTTTGATTTTGTGTTGTTTTCTAAATTTTATTCTTCTAAACTTTTTGAGTTTAAAACACATTAGTTTTCTTAGAACCCTTTAAAAAAAAAAAAAAAAAAAAGGTTGGATTCGAAAACAAAAATCATTCCCTCCTATAAACGTCTTGAGATTTTAAAAATCTGAAATTATTTCGGATTTCTAATGTAAAAAATTTCTCTAAAATTTTGTCTTTTAATACATTCATACTGTCAGAAACACAGACACTGATTTTTGAAAAATCAGGATATTTGCACCATACTTGACGATTTACCTTTAAAACAATAATTAACAAATGCCACATACATTATTTTATTTTATCTTTGAAATTTTTTTTTAAGAAAAAGAAACTATATTATCAAGTTCAATTATATATATTATCTTTCATTAAGCTAATAGTTATTCATCATACATGCAGAAAGTGAGAAACCCTAACATAAAGCAAATTCTTCAACAAGAAGACCTCTCAGAGGATCAAATTGACCAAATTGCCAAATTATTTCTCCAAACTGTGAAGAATGGGACATGGGAGAGCCAAGGCTGGCCAAAACTATGGACAGATTATGCAGTCTCAAAGCTTGCCCTAAATGCATACTCTAGGGTTTTGGCAAAGCGTTACGAAAAAAAGGGAATCAGTGTAAATTATTACTGTCCTGGCTTCACACAGACGTCTATGACTCGTGGTCAAGGCACTCATTCTGCAAATGATGCTGCAGAAGTCGTCGCAAGGCTCGTTTTGCTTCTTCCTGAAGAGCTCTCAACAGCTAAATTCTATATAGGGTTTAACCCATTTGTTAAATCTAAATTATAAGATGTATTGGATCGTTACGAACTAGTTAAAATAATTTTTGTGATCAAGTGATTGCATAATGTCTTCAATGTAAACTGTGTTGAAGACGATCGTTGTGAATTATTCTATTTAGGGTTTGGTCCATATGTTAAGTCTAAGTTATAGAAGATGTATTTGAAATGTAATATTTTGTTAGATCAATCCTCAATAAAATATTACATTATCAAAAAATAGTTTAATTAATTAATAAAATTCTAGGTTAAGTAATTATTTAACATATATATTTCGATCCATGTTATACTTTTTTCGGGATGATTTATTGTATTTTGATTCATGTTACATCCTAAACACTTTTACCAAAGAAAACATCGGTTTAGGAGAATATCAGTGGATAAGTTTTACATTATCAAAGCATCATTACTTATCGCTAAAAGAAAATACACATAAAGTTTAATCTCTTTGTTCTAGTAAAAAAATCAGTTATAGATAGTTATATTACAAATTATAAGAGAAAACAAACTGATTGGATCTATCATTGTAAATTGTTATGATATATATATATATATATATGTTATGCTATAATATAACCCCAAAAATAAACATATTAAACACCTCCTAATTTTTATTTATTTTTTTTTCTTTTAACACTACAAAATTGATATTCAAAGTTCAAAAACAAAACAAAACAAAACACCCCTATGATTTCCTTGCTTTAATCATCTTTGATTTTGAAATTTGAAGATCTAAAACCCAATAAAATAATGGGCTTATGCTTTCTCAAAAAAGCCAGTTTTGCATCGTGCAGCCCAGACCGGCCCTTTTGAGCCAATTCAAAGTTGAAACACCAAATATTCAGTTTCTCCTTCTCTGTACTTCGGGTTCTGAGGTTCTAAGAAACTCATTCTCTTCTTCATTTCAAAACACGAGGTTCTTTCTACTCTCTTTCGTGTTCTAATTCATAATTTTGTAATTTTTTTTTAATTTTATGTTTGTTGGTTTTGTTTTGTTAGTTTTGTGGTCCATCATTTCAATTTTTGGTTTTTGTTTTTCACTGCAATTTCATGTTTTTTAGATACTCTTTTAGATTTTGTTTGTTTTGGTTAAGATTTCATCTGGGATTTGTTTTTTTGGATAGGAAAGGGTTAATTTGTGTTGTTTTTCATCTTAGTTTGTTAAGATCAGAAACAAAAGTTAAAACTGTACAAAAGGGACTTTTTTCTTACATGTTCATTGATTGGTTAATCCACCTCCTGAGGAAGAATCCCTTGTGGTTATAAATAGTTATTTCTGGGTTTGATAATTATTCATTAAGTGCCTTCTTTGCCTTTTTTTCTCAAAGAATGATATGGATCTTTTTGCCTTTGTTATTAATGTTATGATATGGAGAACTTTCAGAACGGTTAATGTCTCTGTGATTTTTTTGGCTACCACAACCAGAAATCATAGGTTTTTCATATGTTGAAAAAATTGGTGTTTGGGAATATAACATTTCTCTAACTTGTGCAACATCTATGTGTTGTTGTAAAGTGTTTATAAAATTGACTTTCGTATAACCACTTTATTGGATGGTGTGCAGCTTTGAGGCGTAACTACTTTACAGCAAATTATTTCTTTTGAGATGGCCAGGTTTTCAGGATTCAACAGCCTTGCACCTAAACCAAGAATGTGGTAGTTGCTGGAGGCTTGACGCTTTTGTCTTTGGGTGTATTTCTACACCATGAGAGCTGTTGGGGGCACAGATGAACTTCAGCTGCTATAGATAAGTTTGAAGCTCAGAAAAACAAGCAAGAGACTTGAATCATGAGCCATTACAGCTTGTTCTTACGTTCCCTGGTGTAAATGTATAACTGAACATTTAAAAGGTAATTACCATGTAAGAACCAATTACACTTTTTCCCTTATCAAGTCCTTTTCTGGATTGTTCATAAAAGTCAAGTCTTATTAACCTCGCTACTACAAATTTGATTATTGTTCATATTTGAGAACTATGTTTTGCAACATGTTTTAGGATTTGTTTTCATATCGATGAACTTGCAAATTTGGATTGTTCATCCATCTCATCGATGAACTTGTTCATAGAGTGCATCCTTTTGGACAACATCGAGGGGTTGCTCCAGATTATTGGTATACCATTTTTTTCTCTCATCAGTGAAGCTTGGTAGTCTATCTCTCACTATTTCTTTCATAAATTTTGGATAATCCATAACAAGTGGGTTCACATACCATCCCAATTCAGTGTCATTGATCTTTTGGCTGCAAATTTATCTCCAATGAATCCGAAAATGGCTCATGATAGGTGCTTATGGGTGATCCCATTTGTCCCCTTCCCTTGTCTTTGTAGCAAGTAGAAGATTGGGGATACTTGGGATACAAGAAGTTAGTATGAATCCTTGTTCATCTTGTTCTATCTGAACATCTCTATAAAATGGACCAAATCCCTATATATATATATATATATATATATAATATATATATATATATTATATTATATTGGTCGATAAATTTCAAATTATGAAGATATAGTTACTTATTACTACAATATTGTACATGCACACAAAGGTTACGTGCTACAATGAAATCTTGTACAAGAAAAAAATATGTTACGCTGTAATATAACCCTAAAAATAAACATATTAAACACCTCCTAAATTTTCTCATTTTTTTTATTTATTATATATATATTTTTTTTTTACAGTACAAAATTGATATTCAAAGTTCAAAAACAAAACAAAACAAAACACCCCTATGATTTTGTTGCTTTAATCATCTTTGATTTTGAAATTTGAAGATCTAGAACCCAATAAAATAATGGGCTTACGCTTTCTCAAAAAAGCCCAGTTCATCTCAGCCCGGCCCGGCCCATTTTGAGCCCAATTCAAAGTTGAAACACCAATATTCAGTTTCTCCTTCTCTGTACTCCGGGGTTTTGAGGGTTCTAAGAAACTCATTCTCTTCTTCAATTTCAAAACACGAGGTTCTTTTCTACTCTCTTTCTTGTTCTAATTCATAATACTTTGTAATTTTTTTTAATTTTATGATTTGTTGTGTTTGTTTTGTTAAGTTTTGTGGTCCATTATTTCAATTTTTTGGGTTTTGTTTTTCACTGCAATTTCATGTTTTTTAGGTACTCTTTTAGGATTTTGTTTGTTTTGGTTAAGATTTCATCTGGGATTTGTTTTTTTTGGATAGGAAAGGGTTAATTTGTGTTTGTTTTGTTGATATATTATGTGTTAAGAATTAATGTTAATGTGTCTCTTATTAAGTAATTCCAGAGATTTACTTTTAGACTGTTGAATTTGCCTGTTGAATCTCATATTTATATGCAGTGTTTATGTTTGTTATAGAAAATGGGGGAGGAAATTAAAGGAGTAATTAACACTCACCTAAGCGGACATCTATAATTTGGATTGAGAAAATGTGCTTTTAGATGATTGTTTCCGGTAACGGTTGGAGGTAATCCCGTTTTCTGTAAATACCCTTGTGGAGAAGTAGATGTATGTCATCTCTGAAACTGTTTTTATTATTGAATAGTTGGACGGTACAATCTAAGATCAACGGTGAAAAGGTGGAAACAGAACAAAAGGGGCTTTATTTCTTAGGTGGGAGTTAACCCCGGTGTCATGAGGAAAGATTTGGTTATAATGTTATTAATAATTTTTTAGCTATGGATAATCAGCATAGAAAACATTGGTATAAGTTTTCATCAAGAACTTTTTGATTATTGTTTCTGGTAACGGTTTGAAGAAAACTGTTTTCTATATATACTCTTGTTGAGGAGTAGATGATGTTGTATCTGGAGCTATTTCTATCCTTGAAATTGTTTGCCAGTATCATCTTAGTTTAGTTAAGATCAGAAACGAAAAGTTGAAAACTGTACAAAAGGGACTTTATTTCTTACATTGTTCATTGATTGGTTAATCCACCGTCCTGAGGAAGAATCCCATTGTGCTGTTATAAATAGTTATTTCTGGGTTTGATAATTATTCATTAAGTGCCTTCTTTGCCTTTTTTTCTCAAAGAATGATTATGGATCTTTTTGCCTTTGTTATTAATGTTATGAATATGGAGAAAGTTTCAGAACGGTTAATGTCTCTATGATTTTTTATGGCTGCCACAACCAGAAATCATAAGGTTTTTCATATGTTGAAAAAATTGTGTTTTGGGAATATAACATTTCTCTAACTTGTGCAACATCCATCGTGTTGTTATAGAGTGTTTATAAAATTGACTTTCGTATAACCACTTTTATTGGATGGTGTGCAGCTTTGAGGCGTAACTACTTTACAGCAAATTATTTCTTTTGAGATGGCCAGGTTTTCAGGATTCAACAGCCTTGCACCTAAGACCAAGAATGTGGTAGTTGCTGGAGGCTTGACGGCTTTTGTCTTTGGGGTGTATTTCTACACCATGAGAGCTGTTGGGGGCACAGATGAACTTCAGACTGCTATAGATAAGTTTGAAGCTCAGAAAAACAAGCAAGAGACTTGAATCAATGAGGCCATTACAGGCTTGTTCTTACGTTCCCTGGTGTAAATGTAATAAGCTGAACAATTTAAAAGTTTAATTACCATGTAAGAACCAATTACACTTTTTCCCTTATCAAGTACCTTTTTCTGGATTGTTCATAAATAGTCAAGTCTTTATTAACCTCGCTACTACAAATTTTGATTATTGTTCATATTTGAGAACTATGTTTTGCAACATGTTTTAGGATTTGTTTTCATATCGATGAACTTGCAAATTTGGATTGTTCATCCCATCTCATCGATGAACTTGTTCATAGAGATGCATCCTTTTGGAGCAACATGGACGGGTTGCTCCAGATTATTGGTAATACCATTTTTTTTCTCATCAGTGAAGCTTGGTAGTCTCTCTTCACTATTTCTTTCATAAATTTTGGATAATCCATATACAAGTGGGTTCACATACCATCCCAATTCAGTGTCATTGATCTTTTGGCTGCAAATTTATCTTCCAATGAATCCGAAAATGGCTCATGATATGGTGCTATATGGGTGATCCCATTTTGTCCCCTTCCCTTGGGTCTTTGTAGCAAGTAGAAGATTGCGGGATACTTGCGGGATACAATATAAGGTTTAGTTAATGAATGTCCTTGTTTACATCTTGTTCTATCTGAACATCTCTATAAAATGGACCAAATCCCTATTTTGATTCGCATAATTTTATTAAATAACTAGGTATTAATCTATAAGGTTGTGGGGATTTGTTCTCCCCAAATAATTCATATATATAGAACTGTGATCCCATATTTAAGTGTTTATCTTCGTGTTTTAGTCGACTTTGAATAACTTTTCTTGACTTCGGAAACTTTTGTTTGGTAACTATTCTCTTATACCCTGTAGTTAACGATTAAGTAAACTTCAGTGGTCACTCCTATTAGCAACAGGGGGAATTGAACTCAAACCTTTTGAATAATATATCCAAGAGTTTTTATTGCACCACTTAATCACGTAGAAGTGGTTAACTTCGGAATCTTACGAGCTATAAATAACTATTGCTAAAGTTGGAAATTTCAGAATTTTATAAGATTTATGATCCATTTTCATGATCATATTTAACAAACAATTAAACAAAAACTCGATATTGAATTCCATAAAAGATACATAAAGTTTCCTTCAAAATATAACTTCTACACATTCACTCTAGCTACAAAATCATATTATAAACATGTTTTCCGTGTCGAAATTGGAGGAGATCGCCGCGATGTTCTTTGAGCTTCATCACAAGTCTCTCATGGAGGCTTCTGTTCACCCTCATTGTTTCTCTCAAAGCTGTTTGTACCACATAGTTCCCAAAACTGTGATTGGCAACTTCCACAATTCGGTTGCTCCCCAGAAACTCTTCAACTACATAATGCATAAAGTTATCATACTTGAGGCATCTCTCTACCACATGGCTTCCACCTTTTCTCATGGATAGATCAATGAACCGGCCTCTAAGCGCCGAGAAAACTTTTTCAATCAGTTCCGGATCCTCGAGGTCTAAAACATGCTGCAAAACATAGTTCCCAAACGGATTCTTTGCCACGCATGCTGCATTCATGGAAATCAAAAGAAGGATTTGTTTTCTGCGCGGGCTTCTCATCTCATCGATGAACTTGTTCATTGAGATACATCCTTTTTCATGATTCGCCACAGTGAGACAATGTTCTAAAGCTGCTTGATATACAATATCATTCTTTTTGAAATAATTGTTGTCTAGACTCAGCAAGATTACAGAAGATCCTGTTTTATCAACCATCAAGAGCTCAAAATTTCTTCCCAAAGTGGTCATAATTTCTTCCAGGAAATTCGTTCTGCTTTTACCGAGCACTCGGATCAGTTTCTTAATACTGGAAGAACCGTTTATATCCCTAGATGCATTAATAAACAAGTGATCATCCGAAGCTATCCTGAATGTAATCAGTCCGAGTTGATCGTCGTTACAGGATTCAATCAACTTTCCGAATACAAAACGTCCATGTTGGCTGGTCACCACCTCTAGAGTGAACTTCAGAACCATCTCAAACACCCTGGAAACTATCCAGGAATCCTTCTGGAAAAATAAAACTTGACAGAGAAACTTCGAGCCGTGTTCATCTTTCGCCATCAGAAGAATATCATCAACTCCACGATCTATAACATTATTACCCGAATTCCGAAAAGGATTTGCTCGACGCTCCTGGCCGGATGTCAGGATCAATGGCGTTTGGGGAAAAAAACAACTCGCAGCTGGGAAGTTGTTGATTGAAGAGGAAGAAGAAGAGCAACCTCCAGGATTAAAATAGCAGCCACATCCGCCATTATTGAAACTATCAGCGACCCAGATGCTATCCGAATACAATGGACGTGCAGCTAAAGAAGAAGAAGAAAAAGAAAAACCTGAAGTATTGTCCACCTGAAGGTTTGAAAAAATATCAGAGAGATTATCAGCTGAAGCAAACGCACTTGAGTATGAAAGTTCAAAATCAGAAGCAGAAGCACATAAGAAAGAGGGTTTAGAAGCAGAAGCAGTTGAAGGCTTCATGATGAAGAAGGAGAAAGTAACTTGAAAGTTTGATAGAATGGTCAGAAACATTATGGTGTCTATATATAAAAATTACAGGAGTCCGAAATTGGAATGGAAATCACTCTGGAAAGAGGAAACTTAATTTAATTCAAATTAAAGTGGGGTTCTTTTGATTTTGATTACAAGTTCTTATACGAGTAGGAATCCAAATTCTAGTTCTAAAGGATTCTGATTTCGATTTCAACTAGGATTAAGCTTATAATTCAGTTCTTGGAGAATTTCTCGACAGCCCCTCGGTTTAAAAAATTAGCACTGCCAACCCCAATGCTCATGGACTATCTATGGCCTGGAAACTACGATTGTGCCCTTATTGTTTGTTGAGTAATGCTACAGTTATCGAAGGATGCGCACCGAATTCGTGCACCGAATGATGTGTCGCAATCTTGACCGCTGATTCATTATAAGTTAATATTAATCAACGGTCAAGATTTTGTTACGTCATTCGGTGTGTAATTTTCGGTAACTCTATCGTGCACCAAATGACGTATCGCAATCTTGACCGTTGATTCATTATAAGTTAATATTAATCAACGGTCAGGATTTTGTTACGCCATTCGGTGCATAGATTCGGTGTGTAATTTTCGGTAACTCTATCATTTTCCTTGTTTGGGAATGACATTATATATATATTTAATTATTTATAAAAGATTGAAAATATTAAAAATTTTAAACTATCGATGATTTAACAAAAACCCAATAATTTAAATAAAAATATATTATTATAATTATTCTTTTCTCTTGTTTGATAAATACCCAGATCAAGTTTCTTTAAAAACCCCAAACTCTTGGCAAATGAAAATTTAAGGAGAAAAAAAAATTAAGAGAATTTTCTTACTTTAAATTGTTTGGAGGGTTGAGTTATTTACACCAACAAAAATAACTCTACACACCCAATTTTTAGTACACAGTGTTACAATTTTGTACATTATTATTTTTTTAATTAATTTTATATGATATGCAATCAAGATTCAATTTATTGATTGTGTTGAAATTATGAAAATATGAGAAAAAATATATATTAAACTTTTAATATTGGTTGTCACATTTCTAATAAAATGGCAAATTGTAATCCAACCCAGAAAAAAACCTACATCCATTAGTTACAATAAATGCCAAATAATGCATCTACACAAATAACACAGGAAATAAAAATTTTCACTGTCTGAATCTCTTCCGGACTCTGAATCCGGACACTGGTTTTGACCGGAAGGGCTCAGCCCCCGTGTATATCTTTCACCATCCCATAACAAGAAATATCAAGTACAAAGACAAAGAGAAGTGACTACAAATTACAGATACTTTCTCGCAAGTGCACGAACTTTTGTATCAAAATGAGATGATGTAATCCGTGAACCGGGCAAGTATAATGGATTAAGAAGGATCTGCAAGATTTAGAAACCACATTAATCAACAAACAGTCTCTTTCGAGAAAGAGAAAGGGAGCGATATTCTGTTGAAGTTCATTTTCAAGCACTATAGAACTAGAACCATTGTAATCTCTAAATGACCAATATAATTCACAACAATGCTCAAAAATATAAATGGAAGAAACTTCAGAGGCGAAGCTGGAAATCGATAATTTTACCTTTATGTAAAGCTCATGCACCTCTTGGAAAAAGCTCTTGATTCCATCATCATTGCGAGAGTCGTGAAGTAGCATCAATCGTGTATGTGTGGAAAGTCAAAGAAAATATCAACTCAAAACTAGTTTGCAAACAGAAAACTACGAGTGTAACGTGACATTACTGCCGAAAGCCTGCAATACTTCAACAATACAACAATTTCCACAACCATTTGCACGGTCTAAAAGATCTTAATTTATATAAATTTCAGGGAAAGAGTTGTACTTTTAATGTTGTTTCAGAATCAAAGATGCACAATTGGGACAGAAATAAGAACTTGAAACCTGTACTTCACTTTACATATTAGTAAAAAAAAAAAAATTCACCAACTAAGCAGTCTCAAACATTTTAAAATTTTAATCAATTTTGAGTAATTTGCTGTTACCACAAACGATTTGTAAAAGAAAACTATAATTTAACAATAGAAATCTCATCTTATCTATATACTTAGTCCAACTATAAGAAAGGATATGACCAGCCGTAACATAGACTGAAACCACCAAATCATTAAATCTGTCAATTGCTTTCAAGAACCTGAGAGAAAAATGTGAAAATAAAATGTATGAGATTCGAGAGTGAAAACACAATCAGGTCCAGGAAGACATTTGTGATAATACTTGGATATTTTTGGAGAAGTAGAACTCACATGGCACTAGTAGTCCATGCAAGGTCCTGCACAATATCCAGAGCTGCATGTAATATGAATTGGTGAAGCTGTGCAGCATCTTCTCTCTGTCATGAAGTTGATGGGATCAGGATATCGGCTTTGGAACAACTTGCAAGCAAGGAATGAATGTACAACTAGATATGTATATATAATTACAGATCACTAATGAAAGAATGTAAAACCTTGTCCTCAAAGACAGAAGCTTGGCGCTGAAATTTAGAAGAGTACAACTCGATTATGGCACCAAAAAGCATCACTTAAACCATGGCTTTCTCTTAGACAATAAATGTCATGTTATGATGCTCATTTTTAGAGAAATACAAAATATTATGATGTTCCCATCGAAATCCAATGAATATTAAGATAAAATCCAATAACAAACAATGTTTTCAATGGAACCCCAAGTGATGATTGAATCGAATAACCCTTGAATTTCCAACCAAGAGGTAGGAGATTCAAAATTCCCCTTGGTGACACCTTCCAAAGATATTATATCCCACCAATTTCCTAACTACCAAAGTTATAGGGTCGGGTTCGATAGTAGTCTACAGTTTCAAACCCGACAAGGAATTTCCTAGTTACAAAAATTTTTAAATAGAAAAAGGACAAGGTGCTTTCTTCGGATGTAATCAGCAAATCATTTACATGGAACCAGAAACAAACCCATATTTACATAAAACTAGATTTTGAAAAGAAGGAACTAAAACAATACAACTCTATTAATAACTAAACCTATGCAGCAATAATTATAAACATGAGAAATATAAAACAGTAATGGAGAATGTCATACTTTAACAGCAGATCCAACTTCAGCTTCATATATAGGAATTTCATTCCTGCTCACAATAATAAAACAAGCTGTAGTCGCCATCCCCGCTTTCTCACAAAACCTATGCAAGATAAAACCAGATTTCAACCACAATACAACAAGAAACAAAATCAAGACGCATGACGTTCAACAAAACATCCTAACGGTGCTAACGAGAATCAACACAAAGAGTCAAAATGTAACAGGGTAATCCATGTTCATCAAACTTCATTTTACATCACAATAATGATCATATAAACAAAATGTAACTTTTTTTCCATTTAATCACAAGAAAATTGATTCATAATAGAGTCATTCATGCTCATCAAACTTCCATTTTACATGCGTTTTCCCCCCTCTTAAAACTAATTAGAAAAATACCCAGATTCAGAAAACATTACTAAGTAAAACTAAAACGAAATATAAAAAGTGATCTTCATCAGAGAAACATTCAAATTAGCAAATCCCTAACAAAACAAAGCCAAAAAAGAACCAGAAATGATCATGAAAAAGCACAAAAATTGGAGTAAATTTCGACCATCGAACAAATTATTTGATCGAGGCCCATCAGAAGAAAGCATTGAATTAATCAAAGCTTGAACTCACCGAATCAGAAGACGAAGAAAATCAGTGAAGCAAATCAAATCTTGCGAGTGTGTTGTTGTGACTTGAGAGAGAAAGTGTAAATCAGCTTAACAGAAAAAACCGGTTTAGTTCAGGGGAAAGAAAACCGGTTTGGGTTGTTTTGGTAAAATACATTTAGTCCCCCAAGGTTTGGAGATATTTCATATTTCCCTTGTTATTATATAAGATTTTTGCTACATTACCGGAAAAAGTAACATTACATCGGCCTATTAATTACTGTTGTAGACAGATTCTGATCCAACGATGATTAGATAAAGATATACGAATAATTAACGTTATGCATTCAAGTAGTATAAAAAAACTCGTCCTTAAAACTTCCTTCTTTCAATTTGCATATATTCAAAGAACTTCAAATTTTATAAATAAATTTAATTCTTTAAGGTATTTTTATTTGACCATCAAATTATTATTAAAATCCGATGTATACATGATAATTTTATGCTATCCCATAAAAACCTTTGATACGTCCTTCATGTTTTCCTTATATACATAGACCCTCCCATTTGAAGGATATCTCACAACTAATGTTTTAAAACCCCACCCGAGGTGAAACCTGACAAAGTGGTCAGGCCCTGGGTTGATCAATTTAACCATTGTAAGCGACAAACTAAATCGATGTCTAAAAGTTTAAAATCTTACAAAAATACCCCAAACATCATTATCGGTGTCAGCAAATAAAGCTTGTTTTTTGTGACGACAACTCCCCATCACCAAAAAAACACTCCCCTCAGCCCATTGACCAAAACTTATCTCACCCCTCCCCGTTCGCCCCCCCAATCGCTGGCAACAGTGGGCTTTTTCTAGTGACATAGTTTTGTAATTTCCAGTCGATTCACTCATCGGAAATCACCGTCGTTACCACCATTGTACTCATCGGCCATTCATTTTCAAAAGCTCTAACATTTCAGCCTTCAATTGTTCACGGATTGATATTCTAATTATAGAGTTTTGAATTAATATGAAAATTTATAACCCAACCTAGTGAAGGCTCGATTCAATAGCCAGGTTGGGCCAAGTTTTAAAATACTGCTCACAACTATACCCCTTAAGACATTAATTTATACTTAGTTTCTAATTAGTTTTGGGAAAAGTAGTTTAAGAGACTTAAATAACTTAGCAACTTTTCATTTCTGTAAAAAGAATTGCAAAATTTCATAAGGACCATTATGTGTGATCGATTGGTAAGACAAATTTTGAGCATGAATAAATAATAATTCCACTTTTTTCGACATTTAAAGGCCTTGCATAATATAACTCAATGCCTTCTCCGAAAACAAAAAATGGAAAAATCTCAATTACTTGACCATTGAGAAATATAACATCGTGAGTCGTAACTCGTAAGGGTAGTTTGTGCATAATTTTCAAAACATCAAGGATGATATTAGAATTCATGACCCCAAACTCAGCATCTAACTGTCATTTTCTGAAACGTGAGGGGTGATTGGTAATTAACCCTATAAAAAACTTTCATCCTATAGTCCCGTACAAATTTTGATATATTGCAAATTTCCCCTATCACTTTACTCTATCAATCAACTTTCTTTTTATTCCACAACAAGTAGATCTGATAAGACATTAATTTCTTAATTTGGTACCAATTTTCTTAATTTGGTACCAATTTAAAAAATAAAAAAAGAGCTCGCAAGCAAACAAATTTTGAGCTATATGCAAAATTTACAAATAAAAATAACTTTAAATTATTTATTCTTATATTTATTTTTATCTATGAAAATGAAAAATTTCAAATGCATCGTTTTGGATTATTATCAAGAGGCCAATCTCAAGGCCTAAATTCTCAATTAACATCAATTGGCAAGACAAATTTTGAGCATATAAATAATAATTCCATCTCTTTCACCGAAGGCATTGCATAATAAAATTCGGACGTCTTTAAAAAAAAAAAAAAATGTCATTGCTTGACTAAGAATATGAGATTAACCAGAAAAAGCATTCATAACATTGTTGTGTTACTCATTTGGCTTAATCCTTGATGGAGAATTGAGTCTTCAATTTTCCAACGAGATGCGGCAGCGTCTTGAGGTTTTCGTCTATTGAATGGTTAACGCACGACTCTAAATCATTTACGGCCTCAGTACCAATCTTTTGGAGCTTTGCTGACTCAAACTTGTCTTGGCAAACCATTAGAGACCTATTCAATCGCTCCTGCATCGAGTATGAAAAGAATTAATAACAGAAATTCATTAATTAAAAAAAAAAATTAAAAATTGAATGATATGCGATGGAATGGAGATCAAATACTTGATTATTATAAACTCAACAACCCTGTGGTGAGTTAAAATTTTAATCCTAATTAATCCCATCAACCCAAAGCCTTTCAGTAAAATCATACAAACAAATCTGGAACGGTTATAAAGTTGTGCAGCACAGTATATGAATCCATATGGGCTCCTTGAACCTTAACTATATCAGCGGCTTTTCAATATCGTTCTAAGAATCATAACAGGCCAAGAATTTCTGATAAGGCTAAAATTTAAGAAACCAAGTTGCTGTTAGTCGATCTAAGACGATTTTTTTTTTTTTTGAAAAATGGCAAGCATAAGCCTTTTGAGTATTTGAGTTGGTCAGGAATAAAAAGAGGTGTTTTGAAGTAAGGTTTGCTAGAGTTAAAAGAACTTACGAGCAGATAAATATCAGGATTCAAAAACTAAAAAATTATATAAAAAGACTGAAAAACAAGTTGTTTAGGCTAGGAACAGCAAGAAATAGCAAAATTAGAAGGGAGAAAGACTAAGTGAGCAAGCCCCACGCATACATGCCTCAATAGACCAGAAAACTTAGTTTTCATTCACGAAACAATAATTTACATTGAGATATGAACTATAGAGTCATAATATTCTCCCTTACAACAAATCGAATGTCCCATGCCTTGTATTAAGGATCACAATTAGTTGACTTGAAGAGAGTTCACTAAGACTCGTTTTATTTAGTAGTTTCCACCGTTCATTCGATGAAAAAAGAAAAGAGAATTTCAAAATTGATACACTTTAGATATCATCCCAAAGACTACATAAAAGCAGATTCTAGCTGTTTGAATGTCGACTTAAGAAATTGATTCACCCCTATGAGGTGTATCAAGAAACTAACTATCAGTAGATGCAACTTATTTCTGTGTTTTCTCTACCAAACATTTAATTTGATAATGTTATGAAACATATGAATACACCAAGTGGAGAAAGGGGAAAAACATAACAATTAAAATGGTAGAAAACTTCACCTTGAACTATACAACAGCTCAACAAACGATGGAAGGAAGTAAACTTACTTGAAACCTGGCCATCTCATTCTCAAAGTGTTGCTGAGCTCTCATAACTGGAACACTGCAATGTTCAACACAATTGCTAATGTCTTCTTGCTTTCTTCTCCTATCAAAGCAATCATATGCACATTTGAAGTATGCTTGCTGAAAAAAATAATCATTCAAACATTGAGCAAAATCACTCCAGACACACACACACGTGCAAGAAAAAAAGGTCACAGTTGCAATTGAAGATCACAACTTATACAAAATCACGGATTCTCCACTCGATTCAGCAAAAGTTGTAAAGAGGAGATATATTTACACTGCATGTAATCTTTAGTCATCCACTCAACCCAAAAAAAAAAAAAAAAAAAACTGTTTCTGTCAAATTTATACAAAATAAAGTACAAATATATTGCTTGGTTTTTCATCTGTAGAGACAAACTCTGTCCATAGACAACTCTAAAGATCAACAAGAACACAAAAAAAACCAACCCACATGAAACAAGTAATCAAACAATCCATAAAACAATCAAAAAACTAAAATTTTTATAAATATAAAGAACACAACAAAGCCAAACATATATACAAAAGTACAAAATTTTAATTTTTTCTACCCAACCATAAGAGATCATATAAATCCCGCATGAGAAAGACAACCAACAATCCATAAAGCAATCTAATGGACAAAAATTTAACAAATACAGGGCACACAGGCCAACACAACCACATATAGAACAACAATTGCATAAATAAATCTCAAATTTTGCTACATACCCATTAAATCACATAAACCCTACATCAGAAAACACAATCAACCAATTGAAAAGAAAATCAAAAGGCCAAAATTTTCACAAATACAGAACACAAGCCAACACAAGCATATAGAAAACAGCAATTGGAGAAATAAATTTCAAATTTTGCTACATAACCATAAAAAATCACATAAACCCTACATCAGAAACACAACAAAGCCAATCATAAGGCTGAAATTTTCACAAATACAAAGAACACAAGCCAACACAAATAAATATAGAACAAAAATTACAGAAACCAAATTTCAGATTTTGCTACATACCCCCTAAAAATCACATGAAACCCAGATGAAAAAAAAAATTAAAAGGCTCAAAAGGGCATAAATTCAAAAAGAGAGAGGAGACCTGGAGGGTAAAATTGATATGGTCTTGAACAGGAAAAAGATGGCTTTGAGCAGCTGCATTTACTTCTTCAAGTTTCTTTCTCATTCTCTCTGAAACTATTTGTTCCTCCATTGCTGTCACGTGATTCATCTTCTCAACTTTTGAGTTCTCTTTGATTGATTGTTTCTTTGTTTCGCTGGAAAACTCCGAAGAGAGGAAGGAGGGTTGAGGGCTTTAACCTGAAACCTGTGTAATGTTTTTAAATTAAATGGTATAGGAAACGACTTGACGTACGAACCAACTAGAGAATGAAGAACGCCTAGACGTAGTTATAACTAGAAACCGGACGACGTGTCGTATTAAAATTGAAGATTAAAGTCCCTAGGAGTTTGAATATTGTTATAATAGTCCTTGGTGTTTTAAGTGTTCATTCCTTGAAACATCTTTGATACTCTTAATCATATACTAAAATTCAAATTATATGGTAAAAATGCATAATAAATAATTAATAATATGACAATTGAAGATAAAATAAAAATATTTATTCTTCAAATTATAGAATGACAACATTTTATTGAAGGTTTTTAACATATTGTATATTCATCGATGCATATGTTTACGCTGTTGATGATCATCCATCAAGAAGCGCTCTAGGGTTCACCCGGGTGGTTTACCGGTTACCTTCTTTGGTGCCCCTATGCTTTATGATCTCAAGCAGTTCCAAATAATTAATTTTTGATATCTGCATTCTGTGAAAAATCAGATTTTTGTTAAGAATCAAAGTTTTTGGTGAAGAAATTCAAGCCCATTTGTATCAATAGAATAGGAGAGACCTGGATGAAAGTGAAGAAGTTTGTGTTTTTGGGGGCTTGATGTAATTTTCTAGTGAAGAACGCAGAGAGAGATGGGTGAACAAGATGGATTGGAAGGGAGCCAGCTAGTGGATCTTTCCAAGCACCCATCTGGGATTGTTCCCACTTATTGAATTGAGATCCGAAGATCACGTAGAAGATAATGCAGTTACTGCAAATCAGGCCAAACCTCAACAAGCAATGAAGAAATAGCAACAATCCTGGACCTTTATTTTCGGTTCTGTTTTATGCCTTGATTTACATAACAGACTTTGTTTTTGAATTTTGTATATTGTTTTAGTAGGCGTCAGTTACTCATAGCAATATTATAAAGTCTTCTATTCTATACACAAAAATTATATAAAAACACTGAAAGTTTTCACAGCCAATTGGTTTGTTAATTCTACATGGTATCAGCCAGAACGACTTACGTCCTTTCCTAAAATTCTTCATCTCTGCTCATGTCTCTCCTCTTTTCTTTCTCATTCCCCTCCATAGCCACCATGGCCATTTCCGCCAATTCTTCCTCTACTTTCGACAACACTCCCAGCACTCTCCCTACCTTCAATCCTTCCTCCAGCATTAATATCGCAAAACTTACCCTTACTAACTTTCCAACTTGGAAAGCAACCATCTTTCCCTATCTTAAGGGTCAAAAAGTGTTTGGCTATGTTGATGGCACTATTAAAATGCTTGTGTAGGAAATTCCTCTCAGTGATGGCAACATGCAACCCAACCCATCCTTTGAAATCGGGGAAACTCAAGATAATCTTATTCTAAGCTGTATTAATGCCTCTCTTATTGATGATGTACTCATGCAGGTAGCACACTGCACAACTTCTTATGAAGTCTGGACATCTCTTCACACTGCTTTTGCTACACAATCAAAAGCCAAGGCCATCCAAGTCCGTTCGTAACTTGCTACTGCTCGGAAAACTACTTAGTCTATTACAAACTATTTCATGTATGTGAAGACGTTGTCTGATGACCTTGCTATGGCAGGACAACCCCTTAAATGTGATGAAATCATCACATATCTACTCGCTGGTCTTGGACCCGAGTATGATACTCTTGTTACAACAGTTTCTATTAAAGAAAATGTCACCCTAGAAGAGGTGTACTCTGTGCTACTCACCTGTGATGCACGTGTGCAGCAACATCAACAAGCTCTCTTGTTTGCCATACCATCGGCCAATGTTGCTACCAAGCAACAATCTTTTTCTGGATCTCATGCCACAACAACAATTCTATCTTTCGAGGCAGGGGCCGTGGCCAACACTCTTCCCATGGTAAAGGTAATTTCCAAACTGCTTCTCGTTCAAATAACAACTACAATAATCTTTGGTGTCAGCTATATGATAAACCTGGCCATACTGTGGCTCGCTGCTTCAAGAGATTTGATAGTCACTTTCTTCCACAACCTCCTCGTCTAACTCCTCAAGCCAACATTGCCTCTAACCAACTCTCTCAGCACTCAACGAAGCAAGAATGGCATGCCGACACTGGAGCTACGCACCATTTGACTAACAACTACAACAATCTTAATGTTCGTGGTGAAGAGTATGCTGGAAATAATCAAATTCAAGTTGGAGATGGCATAGGTTTGCACATAACTCACCTAGGCAAGGCATCCTTATCCACACAGTCTCACTCGTTTGTCCTTGATCAAATATTAGTTGTTCCTCAAATTACCAAAAATCTGATTTCTACCAAGAAATTCACTAAGGATAATCCTGTCTATTTTGAGTTTCATGCTTCTTTTTTCTTGATCAAGGATTACTCAGGGAACACCCTGCATAAGGGTATCGTCAAGGATGGTCTCTACTGTTTTTCCCAGCCTCTTTAACGTTTATATCCCAAAGCTCTTGTTGGTGTCCGTGTCTCAGTCTCAGATTGGCATTGTCGTCTTGGGCACGCATCCTACAATACTGTCAATCATGTTATCCGCACTAATCACCTTTCATTTATTTCCACTAAAAGGCACCGAATATGCCCTGAATGTGAGATGGCAAAAAGCCATAACTTACCTTTTTCAATTTCTGTACCTCATGTTATGTAGCCCCTAGAACTGATTTATTAAGATGTATGGGGGCCTAGTTCCATGATTTCGAGCTACAACTCTCGTTATTATTTTTTTTGTTTGGATGCTTTTACAAAATTTATTTTGTTATTTCCTCTTAAGCAAAAATCTGATGTTGAAAGTGTTTTCTTAAACTTTCAGACGTATGTCGAATGCCACTTTAACACCAAAATTAAGCCTATTCAAACTAATTTGGGGGGGGGGGGGGGGGGGGGGTGATATCGTAGACTAAATACATATTTTTCCAAATGTGGTATTCAACATCGTCTGCTTGCTCATACACTTATGAGCAAATGGGATCCATTGAAAGACGACATCGCCAAATTGTTGAAATGGGTCTAGTCTTATTAGCCTATGCTAATCTGCCAAAACCATATTGGGAGGATGTGTTTCTAACCGATGTGTATATAATTAATCGTCTTCCTAGTAAAATTTTGAATAATTGCTCTCCCTTTGAAAAAGCTTACAATCAAAAGCCAAATTATAACTTTATGCGTGTTTTCGGTTGTGCTTGTTGGCCTAATTTACGCCCTTATAACAAACATAAATTTGAGTACAGATCTAAAACATGTATTTTTATTGGCTACAGTCTCTCACATCAAGGGTATAAGTGTCTCGATTTATCTACTGGCAAAATCTTTGTGTCCCGACATGTTATATTTGATGAAGCTTTTTTTCCTTGCAAATCTAACACTTCTGCATCCATAGTACCTGAGTCAGCCACTATCACCTTACCATCCAATCTACATCCAAGTGTCTCAAATTCTCTCACTCTACCTGCAGGTGATGTTACTAGTGCTAATCCTGTCTCTCCGCCTGAATCTGATATTATGCCAGCTGCTGCTCCTACAACTGAAGTGTCAAATGCTGTGCCACCTCCAGCAATGCATGCAGCTCATTCCTCTATTACAGATGCACCTATTCCTTCCACCATAACAAGAAAGATGACTATCAGATCACAGACAAACTCCCTCAAACCGAAGCAACCATATGTTTGGTTCATCAAATACCCACTGCCTCAAGCACTTTTTGTTGAATACTGCCACACCGAGGTTGAACCAACCTCCTTTACTGAAGCTTCAAAGAACCAAAAGTGGAGGGAAGCAATGAACATGGAATTTAATGCTCTCTTACAAAATAAGACTTCGGATCTTGTGCCAGCTCGTTTCGATATCAATCTTGTTGGAAATAAATGGGTTTACCTATCAAGACTCACGCCGATGGAACTGTAGAGAGGTACAAGGCACGACTGGTCGCTAAAGGTTATCATCAACAACATGGTGTTGATTTCCTCGAAACCTTTAGTCCCATCGTCAAACAAGGAACCATTCGGTTGGTATTATCTATAGGTCACTCAAAGAATAGGTGTATTTGGCAACTGGATATCCAGAATGCCTTTCTTCATGGGCTGCTACATGATGAAGTCTATATGTGCCAACCTCAAGGGTATATTCATCCGGATTTTCCCACGCATATATGCCACTTAAAGAAAAGTCTGTATGGCCTTCGTCAAGCTCCCCGTTCTTGGTTTTCTCGATTGACAGACCACTTGCTTCAATATGGTTTTGTTGGCTCTAAATCTGATCCTTCTCTTTACATTCTACAGACTGAAAATTTCCAGTTGCTCATACTCAGCTATGTTGACGATATAAGCGTCACAGGCTCTCACGTTACGGAAGTCACCAAATTAATTTCTTATCTTGGACGTGCCTTTCCTATCAAAGATTTGGGCTCGTTATCCTACTTTCTCAGAGTTGAAACTCTACGTGATGGTGGTACTCTTTTTTTGACTAAGAGGAAATATGTTATTGACTTATTACAAAGACTCAAGTTAGATAAGGTGAAACCTTGCAGCATGCCAATGTCAACAAGCTGCAAGCTAACCAAATTTGAGGGAGTTGATTTCGACGACCCATACTTATATCGAAGTACTATTGGTGCCTTACACTATCTTGGTTTTACAAGGCCAATTATTGCGTTTGTAGTTCATATGGTGAGCAAGTTCATGCATTAGCCCAAAGATGTTCACTGGCAGGCAGTGAAAAGAATACTTCGTTATCTCAAACATACCGTCAACTATGGTTTACATATTACAAATCAGTTTGCTCATACTTTACAAGCCTTTAGTGACACCGATTGGGCCGGTGACAATGATGATAGACGAAGTGTAGGGGCATATTGTATTTTTCATGGTTCTAATTTAATTAGCTGGAGCTGCAAACAGCAACAAACTGTAGCATGCAGCAGCACTGAATCAGAGTATAAGTTACTAGCCAACACTGCTGCTGAATTACAGTGGCTTCAATCACTTTTGAACGAACTCAACATGCCTCTCCAACTTTGTCCAACTCTTTGGTGCGATAATATTGGAGCAACTTATCTATCTTCCAATCCAATGTTTCATGCTCGTATGAAACATATTGAAATTGACTTCCATTTCGTACGAGATCAAGTTGTGCAGCAGAAACTTCAAGTTTCTTTCTTGTCTACGCGTGATCAGCTCGCAGATTTGTTGACTAAACCTCTAGCTGCTGCACGGTTTAATCATCTCAGAGCCAACATTCATGTGCAGGAGTTGCCCATTCGATTGAGGGGGTGTATTGAATTGAGATCCGAAGATCACGTAGAAGATAATGCAGTAACTGCAAATCAGGCCAAACCTCAACAAGCGGAGAAGAAATAGCAACAATCCTAGACCTTTATTTTCGGTTCTATTTTATGCCTTAATTTACGTAACAGACTTTGTTTTTGAATTTTGTATATTGTTTTAGTAGGCGTCAATTACTCATAGCAATATTATAAAGTCTTATACTCTGTACACAAAAATTATATAAAAACACTGAAAGTTTTCACAGCGAGTTAGTTTGTTAATTCTACACCACTCTTCAGTAAGTTTATTTATTTATGTAGATTGTTTGTTTATTTATTTATATTGATTTAGGTATTTTACATGTCTTTAGTATGTATGTGTGGGTATTTTTTTTTTTTTTTTTTTGTCAGGTGATTTGGAGAATGGATTAAGGAGTTTATGTTGATGGTTTAGATGGGCATGTAGGATAATTTAGAATACAGAATTCCATGATTGATTCTCTTAGTTCTTGAGTGAGAGAATACACAACACTGAATACAAGTTTTTGCTTTTGAAAAACGTTTTTGGTTGAAGTGTTTTCAAAATTAAATTGAAAAGGAAAGAAATGTTTGTTTCCTCAAATTTTAACTAGGAAAACAGTTTTTAAATATTATATCAAACAAGTTATTCACATGTCAATTCTATTGAAATACAGTTGAAATTTTTAGAACCTTTATATATCCGATATCCGTGTGTATTTATAGTACAAAATGGAGGGAAATTCATTCACTCTGCTGAGTAGATATTTTTGTAAATGCTTATATTGTCATAGAGTAATTTTAATATCAAAATCTTATTAAATAATGTAAAGGTATTGGCCATATTATGAGAAAAAAGAAAAGGTTTAAAGACTTGGCTTTATTTGTGATGTAATTGATTGATGTGTGTATTAGTACCTACTACTGTGGTAACTTTTTGAAAATGAGCAGATGATTTTATGACTGCTGATTATAATTGTCATTTTCTAGATCAATGCATCTTAATTTGGTATTACTTCTATATGCAACATTGTGTCTCCCTTTTATAGAAGGTGTTATCGCAATGTGGACCGGAACTCTTGCTATAATTTAATATAGTTTCAACTAAAATGGGATTTTGACCTTTTTTGTATATTATTTTGGAAATAAATTAGCCAAAAGTTTGATTATTCATTCTAATTAGGAACTCTTACCATTATTCCCATGGATCTCTGTATTTTAGGAACATTGTATCAACTGTCAACTTGGATTGCAAATTGGATCTTAAGCAAATTGCCCTACAAGCTCGTAATGCAGAATACAACCCTAAGGTAATTCCAGAAATCGTTGCGCATTGTGTGAAATGTGGAGTTTGATTACATTCCCAACTGTGGGGCCTACAGATTACGACCAAACTTCTCTTTCTTCTCTCTTTATCTGTGTTTGTGGATTGTCTTGGTTGCTCAAACATCATTTATAATCATCACGACCTTGTGCCTAATTCTAAGTCTTGTAGACTTGTTCTATTTGATCACTAATCTTTCTTTGAAATGGAACTACAGCGTTTTGCTGTTGTCATTATGAGGATCTGAGAACCAAAAACTACAGCTTTGATTTTTGCTTCTGGAAATATGGTTAGTTCCCTCATTCCCTCATAAATTATTATTGTTATCGCCATCACAACACCACTAATAAGCTTAGCTTTGCTGGTGTTATGGATGATATTGTTGAAAGAAGTTGTAGCTTGATTCGTTCGTCATCTCTTTGGCTCGTGTTTTCATTCTCCCATTCAAATTAATTATAGTCATCAAATATAACTCCTGAGGGGTGGGTTTGATTGATATGACCTTTGTTTCCAATCAAGAAGTTAGAGATTCAATTCCCTTGTTATTATGTCTGTCAGTAGACCATATCTGAACTCAGTACACGCTGAGGGATGTCTGCTTTGCAAGGAAAAGTAGCTGTCAAATAGGCCATCTATGCTGGAAATGATGTACTTTACTTGCTTTCCCTTTCACTGTAAGAGTTTCCTCTCTTGTTTCAGGTTCGCACTGGAGTGAAGAGTGAACAACAGTCAAAACTAGCAGCAAGAAAGGTTTGTGTTTCCTTGTGAAATGCTTATAGCTTGATACTGTAATCTAGAATATAGTGTTTGGTGTGGTAATAGTCTTGTTAAAAAACAAATTACTGAGTTTTCAAAGGAAAAAAATAGAAAAAAAAAAAAAAAAAGAATCCTTTCCTTCAATTTAGAAATGATCATTGATTCATCAACAATGAAAACCTGGCTGATTTTTTTCTTATTGGTGAAGACATACTTGTGGAGTTAAATTAATATGACATCATTTTTATACTTTTAGTATGCTCGAATCATTCAGAAGCTTGGATTTCATGCAAAATTCAAGGTATGTACACTTCCTTTCTTTTAAAGCAAACATGTGCATGCTTGTGGCTTCTAAGCTTTTGTGTCCTTTTGGAAGCTTATTATATGTTTTTCTTCATTATCGTGATGCAAGACTTCAAGATTCAAAATATTGTTGGCTCCTGTGATGTTAAATTTGCTATCAGACTGGAAGGTCTTGCATACTCCCATGGTGCCTTTTATAGTGTATTTGATATAATATCTTTCATTAGATTTCATTCACCTCTCTGCAATTGGTTAAGTACAGCTTTTTTAGGTTCACTTTTAAACTGTCGGTTGATACCTGATTCCCCTACTGTTAGATTTGTATCCGTCTATCTTCTTTATATAGTTTGTCTGATTTCTTTTGGTATGAAAATACTCGTTTCATGCTAGTTTCTCTTCTACGTTCTGAAAAATGATTGATGATAGTTTACTTGTCGCTCTATGTTGCTTGCTCTTGTTTTTAAGGGTGAGGACTTATGTTGTCTTTTGTGATGCAGTATGAACCAGAACTCTTTCTGGGTCTTATAGATCGCATGAAACAACCAAAAATTGTGCTCCTTATTTTTGCGTCTGGAAAAATTGTTATCACAGGAGCTAAGGTGCTTTTGAGTTTTTGTTTGCACTCTTGGCTTTCTCCTATGTGCATGTTTGCCAGTTGATATGCCAACTGACAAGACAATCTTCTTTTTTTGATATATTAGGTGAGAGATGAGACCTACACGACCTTTGAAAACATTTACCTTGTCCTTAATGAGTTCAGTAAGGTCCAACAGTGGTACAGCATAAGTTGAATCTCTCTCTCTTCCTTTCAGCTGGTTGGCTGATCTATTCTCTCCCTATTCTTTCAACAACACACTTAAATTTTGAAAGAAAAAGAAGAAAAACTTGAGTATGTAAATTTTTTTGTTCTTGCTTCTGGCTCATGTTTTTTTCTGATTTGGCTGCAGAGTTGCAGATAATACACATTTGAATGGGGGTTCAACTCTCTGTCATAAATGTCTAGTTCAAGATGTGTTCTCTTCCGAGTCCTGGTGTTGAAGGAAGTGGATTAAGTGTAAGTATGCACATCATGGGCTGAAGAAGCTGTCTTTAGGTTGTGGTTATGTCATTAAGGTCTACGACTTTCGTCGCGGTCAAATACTTCTCTATAGCAGTACACGATGAGAAGACCCAAATGTCCTTTGTAATTAGCTGTATGGTTTATAGGGAAACGTCTAAGTGAGTGAAGCACATTTTTTTTTTTTGTTCCCTGATTCATTAATGGGACAAAAAATTTGTTTGAATATTAAAAATTTTGTTCCAATTTTGACAAAATCTGAAGGATTCTTATGTCCTGCATTGTCTAAGTAAATACTAATGGTGCTCATATCATTGTCTGCTAGATTAAACTAGATGCGTTATAGAGGATCGTCTTGCAGCGATCTTTTGTTCCAGTAACTCACAGAGCCTTCTGCGGAGTTGTGATTGTACATTCCCTTACTTCCTGAATATTGTATCAATGCTCACTTCTGGTATTTCAAGTTTTGAAAGAGTCTGTATCGTTTATGTATCTCCGAAGTCACCGGTCTAAGTTGCTCTATCGTGTACTTGGCAGTTGGCAGAACCGATAAATCCATGTATAGTAGATGCTAAATTTGAAAGAGAATGGTAGGTGCTCATCAGTCTTGTTATTTCTCCTCGTTGTAGATGACTTTTTGATTTTATCTGAGAAAGTGCTCGAGACTTATAGAGTACATATATTGTTTCGTGCATATATCTGGTTTCACTTGCAGGGAAGAGCAGAGTGAATGGTAATATTGGTCTCTGGACATTATTGTAAGCGTCAAATTGATATTTATTGAAACCTCGAAGAAAGGTTGAAAATGAGTTAATTACATTGTCATCCTTGAGGTTTGGTGCAAAAATGTTTTTCCCCTCTAATTATGAGAAAGTAATTGGGCTAATTCATGTACCATATGCCATGGTGGAGGTAGATGAGCATGAATATGTGTAAGTCATTATAATATAGAAAATCATACAAGACTATGTTTAAATGCTGTTAAATTTATTTATTAGACTCAAATAATATTTTATATATAAGAATCTGATCGTCTCATTGTAATTATATCATGATAGTACTCACTAAACATTCAATTCTTCGACATCAACCTCGTGATTAACAACTCCACTCCAACACACACCATAACCAAATCCCCTCGACAACAGCCACTACAATGCAATTGTCTTTGACACAGCGAATAGGGTGTATCTGTAATATTTTCAAAACTGTAAAAGTGGGAGTTTATATAGCAAATATCAGTGATTCATCAGATATTTATCCCAAAAAAAAATCCTACGACCCAACCGGAGTGTCGTACATGATAATTCAAAACAAACGACTTCTTGTTTGTATCACCTACTTCAGAACGGCATCTCGTACGTCATGCCCAAAACCAAAATCGTCATTGGATCATAGCCGATGTCAATGGACAAACTCAGCCAACCACCATTACCAGACCTTAAAAATCAGAACTTCTTCTACAAAGCACACAGTATTCTCTGAGTTTCAATCAGAAAAACAAAAACAAAAGCAGAATTGAAATGAAAAACCAAGAAAACAGAAACAAAAACAGCATAACATGCGAAAACTTACCTTCATTTCTCTCTTCATTCGTTGACACTTTCGTTGATTTCACTGTAACCGACGGCCTATTTCTCCCAAACACACTTCCTCAAAATGCCCCTGAAACGCCACCACCAATGGCCGCCCACTACCCGTCTCCGGATCGTCTGATTGCCATCGGTGATCTCCACGGAGACCTGGAAAAATCAAGGCAAGCTTTCAGATTGGCTGGTTTGATCGACGGCTCTGATCGCTGGACAGGTGGGTCCACAACGGTGGTTCAAGTGGGCGATGTGCTTGACAGAGGGGGTGAAGAGATAAAAATTCTTTATTTGCTGGAGAAGCTGAAGAGGGAAGCTGAGAAAAATGGAGGTAAAGTTTTGACCTTGCATGGAAATCATGAGATTATGAATGTTGAATTTGATTTTAGGTTTGTGACTGAAAAGGGTTTGAAAGAATTTGAGAATTGGGGGTTTTGGTATGGTGCCGGTAACAAAATGAAGTCTTTGTGTGTTGGTTTGGATAAGCCTAGGGATTTGTTTGATGGGGTGCCTTTATTTTTTAAGGGTGTGGATGCAAAGTATTGGAATGGCATTAGGAGTAGGATGGCGGCGTTGAGGCCGAGTGGACCCATTGCAGAGCGGTTTTTGAGCAAGAATGTTACAATTTTGGTGGTTGGGGAGTCAGTTTTCGTCCATGGCGGGTTGTTGAAGGAGCATGTGGAGTATGGATTGGAGAGGATTAATGAAGAAGTAAGGGATTGGATTAATGGGTTAAGTGGGAGTCGGGCGCCATGGTATTGTAAGGGGAGGGATGCTGTGGTGTGGTTGAGGAAGTTTTCAGATGATTATAAGAAATGTGATTGTTCGTTGCTTGAACATGCTCTAGCAACGATTCCTGGTGCGAAGAGGATGATTATGGGGCATACAATTCAGGATTTGGGGATTAATGATATTTGTGATGGTAAAGCTATAAGGATCGATGTGGGTATGTCCAAGGGATGTGGTGATGGATTGCCTGAGGTTTTGGAGATTTTTGGGAACAAGGAATTGCGGGTCTTGACATCAAATCCGTTGTATCAGAACAAGAACAAAGATTATTTGGATGCTTATAGGAAGGAGGGGCTTGTTTTTCTGAAACCAGAACAGGGACCTAGACAAGTTGAGGTGAAGGCTTAGTTATTATTTATGCAGTCTCTTGAACATAATTGTTTTCCATTTGTAGCCTGGCAAGAACTAAATTATTGGATGGGGCTCTAGAATTCTGAAACATTGATGTAGGTTAATTTAATCAATACAAAGATGAAAGATACTTGAATGCATTTTTGAGTATCGAATTCTTGAATTGAGCTTCTGTTGTTAAATTGTAGTTTCATTAGGTCTTCTTCGTTGCCCTTCGAAGGATTATGTATAGTCTAATACTGCTAAGAGTCTTTCACTATTAGCAATAGTAATGATAATAAAAACAACAATTCGAAGATAACTCATCATGAAGTTCTTCACTTCTTCCTTCTAGCATATTCTATGTTTTGCATTTAGTATTGTTGCTTTTGTTCTTTGAGCAGTTGCATGTGAAGTATATAGCTAGTTTGTGTTCATAATTCATTGCGCTTTGTTGCCATTTTCTTTTTGTTTGACACAGAGGTATGATTTTCATGATTTGAACCTTTTGTTTCACATTCTCGTTTGATTCGGTACAAATCTTGCTGGTAATTGATAGATTTGGTTTGAATGAAATTTGGTAATTTGGAGTCAATGGTTGTATAAATTTGGATTTTTCGCATGAATGAGATTGGGCGAGTGCAGATCAAGAATATTGTGTTATTGTATTGCTGAAAAATCGAAAGCTCAAACAAGTCTTCTCTTGTTGAATTTAAGCAGAATGCTTTTATTTGGGAGTGTGAAATGTGTACCGTAGTGTAGTGAATCCTGAACAGTTGAAATCGAGTGCACCAATTGTTTCTAGCAAGTTGTAAGTCTCGATACTTTTGAATGCTTGAGTATTGTAGAACAATCGTTGCGCCGGATTTCACCTGTTCAATAATCATGTGTTTGTTTCTGGCAGTTTTTATTACCCAGAACAGAAAACATGGACTGTGAATAGGATTTTAATGTTCACTGCCACATTTAGATGAAAGTTCATAATCAGATGAACATTGTTTATTGAACTATTGAATTCTGCATACAGTTGCTTATAATTAACCGTTCGTAATTAGTCGAGTAGTTAAGTTTCTTGTTCGCCTTTCCAGCTTCCCAAACATTATACAATTTCAGTAGGATCCCAGTTTCAAAGTCGAGTTCACAAAATGTTTTTCATTGCAAAAGGACAGTTCTTATCGTTCAGAGTATATGAAATTGAGTTCTTGTTATTGTTTATGTTTATGTTTGAACTGCAAATTTCTAAGAGCGCGCTGCCATTTTCTTTCGATACAAATTATACAATCCAAAAAACAAGCGTAAAATTAGTAAAATCAGAAAACGATTATAAGTCGTTATTATAGTCTTTTATAGTTCTCAATCTTAAAACAATTTTTAAATATTATATCAAACATATTAAAAAACAATTCAAAAATTTGCATTATATTTTAGTTTTTAAAAATTATTTCTGAATCACGATCAAAGAAACCCTAAATTTATAAGTTACATAATTTTTTTTTTAAAACTTAATCTAAATCAAAATATTTTGATATTAAAAAAATCATTAAAAATAAATAAAACTCTCAATAAAATAAAATTTACATGAAAATTTTCATTTACAAACTTAAAAAAAAAAAAAAAACATGGGCTTATCATAGCATAAACAGAGCCCAACACGGAGGGGTATTATTGTCATTTGACAAGAACTAGGGTTTCCAGTTTCCTCTTCATCTTCTATATAAACCCCCGTACTCTGAGTTCTCCAAATCGTTCAAGGTTCTCTTCTTCTTCTTCTTCTTCCTTCTTCAACAATAATTAGGGTTTTAATGTTTTTGTAGTCGAAATTGTGTTCTAATTGAAAGCCAATTTGCAGAGCAAGGGCGTCACATTAAACAATGGCGTGATTTGCATTGAAGGTTGGCAATATTAATCAGCGATTCTCCGTGCCTATCAAATTATATCTCGTTTTGATTATGGCCTCGAACAAGTCGCTACAATTTTATTTTTTCGCCCATCTTTCTTTTCCGATTCATAATCTGTCTGTTTTCCTGAGAAAATAAAAAATCGTTTGTGGATTTAAGTGAAGGCTAAATAATCTTTTCAATGAATTGAATTTTACTAACCCTAATTTCAAGATTTCTTCTTTTGAGATTACTGAGAAACCGTATTGTAATTTATTTTAAATCCTAAAATAAAATCTTACGGCTCTCCAACTTTTGAGTTGTTTAATGCTGGAAAATAACTTGTGGGCACTCAAGAAATCAATTATAGGGTTAAGTTCATGAACCCAATTTGGTCAAATTTGAAAGCCCAATGTCCTAATTCAGGAATAAGGCAATTATGTTAATGTAAATAGCTATTGTCTGTTTTGGATTTACGAGACCTCACGGTTTTATTCCGAGGCCTTTCGGGGTTTTATTCGTGGGCTTTTAAAGTTAAGAGGAGAAACTTGTCATTTCATGAAAGAATGGGGGTAAAAATAAACTCTTAATTTAGCTACACTTCTCTATTTAAAAACCCCCACCGTAGTCCTGAGTAATTCTCGATCACCACTAAGCCCCTAAAGTTTCTCAACATTACAAAGCACCCACAAAATGTTCCAAAACATTTATATAATCCGATTCGTATTAAAACATGCAAAAATATGGTTGAACAAGTGCTCGTCCTGATGATCATACATCGAATGTTCTGACATAATCATTCGCAAACGCCACCATTGATTCGCTACTATAAGCGGTTTCATGGTGCCATAGATATGAGCTAGCTTTGAGTCTCCATGTCACAGGGCAAATTTCGCTGTGTTCCCAAAATCCTGTCAGCGCACACACACCAAAAAAAAAAAAAAAAACGAAATTTCTACTTTCGCCCTTGAATTTTTTAAAATCAAGATAAGAGTTTCTAAGAGAGAAACTGACTTATATTTATTTACAGGTAATATATCTTTATTCTTTTCCTTTTCAAAATGAAATATTCATTTCAAAAGATAAAACTGGTAATACTAATTAATTAATTTTTTATTAATACATTTTTTTATCTTCGACAATGATAATTGTTTAATATATATATATATATATACTTGAAATATTTTACAGCCCTCTTGAAAAAAAAAATTCTGAATTTGTTCAATTGCTTCTGTTTTAAAAAAAAAAAAAAAAATTCATATCGAGTATTTATAAATAAGAAAAAAAAAGATTTCATGAATCGGATATTAACAATTTTTTTTTTTTTTTTAACTCGATGATTTCATTGGTATTGGTAAAAATAAATTATCAAATAATATAATGTTTTTAAAATATGAAATACGGTGAAGAAGATATAGATATATATATATGAAGTTGAATACCCATGCAAGTTGTTTGCCATGTGACATATTTTGGAACTCGTAGAATTGTTCTATTTTGACACATAGGATTTGTGGTTGTTATGTGATTGAATTTTATTGGTGATGTTGTAGAGATATATTAATTGCTGAATTGGTATTCTAAATCCAAAGGTAAAAGCAAACCTATTTGATTTTTAGCTCTAATTTTTTTTTTTTTTAATTTTAGAGCTCTAGAATTGCTCTCTCTTACCACGTTGGATGTGTGGTTTAATGACATATTTTTAGCTCTAAGATTCATGAATCCACATATGGTTGTTCGCCATGAATACCCATGCAGGCTGTTCGTCATGTGGTACATTTTTTGAAACTCTAGAATTGCTCAATTTTGACACATTGGATTGACAAGTCAATCAAATTACTCTATCTTGACACATTTAATTGATATTTGTTACTCCATTTATAATTATTAATTAATTAAAAAATTGGAACAATTCTAATTATATAGGTGCACTGCATTATCATTCTTAAGGTCTAACCATAATGACACCTTATAATTGTGATTGTCATGTAGTTGAATTTTATTCGTGATGATGTAGACAATATTAATTGTTACATTGGTATTCCAAAGTCTAAATAAATAAGCATAAAGATTGGATTACATAGGTGTATTGCATTGTTGTATTAATAATTAATAATAATACTAATTATGTAGGTGCATTGCATTGACATTCTAAAGGTCTAACCATAAGGACACCTTAGATTTGTGATTGCCATGTGGTTGAATTTTATTGGTGATAATGTAGACAATATTAATTGCTACATTGGTATTCCAAAGTCTAAATAAATAGACATAAAGATTTTATTACATAGGTGCATTGCATTGGTAGTAAAAGCATACATGTTTATTAATAATTATATAGGTCCATTGTATTGACATTGCAAACAGTTTTTCGTATTCAATTCGTATTTAATTGTGTTGGCATTCGAAATGTCTAAATAAGAGATTATAAAAGGGGCGTATGTTCAGTTGTGTATTATCGAAATATGTTAGTTGGTTTCAACAATATGCCTAGTTTTTTGTTAATTGTTTAAAGGTCATGTTAGTTTGTGTCAATAATACCTCTGTTCTTCATGATTTTATTTATCGATGATTTTTTATTTATTTATGTTTTTGTTGTCGTTTATAGGTCAAAGATTCATGAATTGGCATGGAATAAATCAGGATGTCCGATTGACATTGTCAAACGAGTTGTTATTTTGATTCTTTCTTCTAAACTATAAGTATATCTTCTAACTATTTTAATAGGAAATTGTAAGTATATCTCCCAACTATTTTAACGGTTATTATTTGATTGAATGATTATTTTTGTTCGATCAATCTATTTGAATGATTAATTGTGTTAGTCTTGCCGAATGATAAGTGTATTCCTTAACAATTTTAATATAAAGATTAATTAACTTTTGTTGATTTCATTTTCAGGTAACAGTTATTATACGAGTGAATCCTTAACAAATTTTAACATGAAGATTGATTAAATTTTGTTATGTTTGTTTTCAAGGAAATTTTATGTACTTTACTAAGATCAAATCGAGGATGATCCTATTTTCAGCCGAACTGTGAGTATGTGTCATAACTATATTAGTAGAACAATTCAATTGTGTTGAATATGTTTTCTGTAAAACCATTCGTGTATTTTAATTTGTTATATGAATGATTTATTGTTTATGTCCTGTTGATGTGCGAGTATATATGTTAAATGAATTAATTTTGGCTGATTCCGTTTTCCAAGTAATAGGTGTTATTTGAAATATTTTTTATTAGTCCTAATATGATTATCCTTTAAATTTGGGTAAGCAAACCATTCATTTTATCATCACACGTATTTCGGTTTCCACTAAACTATCAATAGTAAATTTATCATAACTTGCTCAATAAAAATCCAATTCATGAGAGGATTGAATCTTTAGAAACTAGATAGAGAGGACTTTAATTTGATATATCATACGCTTAATTTGGATAACTATAGCCCCACTACCGAACCATTATTTTCATCATCATACACATTTCGACTTCCACTGAACAGTTAGTAGTAAATTGACCATAACTTGCTCAATAAAAATCCAATTGAGAAAAGGTTTGAATATTTAGAAACTAGATAAACAGAGATTTAATTTGATAAATTATACGCTTAATTTGGATAACTGTAACCTAACTGTCAAATAATTTATTTTATCATCACACACATTTCAGTTTCCACTGAGAATTTGACCATAACTTTCTCAATAAAAATCCAATTAATGAGCAGTTTGAATAATTGAAAACTAGATAGATAGAGATTTAATTTGATTTATTATAAACTTAATTTGGATAACTGTAGCCCCACTTCCGAATATTTCTTTTATCATCATACACATTTCAGTTTTCACTAAACAATTAGTAGTATATTAACCATAACTTGCTCAATAAAACTTCATTTCATGAAAGGTTCAAATCTTTAGAAACTAGACATACAGGCCTTTAAGTTGGTGTATTACACGCTTAATTTGGATAATTGTAGCCCCACTGCCGAACCATTCATTTTATCATCACACGTTTCAATTTGCACTAAACAATCAGTAGTAAGTTGACCATAACTTGCTCAATAAAACTCTAATTGATGAGAGGTTTGAATCTTTAGAAACTAGACAAATAGGGCTTTAATTTGATATATTATACACTTGATTTGGATAAATGTAGCCCCACTTCCAAACCATTTATCATCACACATATTTTGTTTTCTCCTGTTTCTTGATTTCCACTGAACAATCAGTAGTAAATTGGTCATAACTTACTCACTAAAAATTCAATTAATGAGCGGTTTGAATATTTGAAAACTAGAAAGATAGAGCTTTAATTTCCTATATTAAATGAAGAATTTGGATAACTATAGACCTGCGAGGAACCATTCATTTTATCATCACAAATATAAAACCAATTAAATTATAGTGATGACAAAGTAAAACAAATATTGATATGTAGTTTTAATTGTATTTGTTCTATCTCTTTTTGTTGATATTTTTTTATGTTACATACATATATCGAAAATAGGTTGTTGCTGAATATAACAAATTTTATTTGTATCACAAATATCATCTGATATTTGTTGTCGAACCATGTAGCTTTAGTAAACCATTTATAATATGTCGAACCATTTTTATTATCCTTAAAGGAAAACAAATATTGATAAGTAGTTTTAATTTTAATTGTTCTATCTCTTTTTGATGATATCTTTTATATTACATACATATATCATGAAAAGAGTTTGTTGCTGAATATAACTAATTTCATTTATTTAACAAATATGAACTGATGTTTGATGCTAAACCATGTAGCTTTAGTAAACTATTCATTTTATAATCATACACATTTAGGTTTCCATTGAATAATTAGTAGTAAATTGATTATAACTTGCTCGATAAAACTCCAATTGATAAGATGTTTGAATATTTAGAAACTAGATAGATAGGGCTCTAATTTAATATATTATATGCTTAATTTGAATAACTGTAGCCCCACTGTCAAACAATTCCTTTTATCATCACACATATTTCAGTTTCCAATGAGTAGTCAGTAGTAAATTGACCATAACTTTCTCAATAAAAATTCAATTGATAAGAGGTTTGAATATTTAGAAACTAGATATATAGAGATTTAATTTGATATATTATATGTTTACTTTGGATAACTTTAGCCCCATGCCAAACCATTCCTTTTATCATCACACACATTTCGGTTTCTACTGAATAGTCAATAGTAAATGGACCATAACTTGCTCAATAAAAATTTAATTGATGAGAGGTTTGAACCTTTAGAAACTACACAAACAGAGATTAATTTGATATATTATATGCTTAATTTTGATAATTGTATCTCTACTGTGAAACCATTCTTTTTATCATCATACACATTTCGGTTTTCCCTGTTTCTTGATTTTCACTGAATAGTTAGTAGTAAATTAGTCATAACTTACTCAATAAAAATCCAATTGATGAGCGGTTTAAATCTTTGGAAACTAGAAAGATAAAGATTTAATTTGATATATTATATGATGAATTAGGATAACTATAGATCTGCTGCCGAACCATTCATTTTATCATCATACACATAAAACAAATTCAATATTAGTGATGACAAAGGAAAACAAATATTGATATGTAGTTTTAATTATATTTGCTCTATCTCTTTTTGTTGATTTTTGGATTGATTTTGTTGTTTGATTTGTGGGTTTTACAATTATCATCTTTCTTTAGGATGTTATAATCAAATGCTTTTTTTACTATAGGTGGTGGTCAATTCTAATTGCAGAAAATGGATTTGTGTCATAAGACCTTTATCTTCATGACTTCTTCAATGCTTCAATTAAGTTGCCTTCAGATTATATTATTGGAGTTGTTGTTGATTTCTATGTGAGTTCTCTTCTCAAAATTCTTAATTTTTTTTATTTCTAAAATAATAATAATTCATTTTCTCTTCTCGACAATCAAAATCAATTTTTTCATTTGGCTCTATAAGTCTCTTACTTAAAAGTTCACATTTTTCAACAAGGTTTCTCTTTTTTTAATTAATTTATAGACTTATCAATAATACCCAGTGGATTATCCTGCAAATTTTTTTTGCTTTTCTCGACAAAGTTTTAAACTTTGGTAGCAAATGTCAAATGGTAACATATTTGAGAAGAATCATGATGATATAAACTTTGAGTTCAATTTGTGGATATTTTATTTATTGATTTTTAATTATCAATTCAATATAAAATGAACTTCAATATAGAAAATATATATTTAAAACACAAAAAAACCAATAATAATATAAAAAAATATATAATAAACATACCTGCGCAACACAACTTGAAAATAAATATAAGTTACAGAAATTGCAGAAGATCAATATAAATTTTGAGTTTAAATAGTTGATTTTGATAATATTCAGATGACATTAAATATCATACATGATTCACTACAAAATACTAACATCAAATATCAAAGACATGTCTGCAAAAGTAATATCAATTGTACAAGGTGATGATATATTAATAATTATACAAGTACAATTATTAATTTTATCTTAACACAACTTTGTATATATATACAATTTATATTTACTTTAAAATTTGTATAATTTTACACTTATTATGTCTTAATCTAATTAGTTTAATTTTTCAGAATAAAGTTGTTTACAATCCATTTCAAAAACATTGAATAAACATACCCACGTAATGTGTGGGCCCCATGTCTAGTTATAAATATATTACTAAAAATACCATAACGGAATAGTAATATTTTAATTGTGTGATTATTTTTAATTTTTATAGTTATGTGAAACTCTCTCCTAAAATGAACAATTAATATAAAATAAAAAATAAAAATCTGTAGCAAGCAAACAATACATATATTGGGATTTAACCAATAAGATATAAATAATCACAACAAACACAATTTAAAATAATGATGATGATTTTATTAATTATTTCATTAAATTTGTTCACTCAAAACAATATTTCAAGTCTAATCCGACAAGATGGTAGGTCTTGCTTGCAAATTTAGAGCATCGATTATTTCTAATAATAAAGAACACATACCTCCAACTTTTATTTCTAATATCTAGGAGAGTTCAGATTTTTTCGGGGTTGATCTCAATCCCTCAGTGGTTAACCATATACCCCAAGAATTTCATTGAAGATACTCCAAACAAACACTTTAGAGGATTAAGCTTCATTATGTACCTTTGGAGTACGTCAAACATCTCAGCGAGATGTGTTATGTGATCTGAAGCGGCTTGCGACTTAACCAGCATGTCATCGACATCAATTTCTCGATCTGCTTAGAAAACATACGGTTAACCAACGCTGGTAGGTTGCCCCAGCGTTCTTCAGACCAAAGGGTATGACCTTATAACAGTATAGTCCCCGATCTGTGATGAACGAGCTATACTCCTTGCTAGGCTCATACATTGGGATCTGATTATACCCCAAGTAGGCATCCATGAAGCTCAACAACTCATGCCCAAAGGTGGCGTCGACGAGCTGATCAATCCTAGGCAAAGGAAAATTGTCATTCGGACAAGATTTGTTGAGATCAGAGAAATCAACACAAGTTCGCCACTTGCCATTGAGTTTCTTCACGAAAACCAGATTGGCGACCCAACTCAAGTAATAAGCTTCCAGAATAAACCTGTTTGAGAGGAGCTTATCCACGTCAACCTTAAAAGCAACATAGCACTCCGGATCCATGGCTCTTCTCTTTTGGCAAACTGGCTTGACCGCGCTATCGATGTTGAGCACATGACATATTATACTCGAGTTGATCCCGATCATATCAGCATGAATCCATACAAAAACATCGATATTCTGTCTAAGGAAGCTCGTTAAATCTATGGCGAGTTGAGGGCTGAGATTACTTTTGATTCTCAACACTCATGTCAGCTCATTCTGGTCGATAGATACCTCAGACAGAGACTCAACCGACCCACTGTGGGAATACTCCTCCTAAACACGAGGATCTATGAAATCTTCCACTAGACCTAGTTGTGGTTCGATCTTGTTGATCGCCATTGCCTGCTCAGGAATGCCCACTGGCTTCCCTTTCCTTTTGCATCCCATGTGCACTGCTCTCACATAGTAGTCACGAGATTTACTTTGAGACCCTTTCATTTCCCCACACCCCGTTGGAGTGAGAAACTTCATCTTTAGATGGAGATGACGGCCTTGAAACTTCATAGTAGAGGTCATCCCATAATGCTATTAAAAGTGGACATACAGTCTACCACTAAGAATTTCATCATCTTGGTCACTTCATTGGTCTCACCCAAAGTGACGAGAAGTGCAATCATTCCCTTGGGAATCAGATGATCCGCTGTAAAACCATAGATAGGGATAGAGGCAAGCTTTAGATCTGCCTCATCCAATTGCATCTCCTCAAAAGCTCACTGAAATAGGATGTTCACAGCACTGCCATTGTCCACCAACATCCTGTGGACTTTGTACCGACCTATTTTAGATGCAATGACGAGTACATCCTTATGGGGATGATATAATCACAACTCGTCTTTCTCTTAGAAGATAATATCTTCTTCTCTGCGAACCTTAGCAGGTCGTGATGCCGTGCTCATCACACTCACGAGGTCATGGCAAGGTTCCTGGGTATACCTTTCCTAGGCACCTCAAGAATTTCCCGCAAGGTGCGATCCTCCAAAGATGATCCCCATGAAGTAGAAACCCTTACAACCACGATGTTTCTTCCCTTGTTCCTTTTGATCATTCTCTCGAACGGGAGTCAGACCATCAACATACTCCTTGAAGTACCCTTGCTCGATAAAGTCTTCAATTGCTTACTTGAGAGCCCGAAACTCATCAGTGTGGTACCCATTATCTTGATAATAACGATAATATTTCTTGTAGAAGGGGGATTGTTCATGGGCGTCGGCTCTCCGAGCAGGCTGGCCTCTTCTGACTTATCCAGAATAGTTGATACTGATGCGTTAAGAGGAGTATGCTGATTCTTGTCACGATCACAATGAGGAACTTGGGCATAGGATTTCTTGGGCTCAAACAACTACTTTTTCCCCTTTTGATGATCGTTATTAGCCCATCTGCGATCAGCTCTTCTACTACCCTCCCCTTAGTCAAGAGCACTGGTCAAAGGATGAGGGTCGTGGCGATTAAGAGCGGCCACAAAATTCTCTATTCGGAGGTATTTCTCTGTAAGGTCGTAGAAACAGGTGAGGCAAATGTCATCCTCAGATTACAGCTTTTTCTACAGGTCGATCTGAGGGCAAACTCTTGCAATAATGAGAGTCTGAACAGATTCTTCAGGTGTGTTAGCCATCTTGTGTAGCTTCTTGTGAAACCTGTCAATGTAGGATTAGAGCGATTCATTCTCTCCTACCGTATGTTGATAAGATAGCTCAACGACATTGAGAACTTCTTATTCGCTTGGAAGTGTCTCAAGAATAACGAGCTCATCTACTGCCACGAGTTAATAGATCCTGGCGAAAGCGATCTAAACCAGCCTTGGTGTAGGCAGTCAAGGTCACTACCAAACAGCGACATTTGGCCAAGTTGGAAACTTGGTGAAGCTCCATGAGGTCATTAAACTCAAAAAGGTGATCCTGCGGATCAGAATTCCCATTGAATGCTCGCATATTAGGCATTCTAAACCTTGACAGGAGAGGAGCAGCTAACACTGCTAGAGAAAAAGGAGACGCCTTAGCGACCTACCCACGCTCATTTTGCTGAGCTCTAAGCTGATCCAGAGCTCGTTGTAACTCTTTAATCTGAGGCAGTGGAGCTACCTGATGATCACTTTCCGCAACGTGGGTTTGACCCTCACGATTATAGTTGAGGAAAGGCCACAGATCGGACTCTTCCTTGCCTCAGCTGGAGGCTCCGGCATATCTTGACACACGTTGACTAGAGCCGTGTGAGGCAATGAATGGTTCGGGGAGTTATTTCGACCTCCTTGATGGTTAGAACTGACCCACGAGTGCTGGGAGTTTCTCTGCCTTGCACTCTTGTGGGGGTGCCCATACGATATGACGTGGGACGGTTCATGATGCGACATATTGCTAAGTCACAAATCCACAAGTATTCTACTTGCTTCACGATCAGTATTTGCTGGTCCCTTAGAGCCCTTCGGCCCATTATCTGCCACTTGCTTTCCCTCACCTTTACACGCTGTAGTGCACGCGACATGGGCCTTCGCCCGTTTCGACACTTTAGCGCGACCTACAAGCGTTTTTGACAGTGGCACCACCTTGTCGAACTCGGGTGGTATAACCTAATCCAAACGGTTTACCAAACCTTCAGTAAACTATTTGGAGAGTATTATTGAACCTCTCCAAGTAATCCATCACAGTTGGGTCGAGCTATGAGCTCGAAGGAATGTCTGTCACAGTACTATGCTGAATCAAGGGCACTTCGAGAGAAGTGTCATCCTATACCTGGGGGACCTCCTTGTTGCTGGGGCTAGCTCGCTGGGTTTTGAAACCACAGGCCATTTGCTAGGGAACAGAATCGATTGATCAGAGATTTCTGATGAAGAGCGGATACTAAATCAAGCCCTCCTTCTAGCGACTAACTGTTGATGCTTGATTTTGGACATCAACTATTCGCACGTTCAAAGTGCTAAGCGGACTTAGAAATTACATGTGAATGGTAAATGAAATAAATAAATGGGAGATGATTTTTAAAGTGGTTCGGATGCTCAAAGCAAATCCTACGTCCACTATCTTTTTTATAAATAAAGGATTACAATCAGGTCGCAAGTAGTGATAAGAGAAATAGAAATACAGAGAGGGAGAGTGAGTGTTTTTGTTATTAGAATCAGAATCCTAAAAATGAGAAGGGAGCTCTCTATTTATAGTAAGAGGTTTCTAGGTAATGATTATGGGTCTGCTAATGGGCAGGTGTTGTATAGCTCCTACCATGCTTCCCATTGGCTGGTTGCACGGAAGATACCCTTAAATTGCACAGGGCTTGGGTAGGTGGGTGACTCCCAGCCACTCACTAGCTAGAGCTTTACCTGCCAAATTGATGACAGCCTTAATCCTTCTGTCCTTGGACGACGTGGTAGCGCCTGGCCGACATTATGCCTTCCTGAACTATGATTGGTGCTAACTAACGTAAACCTGCGTCAGTCTTGATTTTTAGGCATAACAATATTTTATAGTTATCTTTTCAAGTTTATCGAGTGAAACTGATGTTTTATTTTAATGATATTTGTCAATTTAATTTATTTTTCTCAAGGTTGTAGTCGTTATGTTTTATGTTTCAATTATATTGTTCAAAGTTTCATCACAATAATTTTCTGTGTTACTGATTCTTGACTGATATGTTGGAACTTGGAAGGGCTTCTTCTGTGATCATATTTCCAATTATAGCAACCAAGTAATCATCAGGAATTTCCTTTCCTCTCTCTCTCTCTCTCTCTCAATTCTTTAACTTGTTCTACGAATCCGTCCGACGCCGAATCCGGGAGAAGATCTCCAGGCTGCCATGATTTTTCAACTAGTTTAGTAGAGGCCAAATGCTATGTCTTGCCCAACCCTCTATTAATTTAAATAATTCAACCTCTGCCGGGGCCATGGATTTGGAACAAGACAGCCTCACTGATGAATTTGATATACAATAAACCTTGTAAGGTATAGCTAATCAGATTCAACGGGTTCTTGTCTAATATATATATATATATATATATATATATATATATATATATAAATTTTTCTGTAAACTCATATTGTAAGATTACAATCTTTCTGTGTGTAATTTATTAGACAGTACATGTAACCTTATTAGGGGATCTAAGTTACATTCATCTGAAGCCGGATATAGTTGAAGTGTTGTAAAATGCTTATTTTCTTTTACCTTACCTAATGTAGTAATTATAATCAACAACCTCAACTATTAATTTAGCTACACTTCTTTATTGAAAACCCAGCTGAATGGAATTGCAGGTGTTTGTTTAGCACGAGCTAGGGCTATTTCCTCCTATTTTCTCAACCTTTCAGGCAATCCACAACATAATCCCGAGCAATTTTTCCGTCACTTGCAAGCCCCTCAAGTTTCTCGACATTCCAAACACCCACAAATGTTCCAAACATTGATATATCCGTGATTGTGTACACTCCAATTCGCATTAAAACGTTCAAAACATGATCGAACAGGTGCTCATCCCGACTGTTGTACATTGAATCTCCTGGCATGATCATTCTAATTTTCAACATGTCAGCAAATGCCACCATTGCTTCGGTAGGATCGAGCTCGAAGAGCTTCCCGACAATCTTGCTATAAGCACTTTCGTGGCGCTTCTCATCGGAAGCAATCGTGCCACAAATCTGAGCTAGCTTTGAGTCTCAGGGCAAGTTTGGCTGTGTTGCCATGAGCAATACATTTTGCTCTCTCTTGCACTGATGTATAAACTATAAAATGGTAAGGGTTGTGTCCAAAGCCAAAATCCTAATACCAGAAATAAATAAATAAATAAATAATTGCAAAATAATATCACCAGGGGCAAAAACACCAAGAATTTAATTATTTTGGGAAGACTAAATTATTATTATTTCTTAAATAATATCAACTTATATATAATTTCTTAAGATGAACATTGTTAGTACAAAAATATTGCTGGGGGTGATTGCTAGAAAAAGAGAATAATTGGGTTTGATTAAGTATTAATATTATGATCAATTTTATATTGTTATATGTGTTATATGAACATTATAACAACATATAATTGATCTAATTTTTAATGTTAAATATATCTATCAATAAAATTCTTAATAAATAAATTAGATATATCTTTAAACGTTTTCACATGTTGACGTCCTGAAATCCAGATCAGGTTTGTACGAGAAAATAATTTATATTTTTGCATGGATATCTTACCGTTCCTGAAGCAATCATATACTGAATGAGAAAATTTAGCTGCCCGATCATCCCAAGTTTCGATTTAAGAAAATGGCTTTGAAACTGTTCATCATTTTTTTTTTTAATTTAGAGAAGATGACGTGGCATAGTTAGGATTAATTAAACACAGAAAATGAGTTAAAATGAAAAGATTAAAACATATGTGGGCCGAATCAGAAATAATGAAAGTTTTTAAAATTTGAAATTTCGCAAAACAAGCCCCACTAACTATTCACCTCGCTTAATCGAAATTCATTAGTTCAAAAAGCAATTTCTTGAACGAAAGGGAGACGCGATTTTTCCCGATCAAACACCTGCAAATTTGCACCCTAAATCAATTTCTTGAACCCTAAACCGAATACAGTCGCTATTTTCGGCGATATAGTCGCGATTTTCGATCGATTTGTTGAACCCTAAAATTGGTTTCCTTAACCCTAAACGAAATCTGTGCCATTTCCGACGATACAGTCCACATTTCCGATCGAAACTGCAAACTTTCACACCAAATTCAATCCAAAACCATGAGTGACACTGACAATGAGGAGGGAAGCCCAACGCCACTTCGAATCCTAGATTCTGGTGGCGCAAGCAGTTCAATGGCTGCTCCGATGGATCATCCGACTAGTGAAGGTGGTCCACACGCAGATGAGACACTGGCGGCACAAGAACAGAGGGAAGAACCAGCAAACGGGTCTGAAGACGAGGAGTCAGGCGAGAATTCAGGCCAGGAGGAGGATTCCGACGAGAATTCAGGCCAGGAGGAGTCGTCGGAGGATCCAGGCGACGAGGAGGAGGCCGACGAAGATAGGGTACGTAGTTTGGGAATATTGCTTGTACTTTCGCTTAAGCGATCATTTGTATCGCTTAAGCGATTATTCTGTTTTACTTGTGATCGTAGTCATGATCGCTTAAGCGATAAAAAGGATCGCTTAAGCGATTTGAGATCTGGGCAGATGATTCTGCCCAGACCTAAGATCGCTTAAGCGATCATGAGTGTTTACTCTTGGTCGCTTAAGCGATCTTAGGTATGGCAAAATCACAGATATAATAAGCGATCTGTTGTATCGCTTAAGAGATTCTCAGTTAACTCTTGGTCGCTTAAGCGATCTTGCATGAGGCAGATTAAAGATCTCTTAAACGATCCGAGATCGCTTAAGCGACTATAGTGGTTTTGGTTTATTTTTGTTGCTGATATTTTATTTATATCGATTGTGCAGATTGTGCAGACCGTAAACTGTAGAGAGTACGAGTTGGAGCCTATAAGTGAGAAGTACCCTACTTCCCTGCAAGGGTGATGGTGAGGTCGAGCTGGGAGGTTTTTGACAGAATAAGGGCCATTTTAGCTAGAATGAGGCATGGTGAAAGAGATTTTGGTCGCNCATTTCTGGCCGTTGAGGTCGATGGCGAAGAGCTTGACGAATTTGGAAACTTTCGCTGAGGTGGCAGAGGAGCGGGAAAGGAGGTATTTGGAGTGGAGGGAGAGCGATGGGAGAGAAGAACTGCAGAAGAGAGATTTGGTTTTGAAGAAGGGAGGTGAAAGAAGAGACAAAAGTGTTTTCAATCCAATGGGATTGGAAAAACAGAAAACGAGTCAGGGCTATTTCTTTTCTCCCATCGCTCTCCCTCGACTCCAGAAACCTTCCTCTTGTTTGATCCTCGCCTTTCCTTAACCTAAATACTGAATTCAACCTACTTCTTCTTCTTTTTCTCTCTCGTCGTCTGCTTCGACGCCGTTCTCCGACACTCCTTTTCTTCTTCTTGTTCCTCTCCTTCTTCTCTCTCGCCGGCTGCTTCGATGCCATTCTCCGACCCTGACTCGCACTGCGTCGAAGAGATCGACGCCTGCTCCACCAAGTGCGAGGTCAACATCGCTCAGGAACCCTAGGGCTCGAGTTTTAGGTAAACAACACACAGCTCCATTGCCATAATCCACTTCTGCTTTCTTCACAAATTCAACCAAAACCATGAGTAATCTTTCCTGCATTCCTTTGCCAACCGATCTGATAATGTTGTTTGTTTGCTTGTGGGATTTGTTTTTTGCCTTGATATATTTTGCTTTTCTTATTTCTTATCATCGGAAAGTTTTTTTTTTTGCTTTTGCGTGTTTGAATTTCAATAAGGACTATGGATAGTGGATCATATTAACAATTATTGTTCTTTTGCTGGTTGTTGCATCCACTCTCGAGAAAATTTAGCTGTTCGGTCATCCCAAGTTTCGATTTAAGAAAATGGCTTTGAAACTGTTTTTCAAATTTTTTTTAATTTAGAGAAGATGACGTGGCATAGTTAGGATTAATTAAACAAGAAAAAGAGGTTAAAATGAAAATATTAAAACATATGTGGGCCGAATAAGAAATAATGAAAGTTTTTAAAATTTGAAATTTCTCAAAACAAGCCCCACTATTCACCTTGCTTAATCGAAATTCATTACGGCAAAAAGCGATATCTTGAACCAAAGAGAGATGCGATTTTTTCTGATCGAACGCTTGCAAATTTGTACCCTAAATCAATTTCTTGAACCCTAAATCGAATACAGTCGCGATTTCCGGCGATATAGTCGCGATTTCCAATCGATTTGTTGAACCCTAAAATCGATTTCCTTAATCGTAAATGAAATCTGTGCCATTTCCGGCGATACAGTCCACATTTCCAATCGAAACTGTAAACTTTGACACCAAATTCAATCCAAAACCATGGCTGACACTGCCAATGAGGAGGAAAACCCAACGCCACTTCGAATCCTAGATTCCAATGGTGCAAGTAGTTCAATGGCTGCTCCGGTGGATCATCCGACCAGTGAAGGTGGTCCACACGTAGAGGAGACACCGGCGACACAAGAACAAAGGGAAGAACAGGCAAACAGTTCTGAAGACGAGGAGTCAGGCGAGAATTCAGGCTAAGAGGAGGATTCCAACGAGAATTCAGGCCAAGAGGAGTCGTCCGAGGATTCAGGCGACGAGGAGGAGGCCAGCGAAGATAGGGTACGTTGTTTGGGAATATTGCTTGTACTTTCGCTTAAGCGATTATTCTGTTTTACTTATGATCACACTCTGTGCAGATGATTATGAGATCTGGGCAGATGATTCTGCGCAGACCTAAGATCGCTTAAGCGATCATGAGTGTTTACTCTTGGTTACACTCTTGGTCGCTTAAGCGATCTTAGGTCTGGGCAGAATCACATATATAATAAGCGATCTTTTGTATCGCTTAAGAGATTCTCAGTTAACTCTTGGTCGCTTAAGCGATTTGAAATCGCTTAAGCGATCTTGCACGAGGCAGAGTCAAGATCTCTTAAGCGATCCGAAAGCGCTTAACAGACTACAATGGTAATTTTTTGTTGCTGATATCTTGTTTATTAGTTGTTTTGGTTTATTTTTGTTGCTGACATTTTATTTATATCGATTGTGCAGATTGTGTAGACCGTAAACTGTAGAGAGTATGAGTTGGAGCCTATAAGTGAGAAGGTACCCTACTTCCCTGCAAGGGTGACGGTGAGGTCGAGTTGGGAGGTTTTTGACAGAATAAGGGTCATTTTTGCTGGAATGAGGCATGGTGAAAGAGATTTCGGTCGCACTTATTTCGGTCAGCTTTTAAGAATCGGAACAAATTGGAAAAAGTCATTTTGGGGGCAGGGAGTGCATTACATATTGATGCACTCAGTAAAATGCAACAAAAGAAATGAAATGTGGTTCGTGGTGGACGGAAAGCCACTACGGTTTGGTATGATGGAGTATGCATTGGTGACGGGCTTAGGATGCGGGGAAGTGCCAAATAAGGCAGAGGCAGACGCAATAAGGACGAGTTCAGGAGTCATAAGGTTTCGTAATAAGGTTTTGCAAGGGGCAAAGTCTATTACAGGACATGTTTTAGAGGAGAGAAGATAAAAGTGTGCTTGCTATTGTTTTTACATTTTATTTTATTGTCTGGTGAGTCAACAAAAGCTATTGAGAAAGATTGGTTGTTGTTTGCAAGCGACTTGGAGTTCTTTAATTCTTATCCGTGGGGACGGATATCATTTGAGCGAACCATCAAGAGCCTGAAAAAACCAGACATGGCGTTAAAGCATGCCGAATGGGGCGGAAAGGCTAAACCAAGCACGTATAATTTGTTTGGCTTCCCATGGGCAATGCAGGTAAATATTAATAGCTCTCTGTTATATTTTTTATAATATATGTGTTTGAATAATGACATGGACTATTTTTTTATAATGTAGGCTTGGATGTACGAGGCTATGGGAGGAGCAACAGTTTGGATGTGCAACAGGAATTTCCTAAGATGTTGCGGTGGCATGTCGGGAAGTGTAACCATTGGGATTATGGCCAATTAGAGATTGAGATTCAAGCGATTGGGGTAAGATTGAAGGATTAAGCTTTTAAATATGCAGTTGCTTTTTGATTGTGCTTCAATCTGATTGATTTTTATTTCTTATTGCAAGAAGTCGTCCGTCCCTTTCTCACTGCTAAACGGAAGAGGACTATGTCACATCTTTCAAAGCAATGGAGGATGAAAGGGATGAATGGATATACCGTCTGATGCGGGACCTAAAAGGGGTCACGCATGTGACGGCAGTTGCAGGGCACGGCAGTTGCAGGGCCATTGCTTGAAAATGTCGTTGATGCTGAGAATTACGAAGCTCCAATGGGTGGGAGGCCCGAGGATGAGGAGGAGAAGAGGGAGGAAGAGGTTCGTATGCCTCAGCAAACCGGTACAACAAGTACCGCTTTGCCGAGACATCAGCGTGGGGAGAATGAGGTTGTTGACCTCATAAACGACCTGTTTGAGAGTTTTACAACAGTTGTTTACGCAAGGTTTGACAAAATGGAAGAGTGCATGAAAAGGGTGGAGGAGAAAGTGGATAAGCTGGGAGAGAAAGTTGGTACAATAGAGGGCGAAGTTGGTACAATGGAGGAGGAAGTTGGTGGAGAATTAAAGGCGGTTAAAGTGCAAACTGGCTTGAAAAGAGAGAGCTGAAAGAGCAAGTTTGTGAAATCGCCTTACATGGTAGTGACATAGGTAAAGAAGAAGAAAATGAAGAAACAAATGGAGGAAGAACCAGAAATGGAGGAGGTTAAGGAGGTTGGTGGTGGAAGTAAGGCAGTGATAATGGAGGAGGGCGAGGTGGGAGGCGAAGGAAGCAGGGATGTAAAAATGGAGGAAGGGAGAGGAAGTAAGCAAGGGAAATTGGACTCAAATGTCAATTTGTATAGGCCAATAGAGGAAAAGAAAAAATCTCTTTTATGCCTATTACAATGGATCAGGAAGTAATGGCCATATAAAGTGTAAGACAAGGGATTATCCCCGGGAATGGTTTGAGAAGTTGTTGATGATGGGCATGTGGCTTGAGGACTCGGTGAGTTATTTTCACTTAATTTTCCTTATTTTTGCTTGTGTTTTCCATACTTATCTTGTTGTTTTTATTTGATGCAGCACATCATGAGATATTGGCATTGATGAGGCTACGACAGACTAGTGATGGTGATCTGTTGTATCCCGGCTGTGCTATCACCGATATGACGTTTGGGCAAACGCTTGTTTCAGCATATCGCACTTTAATTAAAAATGCAATTACTAGTGGTGTAGCAAAAGGACTGAAGCGAAAATGATTGGCCACACAACAGTTGGACTACATCCTAATGATTTCCAGTTTGATGACAAGATTATGCGATACGTAAGGGGGGATCGACCCAAATATGGCCATGGTTGGGCCTTTGTTAAAAGAGTGTACTACCTCATCCTCGTCAAACAAATGCACTGGATAGCAGTCGTTGCGCATCTAGAGGAGGGGTTGTTGAAGATCCTTGACTACAACCCAACTATTTGTCTAGACAAGCAGTTGGAGGTCAAGTTAGAGCCACTGTCCAGGTTGTTCCCGCGACTGTTACGTGACAACAGGATGTTTGGGCACTTGAGTGATCAGGTACTAACCGGAAAGTGGCCAATTAAGCACTCTACCTGCCCAATAAATGAGTCAAGGTAAATTTTGTATAAAACTAACTTACATAATACAATTGTTCTATAAGTTTATTATAATGCTAATGTCTTCTTCCTATTGTAGCGCTGAATATGGGGCATATGCCCTGAAATTTATTCAGTTCGACATGACCAACAGCCCGATGGACAGCTTGAAGGATGAAAAAATGAGAGACTGTCGGGAGCGCTGGGCTGTCGACTGCTTCCATGGGCAGATGGATCCGTTTTGAGTGACCAGAACCCAATTAAAAGGTATGAAAGTTGGACGCTAAATTTTGTACTTTATGTGATGTTGATGTTCATACTTGGGTTGTGGTGCTGATATTGCAGGTGTCATGCTTATATGGAGCTTTACAGAAAGAAACGGACTGAGTGAACTTTTTACCTACCCACTCTGTAACTTTTTTATGTGTTTTTTTTAATTTACAAAAGCTGACGTGTCTGCAGGTGTGTGCCAGATATTTTTTGCAGGTTCTTGGCAGGTTGCTGGCAAACAGAATTCGAAAACTTCTCAAAGGCTGGTTGGCAAGAGGAGGCATCTACAATAAAGGGATTGTGCAAAGGTGTTAGTGACATTAAACTCTTTGGCATTAAAAAGTAAATTAAAGGCAGTGTATAGGAAATTGTAAATAATTTACTTTGTATGGTGTGATCATTGTAAAGAATTGGATCTGACATTTGGGAGATATTTTTGTTTGTCTATATAAGATAATTCATTAGTAGTTTCAATTTACTATGTATGGTGTGATCATTTGCTGCACCCAAGTCGGATAATGGTTTTTTAGCGTTTTGTTCCATTTTGTGTATCAGTACAACATGTGATGTACTAATGTGATTATTTGATTCACCACAGCTGGGGGTAATGGTTAGCTTGTCCAAATATTTCGATATTTGCTGCATCCCAAGCCTATTTTTTATTTTGTGTTTCGATAAACTGGTTACATTGATGTCTCTTATATTTTGATTTGTGATGAATTAGATTGATATAAATTACTTAATTTTGCGATACAAATTCTTTTCGGATTTGGGAGGGAAATGAGTGATGTACAAATGATTCCCAATCAAAGACATTTCAAAATTAATTAACTTAAAGACAGCCATAGTACCAAACAATTACGTATATGACTGACCACATATATCTCTTAAACGACCAAGACTTTTCCAGAAACGATCGCCTAAGCGATCTCAAATCACTTAAGCGACCAAGAGTCTATTACAAAGCATCGCTTAAGCGATACATATGATCGCTTAAGTGATTACCCATCTGGGCAGATGTCATTCTACCTCGGAAAAGATCGCTTAAATCGCTTAAGCGACCAAGAGTCTTTTAGAAAGAATCACTTAAGCGATACATAAGGTAGCTTAAGCGATCATAGTCTGGGCAGATGTCATTCTACCTCATAAAAGATCGCTTAAGCGATCTTAAATCGCTTAAGCAACTAATAGTCTTTTACGAAAATCTCTTAAGCGATATAAATGGATCGCTTAAGCGATCATAGATCTGGGCAGATTCATTCTGCCCCAGAAAGGATCACTTAAGTGAAATCGCTTAAGCGACCAAGAGTTTTTGACGAAAATCTCTTAAGCAATACAAATGGATCGCTTAAGCGACCAGAAGTAAAAGCAAAGAATCGCTTAAGCGATACAGATGGATCGATTAAGCGACTAGAGTAAAAGCAAAGAATCGCTTAAGCGATCCTATGTATTCGGATATTATTTATTGTATTTCAGAGCATCAGTTAAGCGATCCACGCTATACTAAACATATGGAGTTTACGATTCATTCAGTGGACCATGACCGTTATTATATTTATATTAAACATATAGTTCTTTTACGTCAGTATGAAACATATAGGGTTTACGATTCGTTCAGTGGACCTTGACCGTTATTATATTTATATTAAACATATAGTTCTTTTACGTCAGTATGAAACATATAAGATGTAGAATGTTTATGGCTATGCTAAACATATGGAGTTTACGATTCGTTCAGTATATTTTTATATTTGTTTGTTTAATTATCTAGGAAATATTAGTATATTTTTAATTAATTTTAGACCCATTAAGTGAATTAATTTCATTAATACCAAAGAAAAAGTTTAATAATTAACAAAAACACCCCCACCTACCCAACTTCCCAGATTTCAGCTACTGTCGACAGTAACAAACGACCGAAAATGGCCAATAATGGTCAGTTGTGACCTTTTCTGACCAGATTCACGGTGGATCTGGCCGGAATAGGCCACATCTGGCCGTCATTGACTTTCAAAGAAATGGCCGACATTGACGGTCAACGACGACCATATATTTGGTCATCGTAGACGGCTAGATAAATGTTGGCCATCGTTGACCGACAACGACGGCCATATATTTGGCCATCGCAGACGGCTAGATCTGGACTTTTTCGTTCGTCTACGGCCAGATCTGGCGGTATCGTCTGGCCTTTTCCAGCCAGATCGACCACGATCTGGCCAGAAAAGGCCATATAGAGGCCCTATTGGCCAGATCCGACCACTGTGCATCGTAACGCCCTTTCCCGGTAAGATTCTGGCGGTGGTGGCCAGAATCTGGCACCGTGGGTAGGTGGGGGTGTATCTATTAAATTTTAAAATAATTTGCACAAGAATCGCTACGATCGCTTAAGTGATTCTACGATCGCTTAAGCGATCATGTGATGGGCAGAAGCAAATCTGCCTAGGTGCATGATCGCTTAAGCGATCCATGATATTGCTTAAGCAAATCTTGTCTTTTCCCCATGGTCGATTAAGCGATCATAGACCACTTAAGCGATCATGGACCACTTAAGCGATCATTTGATGGGCAGAATCAATCTGTCCAGGTGCACGATCGCTTAAGCGATCCATGATATCGCTTAAGCGATTCGGTTATGAAAACACTTTGTCGCTTAAGCGATACACTTAGTCTCTTAAGCGATCATGGGCAATATATACTTTTGCACCTTTTCTCCTGAATTTTGACAAACTAAAATTATCAACACGTATTAATTCCATATTTTTTCCTCAATTTGACAACCTAATTCCAAACTAAAATCACCAACAAATATTTAGACCATGTAATAAGAATACACAATATAAAGAATAATTTATTAAAGGTAACAATAAAATTTAAAACATCAATAATTGAAAAAAATAACTCATCAACGGTTGCCCTTCGCAACTCCCTGAATTTCATCCTTCTTTGAACCTAATTATCTGGATCTGCATGTGATTACTTCTGGCAACTGCTTCTCTTGTGGTCAGCTTGCTTGCAAATTGAGCACTTATTCATCTTCCTGGGAACCTCAAAGGGTGATGGAATACACTTAACTCTTTTTCTCCCCTTTGGTGTCTTCTTAAATGGCGGCTGGATGATAATGTCATCCACCTCTGGCGGCACTATCCACTGCTCTTCTGGAGGCACCGGATATATCGTTTCTGAATAAGCTAGCATGTAGTGATCTGTCATATAGAGAGGGGAGCAAAGTTCCATGTAAATTCTTAAACCAAAATCCGGCTTCCGTTGGTGTTTCAGTGCTGTTAGTGCATGATGACAAGGTAAACGTTGAATGTCAAGCACTTTACAACTGCAAGTTTTTGTAACAAGGTTAACTAGGGCATCCGGACCATAGCCGTGCATAGTGAACTCTTAAGCATTAAGAGGATAGGCAAACAGTGCATTTGATAGTTCCATATGTTCTCGCAATAATTCTTTAGCTGACGGAACAAGGGTTATAGTAAAATTATCTGACTCCGTACGACACTCATGGAACCACCGCGACAATGTCCTCTGGATTGCATCAAAAAGTGTAATTATTGGAAACTCTCTTTCTATTAACAACTTCGAATTTATGGACTCAGCTATGTTCGTGGTCATGACATCAAACCTTCTTCGAGGAAAGTAAGCTCTACTTTATCTCTCAAAACCAACATCATGCTCAAGATACTTAACAACTCTAACATCCTTGATTCTGATTTGCTGGAAGTGCTCCTCGAACTCATCAACCCGATAAGCTTTTGTTGCTATGTAGTATGTCTGAAAGAGGCCAACACACTTAAACTTTTGTTTTATGTTCTCACTAAGGTGCCTCATACAGAATCCGTGATGTGCTTGACGGTAAATAGTGGCAATCCCCTTCTTTATAGAGTTGTGCCTATCGGATATTATGCATAACTCGTCACTGTCAGACACTATCGTACATAACTGCTGAAAAAACCAAGTCCACGACTCGTCATTCTTAGAGTCAACCACACACCATGCAACATGATATGTGTGATTCTTGTTGTCCTGTGCAGTGGCCACCAACAATGTACCTCTATACTTTCCCGTCAGAAAGCAACCATCAATAGCTAACACCTTTCTCATGTTTACAAAACCCCTTATAGCAGAACCATAATCAACAAAAAAATATTTAAACATCATATTCCTGTCCCACTTCAAAGCCGTCTTGCTACCTTGGTTTGTCAACTCAAGCATATAACGGTACGCTTCTAATACTGTGTACTCGTGCTCCGGCTTGCCCCTCACAAAATCTTGTGCATGTTGTCTCCCTTTCCAGCATTTCCAGTAACTAATAGCACATCCCAACTCTGTGCGCACAAGTCTCTTAATGTCTTTAGGAGATGGACCTTTCCCTTCAACGAACGAACTTTTGACAAATTGTCCAGTAACATCAGCGGATGCTTGTCAATGCTCACCTGAAATATGTCCCAAACCACATGTGTGCTCACGGGTATATGTGCTAAGAATAAATTTTTCCGACTCCGCCAACTTTCTATAATAAACCTGCCACTTGCACTTTTAGTCACGACATGCAACCATCACAACCAATGAATTTGACTTTTTGGTGATGAACTCAAAATTACCTTTCACGACAACAAGTTTTAGCTTCCTCACCACTTCCTCTTTGTTATCAAATAAATACGCTATGCGCAACTTCGATCCATTCGTAAAAACATGAGCTGATTCACTACTACCTCCAATTGCCCCCTCTAAACTTGCGTAAACGACCATAGTGTTCTCTTCCTCACAATCTACACCTTCTGCATAATCTATATTTAAAGGAATCCTTACATCTGTGGGAACATGTACGGGGTCCTCCTCCTCAACATTTTCATTCTGCCCCCCTATCACTAACCTCTTCTATAGTGTCCTCCTCACCACCCCATTCACCGTTTACTTTTGATTTTTCAACTAACAAATTAATTGCCTCGTAGTTCAAATTAAAACCAGGCAAATCTCTGCCTACTTCCTCGTTATCCCCTTCCTTTGAACCAACTTCCAACGGCTTTTCTACAAAAGAAACCCTTAAAATCGACCTCAAACCATTATCAACCACATCAATCATATATAACTTCACACTTTCGTCTGACTTTAATATATCAGGAGGTACCTTATAATGTTTAGGAACTCTGCTTAAAAGATACTCCACAACTATATCACTACGCGAGCAACTCAAATTACCTCTTCTAATTATTTCATCAATCAACCCATCAAAACTAACCTCTGTGCTCACAGCAATTGGTATAACTTCTTTGCTGTTCCCAATCCACTTCCATCTACTTTCTTCCTTCACCCACTCACCAAAATATTCAACACCCAAAACAACTTGTCCCATGTGTGATAATAGCCAACTACCTGTAATGCAAGAAAAAAAAATTTTAAATGCTGTACTAAGGGTTCAAATATTTTAAAAAGAATCTTCACAGTCACTTATATAGTCTGCTGTATCGCTTAAGCGATCATGGTTATTTATACTGGATCGCTTAAGCGATACACTTGATCACTTAAGCGATCGAGTATAAATAACCATGATCGCTTAAGCGACTTATCTGCAACATTACCAGACCTACCAGATCGCTTAAGCGATCCATCATACCCAGAACACATTTTCAGTCTTCTCCACCTACAATCGATCCATCATACCCAGAACAAATTTTTAACAAATTTCAATCCTTTCAACTTCCATTACGTCAAACAAAACCCAACAACCTAAACAACTAAATCAAAATCATAACCCAAACGCCATCCATTGTTAAATCTTTGTAAATCTAAATGTAAAATGTAAAGAGGAGATACACATACTTACACGAAATGTCAGGAGGAGGACAAGGGGGATCTTTGGCGGAGAAGATGTTAATGGTGGAGGAAGAAGAAAGTATTAATGGCGGAGGAACAAGAAGATACAGAGGAATGAGGAAGAAGAAGATGTAGACGAAAGAGGAAGAAGAAGATGTAGACGAAGGAGGAAGCAGAAGATGTAGACGAAGCTAAGAAGAAACATCAACCAAGGTGGAGAGGCGTTAATGGCGGGAGGAAGAAGAAGGTGTTTGGGTTTGTTTGCAAGAATTTCAGGTTTTTGGGAATATAGTATAATTTTTAAAAGATTACATAATACTTCTTTAATTCTAATTAAGCACTAATCAAGTTTAATTACCCTTAATCAATAATATGACTATTTAGTTAAAACTTTAAACCTTGATAGCCTTTTAATTAAATTCAAACTTTGGCAACTGCTTCTCTTGTGGCCAGGTTGCTTGCAAATTGAGCACTTATTCATCTTCCGGGAACCTCAAAGGCTGATGGAATACGCTTAACCCTTTTCTCCTTTGGTGTCTTCTTGAATGGCGGCTGGAGGATAATGTCAGCCACCTCTGGCGGCACTACCCACTGTCTTGAGGCACCGGATATATCGTTTCTGAATATGCTAGCATGTAGTGATCGTCATATAGAAAGGGGAGCAAAGTTCCATGTAAATTCTTGAACCAAAATCCGGCTTCCGTTGGTGTTTCAGTGCTGCTAGTGCATGAGGACAAGGTAAACGTTGAATGTCAAGCACTTTACAGCTGCAAGTTTTGTAACAAGGTTAACTAGGGCATCCGGACCATAGCCGCGCACAGTAAACTCTTGAGCATTAAGAGGATAGGCAAACAGTGCATTTGACAGTTCCATATGTTCTCGCAATAATTTTTCAGCTGACGGAACAAGGGTTGTAGTAAAATTATCTGACCGTACGACGCTCATGGAACCACCGCGACAGTGTCCTTGGATTGCACACAAAAGTGCAACTATTGGAAACTCTCTTCTATTAACAACTTCGAATTATGGACTCAGCTATGTTCGTGGTCATGACATCAAACTTCTTCCAGGAAAGTAAGCTCTACTCCATCTCTCGAAACCAACATCATGCTCAAGATACTAGCAACTTAACATCTTGATTCGGATTTCTGGAAATGCTCCTCGAATCATCAACATATTTTTAATTAATTTTCGACCCATTAAGTGAATTAATTTCATTAATACCAAGAAAAAGTTTAAAAATTAACAAAAACACCTCCACCCACCCAACTTCCCAGATTCTGGCTACCGCCGACAGCAACGAACGACCGAAAATGGCCGGTAATGGCCAGTTGTGACCTTTTCCGGCCAGATCCACCGTGGATGTGGCCGGAAAAGGCCACATCTTCCCGTCATGGACTTTCAATGAAATGTCCGACTTTGACGGCCAAATGTTGGCCATCGTTGACCGACAACGACGGCCATATATTTGGCCATCGTAGACGGCAAGCTCTGGAATTTTTCGTTCGTCTACGGCCAGTTCTGGCGGATCGTCTGGCCTTTTCCGGCCACATCAATGGTCGATCTGGCCGGAAAAGGCCATATAGAGGCCCAATCAGCCGATCCGACCACTGTGCATCATAACGCCCTTTCCCGATCAGATTCCAGCTCCGGTGGCAAGAATCTGGCACCGTGGGTAGGTGGGGTGTATCTGTTAAATTTAAAAACCATTTGCACAAAAATCGCTTAAGCGATCATGTGATTGGCAGAAGCAAATCTGCCCAGATGCATGATCGCTTAAGCGATCCGTGATATCGCTGAAGTGAATATTGCCTTTTTTCCCATGGTCGATTAAGCGATCGTGCATCGCTTAAGCAATGTCTGTATCGCTTAAGCGATCTTTCTACGAAAACACTTTGTCACTTAAGCGATATACTTAGTCGCTTAAGCGATCGTGGGCAATATATACATTTGCACCTTTTCTCCTGAATTTTGACAAATTAAAATTACCAACACGTATTAATTCCATACTTGTTCCTCAAGTTGACAGCCTAATTCCAAACTAAAATCACCAACAAATATTTAGACCATGTAATAAGAATACACAATATAAAGGATAATTTATTAAAGGTAACAATAAAATTTAAAACATCAATAATTTCATCCTTCTTCGAATCGAACCTAATTACTTNCTTATAATGTTCAGGAACTCTGCTTAAAACATACTTCACAACTATATCATTACGCGAGCAACTCAAATCACCTCTTCTAATTATTTCATCAATCAACTCATCAAAACTAACCTCTGTGCTCACAGCAATTGGTATAACTTCTTTGCTCTTCCCAATCCACTTCCACCTACTTTCTTCCTCCACCCACTCACCAAAATATTCAACACCCAAAACAACTTGTCCCATGTGTAATAATAGCCAACTACTTGTAATGCAAGAAACAAATATTCTTAAATGTTGTACTAAGGGTTAAAATATTTTAAAAAGAATCTGCACAGTCACTTATATGGTCTGGTGTATCGCTTAAGCGATCATGATTATTTATACTCGATCGCTTAAGCGATCAAGTATATCGCTTAAGCAATCCAGTATAAATAACCATGATCGCTTAAGCGATCTTATGCCATTGACTGATTACTTAAATAATCTGCTCCTACACTAGACTTTCAGCAGATCGCTTAAGCGATCTTATGCCACATACCTGATCGCTTAAGCGATCTATCTGCTGCATTACTAGACCTACCACATCGCTTAAACGATACGTCAGATCGCCTAAGCGATCTATCATACCCAAAACACATTTTTAGTCATCTCCACCTACAATCGATCCATCATACCCAGAATAAATACCCAGAACAAATTTTCAACAAATTTCACTCCTTTCAACCTACATTACATCAAACACAGCCCAACAACCTAAACAACTAAATCAAAATCATAACCCAAACCTAATCCATGCTAAATCAAAACCATAACCCAGATCTTTGTAAATCGAAACATGAAATCGAAAGGGAGATACACATACCTGGACGAAATTTCAGGAGGAGGAGGAGAATCGGTGTTGGACAACATGTTAATGGCGGAGGAATGCGTTAACGCGGTGGGAGGAAGAAGAAGAAGGTTTTTGGGTTTCTTTGTAAGAATTTTGACTCTTTGGAGACATATTATAATTTTTAAAAGATTACACAATTATTCATTAATCATAATATAATTAAGTTTAATAAAAAATAAAGCTATTTAGTTAACATTTATAAACTATATAGTCTTTTAATTAAATTTTAACTCCAAATGTCTTTTTAATAAACTGCCCCAAACATAAACCTGCAACCTCAAATATACAACACAAATTTTATAAAATAAATAAATGAGAAGGAATGGAAAATGAAAATGGTGGTTGTAAAGGGTGAAATCTGCTTTAGGCGAGGCACCATGTATGAGCATTCTTGTGGCGCGATGGAGAAAGGAAGAGTTAGGCTTTGCCTAGGGGGTAGGGTGGGGGCCCCTACTGCTGCCACCTCTACACACCTAGGGTGGGCATCGGGTGACTCGACTAAAAATCTGACTGAGTCGGATCTTGACATAAATTGGTCGGGTTGGCATTAAAATTTGGCAGGTTAAGTGTTAGGTTGCACCGAAAACTAACTAACCTGACCCACCCATTAGCAATTTAAAAAAAAAAAAAAAAAATTATATACGATGCAGCCAACCTCCTCTTCCTCACTGCTTCTCTTCACCTGATTCCTCCTCTTGTGTTTCTTTCACCTCCAACTCCAGTTGAAAAATCAACTCATCCAACAATCCTAAACACTCCAAATATCATTTGAATTCAACCAAAATCTCTCACTTCTCATTGGCAAGACAAAGAAACTCCTCCGTTACCTTCTTCAAACGCTAAGTTTCCTTTATTCTTTTGATTTCTGGTTGTTTGCTTCAAAAGTGTATTTTGGAAGCAGATTTGAGAGTGAATGAAAATTTAAAGCAAATTTGTTAATTTTTATATAATTAATTAAGTGTTTTTTTTTTTCATTCTTTAAAAGTATTGACAGCTTTTTGTTTGGAAAGTAATAGGTTTTGAATACTTATTCTGTTGGCAATAAATTTATTATAAAGGGATGTGATCTGTTAACTTAAATTATTGACACAAATTTTCAAGGGCGAACGACTTGTACATACCCAAAGTTGACTGTAATGACAAGTTGATACCCAAAAAGTTTTAAAACGACAAATAGGTACCTTCCGTCATATTCTGTTAGTGATTTTTGTTTATTAATAGTAAAAAGACTAAAATGCCCTTCAAAGTTTCAATTTTTGTTTTTTATAAATTTAAAAATTTCTAAAAAACCCCCTAGGTTTGCTAATTTAATTAAACACCCCTATATATAAAATGTTTGTTAAATGACAAAAACACCCCCACCACCCCCAGTGCCAAATTCCGGCCACCATCGCCGGAATCTGGCCGGAAAACTGTATTACGACACAGATCCGTCGGATCTGTGTCGTAACGTGCCGATCTTGCCTTTTCCAGTCAGATCCGCCACGGATCTTGCCGGAAAAGGCAAGATCTGGCCGTCGAAGCAGCAGCCAGATCTGGCCTTTTCCGGCCAGATCCGTGGCTGATCTGGCCGGAAAAGGCCAGATCTACTGCCAGATCTGGCCTTCGACGCCGCAGATGGAGTTTTGCGGCGTCGACGGCCAGATCTAGCCGTAGATCTGGCCTTTTCCGGCCAGATCAGCCACGGATCTGGCCGGAAAAGGCCAGATCGACGCGTTACGACACAGATCCGATGGGTCTGTGTCGTAACGCAACTTTCCGGCCAGATTCCGGCGGTGGTGGCCGGAATCTGGCACTTGCCGGTGGGGGGTGTTTTTGTTATTTTATAAAACTTTTATATATTGGGGTATTTAGTGAAATTTGTAAACTTAGGGGGTTTTTTGAAATTTTTAAATTTATAAAAAACTAAAATTCAAACTTTTAAGGGCATTTTAGTCTTTTCACTATTAATAAACAGTAATAAACAGAAATCACTAACAGAACATGACGGAAAGTACCTATTTGTCATTTCAAAACCTTTTAGGTACCAACTTGTCGTTACGATAAATCTTGGGTATGTATAAGTCGTTACTTAAATTATTGACACAAATTTTCAATGGTTTAAGAATTGATGAAATGTCAATGAAAATAACCACCCAATGGTCATGAAATGTTGGGTTGTTTTTAAAAAACTCAAATCAAACACTTTTTATTTAAACATGGGCCATTTTTCTATTTTAATTGTAAGTATTTTAGGCCCAACTTGATATCACCCTATTCGACCCAACCAAGTTGGGTTGACATTGTGTGAGAGGCTAGTTCGGGTCCAACCACCCGTCTCCTCTAATCTCTTCCAATTTTTACTAAACTTCCCCATTCCTTTCCCTCCTCCCTTCTCCACACCACCCCACACCCACACCCCACCACCCCCCCCCCCCAAAAAACCAAATTTCATTAAAAAAATAACGTTAATGTAAATTAATTAATGAGAGTCTAAAGACAATGATACGCTTTTTTTATTGATAAAAACCATAAGAGAGTTATTTTAAGGGGTGAAGTGGTGAATTTGTTAAAAGTTAGGGATGACTTTAAATTCGAGTCACAATCATAGAGATGAGAGGTGATAAGTGATTTTCTTCTGTGGTAATTAGAATTATGTACGATCAAATATTGGAGTAAAAGTGAAAATCTAACATCTCTATTAGGTTTGTAAAAACCTTGAGCCTGGGTTGGGCTTGGAAATCCCACTCATTTTATATTAGCCCCTAACTTTTTAAAATCCAAGCCCACATCAACAGATGGGATGGAATTAGAACAGAAAAGAGGGGAGGTGATTATGAAGATTTGGTGGAGCAGGAAGTTGCAATGGAGTCGTACAAAGGGAGAAGAAGTTGTAAAAGGAAACAAACTATATGTAAACTGAATTTCTTTGGTTCTTCCTGAAAATTAAAGTTTTTTCAAACCCGTTTAGAAAGAATTTAGAGAAAATCAAAAGAAAACGGAGAACTTGAAATTAAATTGTTGTTTGCTTAATAAGTTTTTTCTTCTCTTAGCCATACTTTGATTCTCTTCAATTGTCTCTTTTATCTTTTCAAAGATATCTCTCGGACATACTCCGACTCTTTTCAATCACCTTTCTTGCCCTCTCAATTTTGACATGGTATCAGAATATATCTCTCGAACATACTTCGACTCTCTTCAATTACTTTTCTTGCCTTCTCAAGTCTGACATAATTCACGAAACTATTAGTCTAATGTTTTAAAGTAGAAGTGTTTCAAAAGTAAAATAAATAGCAAACAAAAGATGTCATTAAAATCATTCAATTTTTAAAAGAAAGAATTAAAAAAAAAATAGAAAAAAAGTTCCGTTAGTTAGATTAAGATGGTAAATCTGGCTCTTTGTCTTCTCTTGCATCTAGTGGTAACGTCCCAATTTAAATTTTTATTTTTATCAAAAAAATCAAGAATAACCATGTTTGTTTAGTATAATACCTTAATTGGGATGCGATTTTATTTAAGAGTAATGTTACATGTACAAATAAATCTTACAAAGATTTATATATAAAGTGATGTGGCAAGAAATGAATTGAATAATGAATATAAAAAATTAAACTCATCATATTTACTCTTCTATTTATTTCTTGTCATATCACTTTATATAGAAATCTTTGTAAATTTTTTTTATACATCTAACATTATTGTTTATTTAAACAAATGAAAATAATTTGATAATTTATTGATGTAAAACTTAGTTCATGTTTTATTTATTTATTCTTTTCAATTTTATTCTTACTAATAAAATAAGTGGGGTTGGAAAATCACTTCCCAAAGCAGAATTATAATGAGGTTGTTGAAATAAGTGTAAAGAGCACTTTATTGGTTATATATTTTGTTTGAACGATGATGAGGAATATACACTACCACGTCTTTTTTCCTTTAGAAAATGTTAGGAAGGTCTTTAAAGTATATAATAATATGCATAGATAATATAAAAAAATAAAAACTGAACATTAAACTAAAAAATTAAATGTGTCACCAAGAATGCTTTACATACAGAGAAAGTCTTTTCACATTGTGAAGTCTTATAAATTATGCAAGAGAGATGATTTCCTCCATATAGTGCCTGTGTGGTCCTGCACTGCAGCGTCAATCGTAATTAACTTAACTTTAAAAAGTCTTATTGGGAAAAAGGATTTCTTCTTTTCAAGTATAAGTCAATTAGATTAGAATCAAAGAAGTCATAACTTCGAACCGAAAAATCTCAATTAGACTATGAATTTTTATAAATACAATAAAATCTCTCCATACTGATATTATATTAAAGAAAAACTTTTATATAGTCATAACAAATTTTAGTCTCAACTTAGGATAGTTATAAATAAGAATAAACGTTACATTGTAATAGTTTATATTTTTTTTAATTCCCGTCTTAAGAAAGTTATCTCTACATAGTAATAATTATTTATATATATTATATTAAAAGTTTAAGATGAAATAAAATATTTATCTAAAATTATTTGGGACAATGATTTATACTTTAGAATTGTTACCACATTTTTTAATTTACAAGTATATAATAACTTGTTGGCATAGACATTTTTTTGTTGAAATTAAAATATTTTTAGCTTCTCAAACATGTTTAGAACTTCTTGGCACGAAATTTTTTGTATTTCTATAGTATCATCCTCATAATTATTTTCTTTATCTTATTGTCTAATTGTAATAATGACTACTGAAACAATAAATTAAAATCCTAATACATACTACTAAAACATAAATTATAAAATAAGAAAACAAAGCTGTCATTTTTGTAATTACACCTATAATAAGTTACAATTTCTTTAAAATAATAAATTAATTTTATCTCATCTTTGGTTATAAAGATGTTTTATTGTAATAATTCACTGTTTTGAAACTTTGCTCTACCCAGCCCAGCTGGTTTAACTAGTTGGATCAAATCCCGGGGCCTTCTCCATCATTACATCACTTGAATTTTGACCGTTGAAAAAAGCCAGAATTTGGTGTAGAAAAGCAAAACCTTAACTGTGTGGTCAGATCACAGGGGTGTGTTTATTGGATTTCAAACTTGTAGGGACTGATGATAATTTGGTTCGGGTTTCATAACACCGAGTAATATGTTAGAAAAAGTTAAGATGTAAGTAATATATTTAAAATATACATCCAGACATAAAGGCCCCTCCACAGTAACATTTAGCTTTTCTTTTTACTGTCACTCACCAAACTTGAGAACACACATACCTTTTGGTAAACTAGATATTTTTACGTGAAAAAATTATAGAACTAACCTAAAATAGTAAATGAATCAAAAAGGCGAAAAGGTGAGACATAAATGAATCAAGGGGAAAAAGGATAAATATGAGTTGTACTCACTTTGTAATACAGAGAAGTCCTCTTCCTTCCCATTAGAAACAGTTATCAGCTCAAGGTCAATCAATCGGTTCCTGCAAAACACCCAAAGCGGTAAGTTTTTTTTTTTTTTTAAAAAAAATTCTAAGAAGATGAAGCATCTGATTATGTTGTTTGAGTGAAACATATATGTTATAACCTAAGCCTAATAAGCAAATTCGCAACACAAACAACACACACAAGGTTAAAGATCAAAAAAAAAAATCACACAAGCACAACACAAGGCATAATTTTACCGTGGTTCGTCTATCCAATCTTGGATAGACTACATCCACGTTGAGCTCCGAAATATGGAAGCACACAACAATAAGAAGATAATCAACGATTACAAGAAGGACAAGACTACAAATCTGCCAAAAACAGACTAACACCCACCAAGGCCTAATCACTCAAGAATCTCTCAATAATCTGCAAGAAACAGAGGACAAATACCAGCCTCTAGAAGGAAACGCAACCCTCTCTCACTCTACCCAGATTAACCAAGAAAGATTCAGCAACAAACTCAGCCCTAGTGTTTTTCCCTCTTTTGCAAACCCTAATACACAGATTAACAAAAAAGCGATCTCTCTTTTTGTTTATCACTGTTGCTCTTCTTTATATATGTCTGCATTAAATACTAACAATTACCCAACCCTGGGGCATCCCTTTCCCATAGTATAGCCCTTTGTTCCCCTTGATATCCAAGAAAACACATTGAGGGATCTTGGTTCTAACTTTCCATCTCTGGTATGTGCATATGCTGCACATCCAAAGACTCTTAGGTGCAAGATGGTCTCCTTCAGACCACCATTCTCTTCAGGGCACTTAAAGTCTATTGAGCTAGAATGGCTTCCTATTTATAAGGTAAGCTGTTGTGCCTAATGCTTCCCCCCAAGAAGTGGTAGACCAGCTGTGAATAAGAGACATCTAACCTTTTCAAGAAGGGTTCTGTTCATTTCTCAGCAACTCATTTTGCTGAGGGGTTCCCTAACAGTCCTATGCCTCAAGATTCCCTCTTCTACACAATAAGAGTCAAACTCTGATTACAGAATTCCAGGCCATTATCAGTCCTAAAGGTTTTTACCTTCCTGTTAACTTGGTTTTCAACCAAGTTTTTCCAGCCTTTAAACTTGGTAAGGCTTCATCTGAGACCTAAGTAGGTACACCATAACTTTCTGCTATAGTCATCCATAATGGAAAGGAAATAACAATTCCCTCCATGTGTTCTAACCCTTTCAGGACCCACAGGTCTGCATGAACATAGTTAACCCTTTTTCAGCCAAATGAGTTCCCTTTTGGAAACTCATTCTGTGCTGTTCCCAACACACAAACTTCACAGAAAGTTAAATCAAATATTGATCCTTACCAAAGTACCATGTTGGCTAACACTGTCATACCTTTTTGACCTATGTGGCCAAGTCTCAAATGCCATTTCTCTGCAGCAGTCAGATTATAGATGATAGGGCAGACTTTACAGTGAGTGCACAATGTTGACCACACAGAATGTACAGCCATTTTGTTGACCCCTTCAAGTAGTATTTCATTTTCTTGTACACACTATGGATCCCTTTTCTGCTTATAACTACATCCAGCTTCATCCAAAGTTCCCAAGGAGACCAGGTTTCTTTTGAGGTCAGGTATTACTCACTCTGGTAACATTAGATTTTGCCATTATTCAACTAATGGTTATGTTTCCTATGCCTTGAACCTTACAAGAGTGATTATTACCCATGAGAACAGTTTCTAACTCTCCCTTCCTAAAGTTTGGAACCATTGGATGTTGGGACTCATATGAAAAGTGCACCTGAATCTAAGACCCATTCCTTACTGCTAGCATGGTTTGAGATAGTGAGGGCTTCTAAAATTCAATGCCAGTGCTAGTGCTAGCTAAGTTACTCCCTGTATTTGCTGTTTTTGTTCTTTATCCAATCATAGCAGTTCTTCTTAAGGTGGCCAGGTTATTACAGCGGAAACACTTCCTAGTTTCTCCTTAGACTTTGTATTCTTCCCCTTTTTCTTAGCCTAGGGTTTATGTTGTTGGAAATTCTTATTGCTATCCCTTCCTGATTGTCCTGGATCTGATCTACCTTTGACAAACAGGTTATTGCCATTCTTTTCTGTATTTTCAACTCCAATTCTCTGATTTAAGACCTACTATAATCAGGTCAACACTGGGAACTGTCCCAGTGTATTGTAAAGCATTCTTCACCACTAAGTACTCATCAGGCAGTGAATTTAACAATATCATGCCAAACTGGAGTCACCCAACTCCTGTCTGTACTTTCAATACTAACGTCATCTTAAGAAACTCCAGGTTTTCTTCTACAGACTTAGTAACATCCATCTTATAAGAAAATAAGGCTCATTTAAGAAATGTAAGTTTGGTGCAGACTGTAAGGAATAAAGGGATTCGAGTTTACCCCAGAGTGTGAGCGGTGTTTCCATGCCATCAACCTTTCGCAGGACTGCATCGGACAGATTCATTATGATCAGATTGTAGGCTCCTCATCCACTTAGCCTTCTTTTTCAGTTTCTCTTCAGACACTTGGTGGCATCTTTTTTAGGGCAAGCCCGACTTATTAGCGAAAGAGGGCTTTCATCTTCTTTTTCCATGTATTAAAATCGATCTTCCCATCTATTGGGTGATCCCATACGAGTAGTGCTCATTCTATGTAGTAACAGGACAGAACAGTCAAAGGGTACGTGGCGTTGTTATACCAGAATTCGCCAATTACTGCAGGCAGTTTTAAAGCAGTTACTGTGTGTCCAGCCTATACCCTTAAACTGTATCACACAAGCAAGACACAAACAGACTGAAGTGACAAGACTTCTACAGCCCTTAGACAATACCCAGATTTCTCCCCTCTTGTGTTTGTGACTCAAACTAACCAATTCGACCTGATTCAAGGACTATTCGACAACCCTAAGCCCTATAAGCCTTTAATCCGAAAACCCCCAATCTGACAAACCCTAATTTTAGAATTTTGACGAAGACCAAACGATTTCTAACCCTAACCCTTAGAACTTTTCAGCTCTGATACCACCGAAATATGGAAGCTCACAGCATTAAGAAGATGATCAACGATTACAAGAAGGACAAGACTACAAATCTGCCAAAAACAGACTAACACCCACCAAGGCCTAATCACTCAAGAATCTCTCAATAATCTGCAAGAAACAGAGGACAAATACCAGCCTCTAGAAGGAAACGCAACCCTCTCTCACTCTACCCAGATTAACCCAGAAAGATTCAGCAACAAACTCAGCCCTAGTGTTTTTCCCTCTTTTGCAAACCCTAATACACAGATTAACAAAAACGCGATCTCTCTTTTTGTTTATCACTGTTGCTCTTCTTTATATATGTCTGCATTAATGATTCTCAGCCCTTGGATCTGCCTTGATCTGACAGTTGTAATTTGGTAATGGTCTTAAACAAAACGACCCCGTTTTGACTTGAATATACTTAAGTGAAACGGCTCCGTTTTTGGCTTCACAATACTTTCAGTCTCCACCTTGAAGCCAACTTTATTCCTTTTAGTGCAGTGAGCTATCCCGTATTTCTTCTCAGCTCTTGGAGGGCAGTATTTACTTAATATGAAGCAGGTTCAAGCAATGCTTGAACTTGGCTGTGGTCACCACTTTTGTTCCCATGTCCGCTGGATTGTCTTCAGTGGGTACCTTCAACAGATTTATCTCTCCCTTTGCAATCAGGTCTCTGACATAGTGATGCCTTACATCCACATGTTTAGTTCGTTCGTGATACACTGGGTTCTTGCTCAAGTGGATGGCACTTTGACTATCAGAGTAGACTGTTGCTGTACCATTCAACAGATCAGCTTCTTTAAGGATTCCTTGCAACCATGTTGCTTCCTTGAATGCATCTGAAACTGCTACATACTCAGCTTCAGTAGTGGATAATGCAACCAGAGGTTGCAACTGAGCTTTCCAACTAACACAGTTGCCTCCCAGTGTGAAGTTATAGGCAGTTGTGGACTTCCTAGAGTCTCTATCACCTGCAAAGTCTGCATCTACATACCCCACCAGATCAAGTGATGCATATCTTTTACAGAACATTAAACCAATTTGAACAGTACCATTAATATATCTCATCAACCATTTTAATGCATTCCAGTGTTCATTTCCAGGGTTTGACATGAATCTGCTTAATAGTGATATTGCATATGCTAAATCAGGTCTGGTGGATATCATGGAATACATTACAGAACCTATGGCATTAGAATAAGGGACATTCTCCATTTTCAATCTTTCTGACTCTGTTTTTGGGGACTGTGACTTACTAAGTATGAAATGGTTTGCTAAGGGCATTGTCACTGCCTTGGATTCATTCAGTCCAAATTTTAACACTAGTTTTTGTAAGTATGAGGACTGATGCAGTTTAAGAGTATGTGCACTTCTATTTCTATCAATCATCATTCCTAGTATTTTCTTTGCCTTCCCTAAGTCCTTCATATCAAATTCAGTATTCAATTTGGCCTTTAATGCATTAATTTGAGACATGGACTTGCTAATTATTAACATGTCATCTACATATAGCAAAAGGTAGATTGGCATGTTATTCATACAGGCAAAATAGAAACAGTTATCATACATGCTTCTAGTGAATCCATTTCCTATTATGAATGCATCAAATCTCTTGTACCACTGTCTAGGGGACTGTTTAAGTCCATACAGAGATTTATTCAGTAAGCATACATAATCAGGCAGTTTTTTATCCTTAAAACCTACAGGTTGACTCATGAATATTTTCTCATCCAACTCACCATGCAAGAAAGCAGTTTTAACATCCAGTTGTTCTATCTCTAAATCATGTTGAACTACAATTGCTAGCATGAGTCTAATTGTTTTAAATTTAACTACTGGAGAAAATATTTCAGTGAAATCAATACCTGCTCTTTGAGTGTAGCCCTTAGCCACTAACCTTGCTTTGAATCTTGGTGGGTCAGACTCATTTATCCCTTCTTTCAGTTTGTACAACCATCTGCATTCCACCAATTTCTGATTCTTTGGCTTTGGAACCAGTGTCCAGGTTTTGTTTGAGTGCAATGACTCCATCTCTTCCTCCATAGCAGCCAACCATTCTTTTCTATCCCTTGAACTCAGTGCTTCATCATAGGTATTTGGTTCTGATCGATGTATTTCTGCCCCAGCTAGGAGTGCTGTATAAATCAGGTCAGCATAGTTGTACCTTGCAGGGGGTCTGATTTCCCTTCTGACTCTGTCCCTGGCTAACTGATATTGGGCCAGGTTGTCCTGCTGATCCTCTTCAGCATTGTCAGTAGGGTAATCTGCACCCTCCTGCTCTTGATTGTGTTGTGGTTGATCTTCAACAGGGTCAGGATCATTTGTTTGGGTGTATTGATCAGGGTTAGTTTCAGGCTCCACCTCAAACTGAGTTGTCCCAGTTTGTCCTGAGGTTTCAGACTCTTCTTGTGAGCTACCTGCACTGTTAGTACCAGATTTGCAAGGAAAAACTGTTTCATTGAAAATCACATCCCTACTAACAATTACCCTGACCCCTGGGGCATCCCTTTCCCACAGCCTATAGCCCTTTGTTCCCTCTTGATATCCTAAGAAGACACACTTGAGGGATCTTGGTTCTAACTTTCCATCTCTGGTATGTGCATATGCTGCACATCCAAAGACTCTTAGGTGTTCAAGAGATGGTCTCCTTTCAGACCACTTCTCTTCAGGGCACTTAAAGTCTATTGAGCTAGAAGGGCTCCTATTTATAAGGTAAGCTGCTGTGCCTAAGGCTTCCCCCCAAAAAGTTTTTGGTAGACCAGCTGTGAATAAGAGACATCTAACCCTTTCAAGAAGGGTTCTGTTCATTCTCTCAGCAACTCCATTTTGCTGAGGGGTTCCCCTAACAGTCCTATGCCTCAAGATTCCCTCTTCTACACAATAAGAGTCAAAGTCCTGATTACAGAATTCCAGGCCATTATCAGTCCTAAAGGTTTTTACCTTCCTGTTAACTTGGTTTTCAACCAAGTTTTTCCAGCCTTTAAACTTGGTTAAGGCTTCATCTTGAGACCTAAGTAGGTACACCCATACCTTTCTGCTATAGTCATCCATAATGGAAAGGAAATAACAATTCCCTCCATGTGTTCTAACCCTTTCAGGACCCCACAGGTCTGCATGAACATAGTCTAACCCTTTTTCAGCCAAATGAGTTCCCTTTTGGAAACTCATTCTGTGCTGTTTTCCCAACACACAAACTTCACAGAAAGTTAAATCAAATATTGATTCCTTACCAAAGTACCCATGTTGGCTTAACACTGTCATACCTTTTTGACCTATGTGGCCAAGTCTCAAATGCCATTTCTCTGCAGCAGTCAGATTTATAGATGATAGGGCAGACTTTACAGTGAGTGCACAATGTTGACCACACAGAATGTACAGCCCATTTTGTTTGACCCCTTCAAGTAGTATTTCATTATTCTTGTACACAACTATGGATCCCTTTTCTGCCTTATAACTACATCCAGCTTCATCCAAAGTTCCCAAGGAGACCAGGTTTCTTTTGAGGTCAGGTATATACCTCACTCTGGTTAACATTATGATTTTGCCATTATTCAACCTAATGGTTATGTTTCCTATGCCTTGAACCTTACAAGAGTAATTATTACCCATGAAGACAGTTTCTAACTCTCCCTTCCTAAAGTTCTGGAACCATTGGATGTTGGGACTCATATGAAAAGTGCACCCTGAATCTAAGACCCATTCCTTACTGCTAGCATGGTTTGAGATAGTGAGGGCTTCTAAAAATTCAATGCCAGTGCTAGTGCTAGCTAAGTTACTCCCTGTATTTTGCTGTTTTTGTTTCTTTATCCAATCATAGCAGTTCTTCTTAAGGTGGCCAGGTTTATTACAGCGGAAACACTTCCTAGTTTCTCCCTTAGACTTGTTATTCTTCCCCTTTTTCTTAGCCCTAGGGTTTATGTGTTGTTGGAAGATTTTGGAATGTCTTAAACAAAACGACCCCGTTTTGGCTTGAATAACTTAAGTGAAACGCTCCTTTTTTTGGCTTTACAATACTTTCAGTCTCCACCTTGAAGCCAACTTTATTCCTTTAGTGCAGTAGCTATCCCGTATTTCTTCTCAGCTCTAATGGGCGTATTTACTTAAATGAAGCAGGTTCAAGCAATGCTTAAACTTGGCTGTGGTCACCACTTTTGTTCCCATGTCCGCTGGATTGTCTTCAGTGGTACCTTCAACAAATTTATCTCTCCTTTGCATCATTCTCTGACATAGTGATGCCTTACATCCACATGTTTAGTTCGTTCGGTGATACACTGGGTTCTTGCTCAAGTGGATGGCACTTTGACTATCGAGTAGACTATTGCTGTGCCTTAACAGATCAGCTTCTTTAAGATCCCTTGCAACCATGTTGCTTCCTTGAATGCATCTGAAACTGCTACATACGCAGCTTCAGTAGTGGATAATGCAACCAGAGGTTGCAACTGAGCTTTCCAACTAACACAGTTGCCTCCCAGTATGAAGTAATAGGCAGTTGTGGACTTCCTAGAGTCTCTATCACCTGCAAAGTCTGCATCTACATACCCTACCAGATCAAGTGATGCATATCTTTTACAGAACATTAAACCAATTTACAGTACCATTAATATCTCATCAACCATTTTAATGCATTCCATGTGTTCTTTCCAGGGTTTGACATGAATCTGCTTAAAAGTGATATTGCATATGCTAAATCAGGTCTTGTGGATATCATGGAAGACATTACAGAACCATGGCATTAGAATAAGGGACATTCTCCATTTTCAATCTTTCTGACTCTGTTTTTGGGGACTGTGACTTACTAAGTATGAAATAGTTTGCTAAGGGCATTGTCACTGCTTTGGATTCATTCAGTCCAAATTTTAAAACTATTTTTGTAAGTATGAGGATTAATGCAGTTTAGAGTATTGTGCACTTCTATTTCTATCATCATCATTCCTAGTATTTTCTTTGCCTTCCCTAAGTCCTTCACACAGAGATCAATACCTCCTATAAATGATGTTATCTTCCGATTATTACCGGATGCTTGCGTGTCAACAATAACACATTTCTGATGGTGTGTAAAGATGGTACTAACAGTCTGGACAACATCATCATACAAACAATTTTAACCCATCGTTAATTCTAAAAGAAGAAAACAAATGGTTTTCTAAAACTTATAGAAAACAAGCGATGACAGAACTATAAAAGATCCAACAATTATTATTTCAACTCAGTGTCAAGTGATTTTTGCGACATTTAATCAACATACATTCATACGAGCTAACTAGTCTTCTAACTATAACAGAGACAGCAATTTACTAAAATGAAAAATAGGGATATAAAACATGCCTGTTGTTTGAAAAAGCTACACTCCCTACTAGCATAACGTGGTGCTAGCACACAATTCACAGATGAATCCTTGAAAAACCTCTTCGTTTCTTTATCGTGAGTTGCCATCAATCCTACCTGCACATTTCAGCCAGTGAAATGTATAACCAATAGAACATGGAAACTACTTTTTAAAGAAGACTGTTTTCTCATTATTTAAGAACATGTAAAATTAGTTCCCAAATTTTGTTAACAAAAGTAGAAAGCCTAATATTAGCATCTTCACAAAATAAGCTGAAAATGTTGGCTTCCCTACTCACCGTTTTGACTCCGAACTCGTCACGGGATGTCTTATCCTCCCAAATCAACAACACAACTCTGACACCTTCCTGCGATTTATACTTCAGCAACTTACCGAGTGTCAAATCACCACCACTCGGCAACGGCCGAGTGGGCTCTCTAACGAGCTTAATCTTCACAAACACAGACCACCCCATAATGTAGATCAGATGACGAGCATCTAAAATGGCTTCGCAAATGTCCTCCCAGCACGTGCCTGGCTTATAAACCTGATCTCCCTCAAGCGTAACGTGAGGCAAGGACTCCTTCCTCACGTGAGCGTCCTGGTACAGCGTCACTTGATTTCCCTTTCGTAACGGAAAATACGTGTTTCGAACTCCTTCCAGCTTAGGATCACCGGCAATGCCATAGCGGTATATTGGATTTGTTTCACACGGCGTAAATTTCATCTTCAGTCGCAAGGCTTTGTGTGTCTTAATACAGCTGGATCGGACGATTCGGAACCATCCCGAGATATCCTTGCCGTTGGCCATTTTTTCCGCTGGAATTTTTGCCTTCCCAATAACCTTGGGCCCAAAGAAACTCTTGACTATAACTTGAAACTCGAGTTCAGTTGCAGGGTGAGCCAAGGGAATAAAAAACTGGTCGTTCCAGAATAGATTCTGAGAGTTCTTCTCAATGATACGAGTGCGCCCCAAAGTGGCTTGCGGCACTAACACTGTAACATAAGAGTCGCCGAAGATAGCCTTACGGGGGTCGAGGTTATTAAGCTCCTCGATTCCATCGCCCTTCCCGGTGGCCCAATTCAGAACCCTTCGAACCTCGATGATCGTAAGGACAAGATCACCGTGAAGATACGGGACGTGTTTATCCTCGGCGGTAGCCATGATGGAATGGTAACTTTCGACAAATGTATGAAACCGTAATGTCAGAGAACCAAATAGAGTAGTAATTAAGAAAAACAAACCGGAGATGGAAGTTCAAAAGAGAGAGAAAGTAAGAACGAAAGAATGATGAGATGGGAAGTGTTTTACTTATATTAGTGAAAGCACTGAGTTTGATTCTCTTTTGTAGTTCATTTCAATAAAACAAAATTAATTAAAGTGAAACCACTTGATCACCTTTGCACGACCAAATAAATAAAACATTCTTTGAATGAAATGATTTGATGTTAATTTGAATGGTCCTCATCTTCCCGCGACACTTCACGTGGAGTCGAGCGTTGCCGGCTGGTTAGTTTTTGTTTGTCGCAGCAGATTCTTCCGTACAATGTCAGAAAACTTCAGTCGAACAAAATGATAATGGAATCCAAAATATATCTGTTATAACCTAAGCCTAATAAGCAAATTCGCAACACAAACAACACACACAAGGTTAAAGATCAAAAGAATCACACACACACAAAAGTCACAATTTTTACCGTGGTTCGTCTATCCAATCTTGGATAGACTACATCCACGTTGAGCTCCGAAATATGGAAGCCCACAACACTAAGAAGATATTCAACGATTACAAGAAGGACAAGACTACAAATCTGCCAAAAACAGACTAACACCCACCAAGGCCTAATCACTCAAGAATCTCTCAATAATCTGCAAGAAACAGAGGACAAATACCAGCCTCTAGAAGGAAACGCAACGCTCTCTTAATCAACCCAGATTAACTCAGAAAGATTCTGCAACAAACCCAGCCCTAGTGTTTTTCCCCCTTTTGCAAACCCTAATACACAGAGTAATAAAAACGCGTTCTGTCAGTTTTTATCACTGTTGCTCTTCTTTATATATGTCTGCATTAGTAATTCTCAGCCCTTGGATCTGTCTTGATCTGACGGCTAAAGCTTGGTAACGGTCTTAAACAAAACGATCCCGTTTTGGCTTGAATATACTTAAGTGAAACGGCTCCGTTTTTGGCTTCACAATACTTTCAATATCCAAACACATGCAAAACTGACAGTGTTCCCTTTTTAATTTTAATCACATCAATGGTGATTTTCCATATGGCTCACTCAGATTTTGCTCCCCACGTGTTATTAAAAAAGCTTCTTTTTTTTTTTTTTCATTTATAATAACATAAACAACACTTTCATTTTAATTCTTGGTACGGTATTTGATATCAAATGTATTTTTAGAACCTATTTGTAAATAAAAATTTTAATTAGAAGCATCCAAACCTTGAATCGAAAACTATAATTATGTTAATTAATATGTATACTATCCAAATATTATTATATTTATACAAGTAAAGGAGAATTTGGTAATTTGGAACAGTGTTAAAGATCTTGAATAGAGATTTTCAACGGCCAATAACCAACTTGTCTTTTTAAACTACCGAAGATCCCAACATCCTTTTCAGCCATTCCCTGCTATATTTTGTCGGCGACTTTAGAATTAAATCTGGACCGTCTATCCTCTCTGGCTACAAGGTGCCGTACTAGATTTTTATTGCTTTTACGTTTGTTCTGCGTTTTGATACTCTTATCCATGAACGGTCCAATCACCCAAGGCGAGAAGCCATTGAGTTTGAAACTTTGAGACTGAGAGGGTCCACATTCCACGACACTAGATTATTAACCATTTGGCAACTGGGATCTTTAAATTTACGTATGTATTTAACCATTTGCCAATTCCATGATATGGTATCTTCGTTTACTGTGTTAATCTTCGTCTTCAATCTTCATCTTCAAGCGCTCTTTTAATAATCATTAAACAATGGACGTTGACTCATCTTGCTTTTCTCTCTCCAGGCTCACCGAACCAAAACTGCCCTATCAGATTAGCAAAATATGCGGACCAATAAAATATGTAAACAAGTGGGAAATGAGATGGATGTGTTACTTTCTTTAAATAATTATTATATATATATTTTTTTAATGAAGATTTCCCATGTCTTCATAAATGGTTGATTCAAGGTTATCATATCGTAAGCTGTGCCATACCGATCTAATAAAATTTTTTGTCCTGTTATACTGTGTTAACCCACCAAATTTGAAGGTCCCACTATATATCATGACGGGAGTCGGTTCGTATGTTTTATAAAAATATTTAATATTTATAAATTATGATAATTTTGATTTATTATTAATAATTATTATAAAAGCATACTTATCAAAATCGTTGGATCCAAATTTTTTTCTTTACTTAATAAATATATTTTTTACACAATACAACATCATTTGTACAAAAAGACTCTAAAAAACAGTAGACAGTGCAGTCAAATCTCAAAAAAACAACGGAGTGGGCACAAAGATGCCCAGTAAGTAATCTCCTACTCTATAATCCCCGTGCACTACTCATCAATTCTTTCCGTACTCTTGTCATTTTCTCTAATTCTAGTTCTCACTATTCTTTTCTTTCTTTCTATTCTTTCTTTTTCTCATTCTCATTCCGCTTTCTCATGGCAGAGACCGCTCTCTCTCATAGTTGTTTACATGCATTCCGCTCTCTCATGGCGGAGACTGCTCTCTCTCATAGCGGTTTATATGAGGGGAACTCTACACTCATGAGTTCCCCATCGCACAACCTATTTTCTTTTCTTTTCTATAGCACTTAATAATCATTTTATTCTCTAGTGCTAGTTCTTTCTTTCTCTTTATTCTAAGAGAATTGGTTCTTTTCTTTATCTCTATTCATAGAGTGTTTCTTTCTCATTTCTCATATTTCTTTCTCATGTGATTACTCAATTACACATATGCTTATGGATGGCTCATGCCTAAAATCTTTCTTACATGCATTCATGACATGCAAATATGCTATGTTGCATAAAGTAAGGTTCTCTACTTCTACTCATGCTTCTTTTAGGCATTTCATCAGACAATGTGTGTGCATACATAAACTTTATTCTAACTTTAATTATACTTCTTTCTTAACCATCCAAAATTGGAGTTCAACTCCTTTAAAACATCACACATCCTGCAAGGAAAACACACTTCAAATATTCCTCTCAAATTCTTCTAATTCTATCCATACTTCTACCAAAATTTATCAACACAATCCAACCTTCTCATGGTGGAAATTTCTTCATAAAACAACCTTGAATTCATTCATGAATTCATCAACTTATTTCAACATAATAAATTCAAGCATTAATCATACATAAAATCTCTACACATCACTCAATCATGCAAATCACAACTTAGGTGGATTTACTTACCTTAGACACAAGTAGAATCCACTTAAGCTCTCAACTCTTGATGACTTGATACTATCTCTTAAACCTTCAATACACAACTCAATAAGGATCCTACTCTTTCAACAATAAAATTACATCTAGAGTAAGGATTCTCACCTTTTAGTGCTTAGGATCAACTTGTAACAACTTCTAGTCAAAAGCTCTTCAAAGATCCTTGGAAAATTGAATGAAAATTTGAGAGAATTGAAGGATGAAAGAGGCGGTGGAGAAGAATCAAGTGAAAGGGTTTCCAAAGCTAAATCCTTAATATCTCATATTTTCTCCACTCTTTCCCAAAATACCCTTGCTCCTTCTTTGAAATTCCACCTAAGACCTTTCATTCTTTGCAAAAACAACCCCATTCAAACTATTCTCCATGCCATTTCCTTACATTTCACTCCCAACTTTTCCTACTAAAAAGGGGTAGAATAGTCATTGAGTCTCAAAAAGAAGAATTCTCTAAAACTCAAGGGGAACATTCAGCCGAATCTTCGCCGTGGCGAAGCTATTTTCTTCGTCCCGGCGAAAGCTTACAGCAGCTACACGAGGTTGTAGCACCTCATCGCTGCGGTGAAGATTATTCTTTGCCCTAGGGAAGACTGTAATATCAAGATTTCGCCAAGTCTTACAAATTTGCAGGGCAACCACTCAACCAAACCAAAACACCCTTTCAACCAAGGGTAAACCAATCAATATTAACAACATACAGACTCAAAAGAGGATAAATCAACAAACATTTAAGTCATTCATCAAAACTTAACGACGTACCTCAAGTGGGGTGTTACAATTCTCTCCTCCTTAAAAGAATTTCGTCCTCGAAATTCAAACAAACAACTCCGGGTAACGACTTTGCATGTCTTGCTCTATCTCCCAAGTAGCTTATTCAACTTTATGGTTTCTCCAGAGGACTTTCACTTAAGGAATACTCTTATTTCGGAGCTCTTTAATCTTCTGGTCCAAAATTTGAATTGGACACTCCTCGTACACGAGATTCTCTTCCACAATTACATCCTCTGTACTCAATATATGGGAGGGATCAGTTATATACTTCCGTAACATTGAGATATGGAAAACATCATGCACCTTGTCCATGCTTTGTGGTAGTGCCAATCTATAGGCTACTTTCCCCACTCGTTGCAACACTTCAAATGGACCAATGAATCTCGGTGCTAGCTTCCCTTTATTTCCGGTGCTAGCTTCCCTTTATTTCCAAACCGCATCACCCGCTTAAAGGGGGAAACTTTCAAGAAAACTTTATCACCCACTTCGAATTCAACTTCCTTTCTCTTCAAATCAGCATAACTTTTCTGTCTATCTTGGGCTTGTTGCATTCTGCTTCTAATCAGCTTCACATCTTCAATCAATTTCTGAGTCATCTCTGGCCCAATAGGTATATTCAACTCATCTTTCTCACCTATCTCATCCCAATGTAGTGGAGATCTACATTGTCTACCATACAAAGCCTCATAAGGAACCATCTTAATTATAGAATGATAACTATTATTGTAAGCAAACTCCACTAAGGCCAACATCTCATGCCAGGATACTCTATAATCCATACAGCTCTCAACATATCCTCAAGCACTTGATTTGTTCTCTTTGTTTATCCATCAGTTTGAGGATGGTAGGCGATGCTAAAAGCCAATCTAGTACCCAAGTTCCTCTGTAAGCTTGTCCAGAAAGCGGAGACAAATCTGGTATCTCTGTCTGAGACTATTGTCTTGGGTACCCAATGAAGTTTCACTATCTCTCTGATGTAAATCTAGGCTAGCTAATCCGAAGTAGTGCTCTCTTTCACCGGAAGGAAATGGGCTGATTTTGTCAATCTATCTACAATCACCCAAATGGCATTAAATCCTCTCTGAACTCTAGGGAGACCTACAATAAAATTCATCGAGATACTCTCCCATTTCCACTCAGGAATACTAAGTGGTTGAAGTAATCCTGATGGCCTTTGGTGATCTGCTTTCACTTGTTGACATACCAGGCATTTAGCTACAAACTCCGCAATATCATTCTTCATACCTGGCCACCAATAGCCTTTCTTTAGATCTTGATACATCTTGGTTGCTCCTGGATGAGCAGTGTAGGGTGTGACATGAGCCTCCAAAAGAATTCTCTCTCTCAACTCCTTATCCTGAGGAATACACAACCGATTCTTGAAACGGAGAACACCATATACCAGATGGAACTCTGGTCTCTCATTCTTATACACTCTTTGCAATAACTTCTGACACCACTCATCAACCACTTACTTTTCCTTAATTTCATCCAGTAAGGTAGACTGAATTTCTAACTTGACAATCCCTCCTTGAATCACCTCAATCTGTTCTTTACACAACTCATCTATTAACTCTCTCTGTCTTGTGAGTTGGGATAAATCTTGTGAGTTGGGATAAATAAGCTTTTCTACTCAACGCATTGGCTACGACATTAGCTTTCCCTGGCTGATATTTAATCTCACATTCATAATCTTTAACTAGCTCTAACCACCTTCTCTGCCTCATATTAAGCTCCTTCTGAGTAAAGAAATACTTCAAACTCTTATGGTCAGTGTAGATATTACTCTTTGCACCATAAAGATAATGCCTCCAAATTTTCAAAGCAAAGACTACCGCTGCCAACTCTAAATCATGCGTAGGGTATCTTGTCTTGTACTCTTTCAATTGACGAGAAGCATAAGCTATCACCCTACCTAACTGCATCAAGACAGCACCAAGTCCCTACAGTGAGGCATCTATAAAAATATCATACTCTACACCCTCCTGAGGCAACACTAAAACAGGAGCTGATGTCAATTTTTTCTTTAACTTGTGAAAACTCGTTTCACAAGTAGTTGACCAGATAAAAGGAATTCTCTGCTTGGTAAGAGCTGTTAATGGCTTAGCCAACTGGGCAAACCCTGCTACGAATCGTCGGAAGTAGCCTGCTAATCCCAAGAAACTTCTCACTTCCTTTACCGTTTTCGGCCTTTGCCACTCAAGGATTGCCTCTGCCTTACTAGGGTCCACTGAAATCCCTTCACTAGAAACAGTATGGCCCATAAATAATACTTGATTCAACCAGAATTCACACTTAGAAAACTTAGCATACAACTTATTTTCTCTCAATCGTTGTAGTACAAGTCTTAAATGCTCCTCATGCTCTTCTCTCGACTTAGAGTAAACCAGGATATCATCAATGAAAACCACAATGAATTGATCCAAGCAATCGTGAAATACCCGGTTCATCAAGTCCATAAAAACTACTGGGGCATTCGTCAACCCGAAAGACATCACTACAAACTCATAATATCCATACCTTGTACGAAAAGCAGTCTTAGCTATATCTTGCTCAGCCACTCTCACTTGATGGTACCCTGACCTCAAATCAATTTTTGAGAACACTACCGCTCCTTTTAATTGATCAAACAAATCGTCTATCTACTGTCACCTTATTCAGCTCTCTGTAATCTATACACATCCGTAAAGATCCATCTTTCTTCTTCACAAAAGGAATTGGAGCTCCCAAGGGAGAATGACTTGGTCAGATAAAACCTTTATTTAAAAGCTCTTGGAGTTGCTTCTTCAATTTCTGAAGCTCGGCTGGGGCCATTCGATAAGGGGCTCTCGATATTGGTGCTGTCCCAGGTGCTAGTTCAATACTGAACTCAACCTCTCTCTTTGGAAGTAAACCCGATAACTCTTCCGGAAACACATCCAGAAATTCTCGAACTATAGACACCCTCTGAATTTCTGGCTGAGGAACATCACCACTCTGCACTACATGTGCAATATATCCTGAACACCCCTTTCTCAGCATCTTTCTAGCTTTCAAGCTACTGATCAACATACTCAATTGATGGCCCTCACCGAAACTACATACTCAATTGATGGCCCTCACCGAAACTAAACTTATCTTAACTATCAAGATTAAATCTTGCTTTCTTCTTCTGACAGTCAATTTCTACTCCATACTTCCCTAGGAAATGCATACCCAAAATCACGTCGAAATCGGGCATATCAACACTATTAGATCAACTAATAGCTCTCTTCCATGAATCACGACGGACTCTCCTGGAAGCATCTCACGGGTCAAAACACTAACCCCATCAGGTAACTCTATCCTAATGGGTTGGTCTACCACGACAGACTTCAGACCTAATCTTTCTATCATCCCATGAGATATAAAAGAATGCGTGGCTCCAAAATCTATTAAAGCATAGAGAGGAACTGCATGAAAGAATAACTAACCAGTTACTGCTGATGGACTGGCCTCCACCTCACCCTGTGCCATGGTAAACACCCTGGCATTCGTGCCTCTAGAAACCTGTGCTGCTGGTGGAGGAGGAGCTTTACAATCTTTCATTAGGTGCCCTGGCTGGTGACACCTATAGCAAACATTCGAACCGAACTCTTTTAGACACTCCCCCAAATGATTCTTCCCACACTTAGGGCACGGAGTGACTCCAGTAGTTCTAGGCCATTTACTCTGCCAATCGCCCCTATTCTTCTTTGGCTGGAACCTCTTTTTGTTCCTCATGTCTCTACTTCTCCCAATCTCAACTCTTTCTTTTTGCGGAGCAGGGGGCGGTTCATTCTGTACTATCATGGATGGCCCTTCTGAACTCATCTTGTTCACATAAATCTCTACTCTCAAAGCCCGATCTAATGCTTCAATATAGGTATGAGGGGGCTCTGCTCCTATCATAACATCACGGGCTATTTCTGACCTCAACCCGAGAACAAATTTCTCTCTTCTCAACTCGGGAGTACTCACTATCCCAGGTGCAAACCTCGCAAGAGAGTTGAATTGAACTGAATACTCTTTCACTGTACTCATCCCTTGCTTCAGATTAATAAACTCTTGTATTTTCTCATGAACCCAGTCAACCATTCGATACTCGGTCTCAAACACTCTTCTAAAATCTCCCCAAGTCATGGTTGCCGTGTCATGAGTCTCTTCCATTAATTCCCACCAAATTCGGGCATCAGCCCGAAATAAGAAACAAGCATAGCTAATCCTCTCTCTATCATTCATGGGAAACAGGGCCACCGTCTGCTCAACGGACTTAAACCACTCTTCTGTTTCTAACGGATCCCTAGTACCCCTAAACTCTGGTGGCCGATGCTGACTTGCAAGCCCTTGAATCGAATCAACTCGATTCTGTACTATCTAAGGTACCAGCCCTTCTCGCTCTTGCATTACGGGCGGTACTCTATTAGGGGTCTCAGTTCTCTCCGGTACAACTCTCCCCTGACTCTCTGCTAACACCTGCTGTATAATGGTTCGAATCATTGTCGCATCAAGGGTAGGGGGAGTCTGTTTCGGCGGGTTAGAGGATTCTCCCTCATTCATCACACCCTTACCCTTCTTTCTATTACTACGTCTCATCTACAAAATAACCATTCTCACATCAACTTCAATAACCCACTAATAAGAAAAGAATTTAACTTACAGTGGCCGGATAAGACACGTCGTAATGGCTAGAATGACACATTGTCCCATCCCAAAATCATTGCTCTGATACAAAAAATGTAACAACTTCTTTCTATTTTCATATTCATAAAATATATCAATAAAAGATAAGCATATTTATCAAAATAGTTGGGCCCAAATTTTTTTTCTTTACTTAATAAATACATTCTTTACACAATACAACATCATTTGTACAAAAAGACTCTAAAAAACGGTGGACAGTGCAGCCAAATCTCCTCGCTTGCCGACGCCCATCCGACCAGGTCCTCACCTATGTCTTGTACAGCAAAGAAAACAACGGAGTGAGCACAAAGATGCCCAGTAAGTAATCTCCTACTCTATAATCCCCGTGCATTACTCATCAATTCTTTCCGTACTCTTGTCATTTTCTCTAATTCTAGTTCTCACTATTCTTTTCTTTCTTTCTATTCTTTCTTTTTCTCATTCTCATTCCGCTTTCTCATAGCAGAGACCGCTCTCTCTCATAGCAGTTTACATGCATTCCGCTCTCTCTTATAGCGGTTTACATGCATTCCGCTCTCTCATGGCGGAGACCGCTCTCTCTTTTAGCGGTTTACATGAGGGTAACTCTACACTCACGAGTTCCCCATCGCACAACCTATTTTCTTTTCTTTTCTGTAGCACTTAATAATCATTTTATTCTCTAGTGCTAGCTCTTTCTTTCTCTTTATTCTAAGAGAATTGGTTCTTTTCTTTATCTCTATTCATAGAGTGTTTCTTTCTCATTTCTCATATTTCTTTCTCATGTGATTACTCAATTACACATATGCTTATGGATGGCTCATACCTAAAATCTTTCTTACATGCATTCATGACATGCAAATATGCTATGTTGCATAAAGTAAGGTTCTCTACTTCTACTCATGCTTCTTTTAGGCATTTCATCAAACAATGTGTGTGCATACATAAACTTTATTCTAACTTTAATTATACTTCTTTCTTAACCATCCAAAATTGGAGTTCAACTCCTTTAAAACATCACACATCCTGCAAGGAAAACACACTTCAAATATTCCTCTCAAATTCTTCTAATTCTATCCATACTTCTACCAAAATTTATCAACACAATCCAACCTTCTCATGGTGGAAATTTCTTCATAAAACAACCTTGAATTCATTCATGAATTCATCAACTTATTTCAACATAATAAATTCAAGCATTAATCATATATAAAATCTCTACACATCACTCAATCATGCAAATCACAACTTAGGTGGATTTACTTACCTTAGACACAAGTAGAATCCACTTAAGCTCTCTACTCTTGATGACTTGATACTATCTCTTAAACCTTCAATACACAACTCAATAAGGATCCTACTCTTTCAACAATAAAATTACATCTAGAGTAAGGATTCTCACCTTTTAGTGCTTAGGATCAACTTGTAACAATTTCTAGTCAAAAGCTCTTCAAAGATCCTTGGAAAATTGAATGAAAATTTGAGAGAATTGAAGGATGAAAGAGGCGGTGGAGAAGAATCAAGTGAAAGGGTTTCCAAAGCTAAACCCTTAATATCTCATATTTTCTCCACTCTTTCCCAAAATACCCTTGCTCCTTCTTTGAAATTCCACTTAAGACCTTTCATTCTTTTCAAAAACAACCCCATTCAAACTATTCTCCATGCCATTTCCTTACATTTCACTCCCCACTTTTCCTACTAAAAAGGGGTAGAATGGTCATTGAGTCTCAATAGGAAGAATTCTCTAAAACTCAAGGGGAACATTCAGCCGAGTCTTCGCCCCGGTGAAAGCTCACAGTAGCTACACGGGGTTGTAGCACCTCATCGCGGCGGTGAAGATTATTCTTTGCCCCGGCGAAGACTATAATATCAAGATTTCGCCAAGTCTTACAAATTTGCAGGGCAACCACTCAACCAAACCAAAACACCCTTTCAACCAAGGGTAAACCAAGCAATATTAACAACATACAGACTTAAAAGAGGATAAATCAACAAACATTCAAGCCATTCATCAAAACTTAATGACGTACCTCAAGTGGGGTGTTACACAAATAGGTTCCAAATAGGTTCTAAACTGGGTACCCCCTCCAGGTTCAAAACAGGGTACCCTTTTTACAGGTTCTGGTTCCGACACACACAAGAATCGGAACCAGAACCGGACAGTATCGGTTCTAAAAAATTGGAACCAGAACTTACTCACACAGTACCGGTTTCGGGTAGATTCCGATTCTAGTTTCGGTTCTATCCCCCGGTTCCGGTTCTACCCGCATGCTCACCCCTTGTATATTTATGTATGTATGAACAATGGACGTTGACTCATCTTGCTTTTCTCTCTCCAAGCTCACCAATCAAAAACCGCCTTATAAAGTAAGCCAAATATATGAACCAAATCAACCTATAAAATATGTGAACAAGTGGGCCATTGCAGATTTCCCATGTCGTCATAAATGGTTGATTAGCATGCAAGTACAATCACAAACGTGTTTCATTTAATACCTGAGAGTATATTACAAACATCAACCATAACTTCTGATTATTTTTTTCCTGGGGCTCATTGAATTCAACATCAAACCTTCCAAAATGCTGCTGCTATTCTCTCTTTCTCTTTTGCTGGTGTGTGGTAATGTAGCCATGGCAGCATCGAGTTCAAGCAGTAGCACCTCCACGGAGAGGCAGATTAGTCAGACACCAACATGGGCTGTTGCTATTGTTTGTGCTGTTATCATCATCATTTCTATTTTCTTGGAAAAAACTCTTCACAAACTTGGAACTGTAAGTTCATTTACTTTTCTTATGCTTTTAGAAATTCTTTACTGCCAAGAGCTTCGTCATGTTTGTTCTATAACTACCTTGACCCTTTTAATTATCTTGTTAACTTGTCATTCCGGTTCTTTATATTGTTATGTTTGGTTCTCTCTTTTTTTTCCCCTTTTTTGAGGCACAATAAACATTAAATTTCTGGTTTACATGTTATGTGTTTGAACTTTGAAGTTCTTTGATTTTCATTCCTCATATTGCTACTTAGTGCTGAGTTTTTACTCGCTTTAGTCATGATTTAAGATTGGATTTTTCAACGGTTATACTAGTAAATATGTAAGATTCTCAATGTAGTTCAAATAGTGTTTGTTAATCTTAGAATGTTGCTGTATTTGGCCCTTTGATTGACTGTGGGTAATTTACTGGAATACAAATTCAGGTTCTTACAGAGAAGCACAATGCGGCTTTGTTTGAAGCCCTTGAGAAGGTCAAATCTGGTAAGAAGATAAATTTTCTTCTATACTTCTGGTAGTTTTTTGGGTGGACACAAAAATTGGGTGCTTAATTGACATTTAATATGTAATTTTTGCAGAGTTGATGGTTCTGGGATTCATTTCGCTCATACTCACTTTTGGGCAGAAGTACATTATCAAGATATGTATCCCTTTCAAGGTTGCAGCCATTATGCTGCCTTGCGTATCAGATAGTGTGAATGATGGAGAGTCAGGTAGCGAATCAGAACATCGTAGACGACTCTTGTGGTTTGACCATAGATACTTATCTTCTTCAAGTACAACTACTCCTGCATGCAAGTCGGTGAGTGCATATAAAGCTCAAATTATGGTTCCTTTTTACATTTTCCTAAATTGATAGTAGGTACATGGTATAGTGGAGATTTATGTTGTGACTGGCATGTATTGTATTTTCTTTCTTGCAATGTATGAGAAATAAAATTTTGTGGTTTGAAATATCATGTTGACAACCTTCAATGCAGTGTTTTGCTGCCAACATGACCAATGGTGAATTTTCTTTTCCTGTTTTTGGAGTTGGGTGGGTGCCTGGGGGTGACCTTGGTGCTACAAGCCAAAGAAAACTTAATATTAAACTTATTACGCATAGATATCTTTCATTCCTCAGCAATATTTCGATATGTTTTCATTGCCGATGCATATGAAATCTAACCTGTGTATTTCTAGATTATAATTAAATCACAAGACTTACGACATCCCATATGCATATTCTTTTTGTTAAATATCTCATGTAGTAGTATCGAATTTAACATATATATTCAAAGTTAGAACTATAAATTTGGTTTTGAGTGATGAATGAAATCCTGGATAATGCAATATGAAGCAAGCTTCATCTCCTGGTATTCAATTTGAAGCTTTTATGGAAAATTTATAATTTCTCATGCAAGGTATATGCTACATGGAAACAGTGTCCTACTAAGATGCAAGACCTAATGTACTTTTACCTTGAAAATTTTGATGGTTGATACCTCTTATATACTAATCAAAATCCATATAGTCAAGTAATAGCTAATCATTTTTTTTTTTTTTTTTTTTTTTTTTTTTGGAGTCCTGTCTTGTGGGCATCATTTGTGCTTTTGTTATCAACCTACCAAAACTATTCATGTGTTTTTAAAAACAAGGATTTGATTAGTATTTAAGTAAATTAAAATTCATTGTTGATCATAAATCAATCAAGGAGTTCAATTCTTCAAACTAAAAAGATACATAAAAAAGCAAATGATAGTGCAAATGTTACAATAAATTAAAAAAACACAAATTTAGAATAATTAATTAATAAATTTTTGTTATAATTGATTTAAAAAACACATAATTCCACCTCCCACTTGTCTCCAACGATCTGGTTTACTGTCCTTACACATTCCCGACTTTCAGGCTCCTCGAAGGAAGCCTCTAGCTGACCAAGATGCTCTGCCCAAAGTGAGTTCCTATATCCATAAATCTGCACAAGGCACATGCTGGTCACATAACGTTACGTATATATCACCCATAACGGTAGTTTTACAATTACAGAATGTTCAAGAATTATCGGAGTCTTAGAATACAATCTTAGTCAGACTAAAGTTCGAGGGTTTATGATTGGAACTCAAAATATGCATTTGAAAAGTATTAACATAAAAGATTATAGGGTTACTGTCATACTTTCATCAAAGCCAAAACTAATTTTATGCTATGGGATGCTTTTGCTACAGCAATCATGCCCACCAGAGCAACAATTACAAACAAAGCTGATTTTTGAAAATCTTAAAAGAACTACAGGATGTCAACTTGCTTTGTTCAAGCCAAAAGCAAACAGGAAAGAAGCAAATCTGGGTGAAATAAATATGTAAGGAATCGAGAAAGAGAAGCAGTTCAAGACAATGATACTATAAGAGTATGCCAAAGAGAAAAGAAAAGAGAAGAGAAGAATTTCAATGTATTTTGTCAATATATTACAACCTGTACAATAGCTAATTTATACAATTTTTGTAAATGTAAAATAGGAAAATAATAAATACAAATCTCTGTAATTGTTCAATCAATCACATGAATTAAGGTGATTGAAGGGAAATCAATAATAATAAAGACGCATTCCATATTTCGTCAAAATCATTTGAAGTTGTTCAAATCTTTTGATCATGGTCTTTCAAGAAACAGTTAGGGATGAGTACCAAAATAAACAGACCTGACCATGTGGATGCCTCTTGATTTTCGCCCAAGCATGATGCGGTTGATATGCACCCATGGCTATTTCAGTGTCTTTACTCCCAGCCATTGATCTTTGATTAATGTTGGCAGATCCCACTATCACATATTCATCAGCTACTATCATTCCCTTAGCATGGACATATACCATAAACCGCTTATGTTTTTGTGATTCAGATACCTGATAAATCTTTAATTAGTAACTACTAACTATAATTTAAAAATATGTCCTGCTTTCCTTAGAAAACTTATTACATATCAAGACCTGATACACGAATGATTAATAGAGCTAGTATTTCAAAACTGTCATGCTTCCATCAGAAAATACACTTTAAAAGTTAAAAGATTTATATGAATGTTTATATATCTACCATAAAACATTTGACATCAACAAGTCAAACTGGAAATCAAAAGCAGCAATTAGACAGGAAAGTTCACAAATTAACTACTTATGAATCCTAAGGATTGATATAATGCTTGTGACTTTTTCAAGAGAGAAATGAAATAGCTAATAGAGATCTTATATTAAGAACAAGAAAATTATTTAGCCACAATAATTAACAACAAACAAATAATTTAGTCAAGTTGTATTACAGTAAGCTTAAAAAAGCACAATAGGAATTCTCTTCCAAGTAAATACCTTTTCACCACTGTTGGTTGACACATCTAGGTTTTCTTCCCGTTTACCAAGGCAATAAAAATTGAGGTAATCTTGTGGATGTGCATTCCTCTGCATATCTTTCAGTGCCTGTGCGACAACACTATACATCATCTGCATTGTCTGGCTCTGCAAAGTGCAAATAAGTGGAAGTTAGACAAAATAAATTCTGCATTGTTATTTTTAATATACATTTTTTTGACAAAAATGTCAAAACATTTGAAGAGAAACTAGAATGATGAAGGTATTAAAATAGCAAGTGCTCATCCTATTTCCCAAGTATAAAGTTAAAGTAAACTTAATTATAGAATCCAATTGGATAGCAACAACATAAAAGACTATACCAATTGAATTGCTAAAGAAGACATTTAGTGTTTAGAAAAAAATGTTACCAGACTTCCCATTGTGTTTTTCAAAAGCCACAGTTATGTCACCATTCTAAACCCAAGTGAAGGAACCAAACTAAATCAGGCCAATTTATGAACCAAGATCATATTATATCTGGCATGACAAAAGATAGAAATGAGCCCTTAAACTCTGAAACAATAATTAAAAAAAGAACAACACATTATTGTTTCGAAGCAATACAAGATAATACATTTTAGAGGATGCTAATGAACATGGTCGGTGAAACAAGAATATGAATCAATTTGATATTTAAATTTTATATGCAAGTAACAATTCCAGTTCATAAGATTTGGGACATATATCAGAATAAAACCTGCCAAAACAGAATTTCTCGCACATGGCGAGAATTTGGATCACCCTCGGGCCACATAGGTATGATAATTGTTGATGCGTGCTTTTGACACCAACAAATCGACACGTGCGTAACGTTGATTGGTCAAGAGACACACGTGATTATGGATGAAATGTAGAGTAAATGTAACAATGAGAGCTTTTTAAAGTGGTTCGGATGCTAAGGTAGCAAATCATACGTCCACTGATAGTTTGTATTAGAATCGTGGGTCAGGTCGCAATAGCGGACTAACTTACAAATGATTAGGGAAAAGTAAATACAAAGGTACAATGATACAAGAGAGAGAGAAAGCTCCTTCAGAGTGCAAAGAAGCCAAATCCCTTTAATGAAAGGGTTTTTCCTTTTTATAGTGAGATGAGTGCAGATAATCATCATTAAATCCGTGGGTTGGTGCGAATGTCAGGACTAAATCCGGCTTTACGTCACATTGTCCACCTTCCAAGTTGATTTCACGCGATTTGGAGCAGGGAAATGGACACGTGGGAGCTCCACGGCGTCTTGCATGCCTGACGTGCGCTTACCATTCTGACAGGAGCAGGTCACCCCCATCACGTGATTTCCCACGTCAGCCCTTGATTTCCCAGGCAAAACAGAAGTCCCCTAGTTTTTAAGGTTTGAGGGTCAAACCTTAGAAACTAAGTCATGCCGCGAGTAGAGGCCCTGACCATTCTGATCTGAATGAAAGAAGCTCGGGATAGGACCTTTCGCGAACATGACTTCGCGGAAACCTCGTCCGAACGACCTGACAGCCATCGCCCAAACGTCCTGACTTCATCGAGCGCTCCTTACCGTGCCTTGGAGAATTAATGAGGTCGTTTCTGCGTTGGCAGGTGTTTTGCGCGTGTCAAGCGTCTGCCAGGCACATTAAATGCGTTGTGTGCTGACGCGTTACTGCTTTGGCAGAGCATTAATTGCGTGACGCGCCCGAAACGACAACCCTCATCACAGCAATAAATGCGGCATGGGGCGCATTTAATGCGGAGAGAGAGAGAAACGTCGTTTCGATTCCGAGGGGCGGTAAACGCCGGTTCGTAGTCCATATTAAAGTCCAGATTTTCCAGATGAGGCCGCCAGAATCCCATTTGCCTAGAGCGCAAACTCTGCAAACCGAAAGCCTTTCTTTTCCGATTGACATCTTTCTGATACCTGAAGCAAGAACCGTTCACTGTCACGTCCCCCAAAAGGTAAGGGTTTTTTGTTTCCCTTTTTTTTTTTTATATATGGTGGTACAATGGCGTTGCGTCATCTGATGCTTCATCAGAGGTGCGACGATGAAGTTGGGTTCCTGCCGTGAATGGCGGCTGGAATCGCTGTTAGGTTTTAGGGAATTTGCCCCAAGCCGCCGTACGGGGCGACGTACGATGGCTAAAATGACCTTCTGTCTGTCTGTGTTGTAGACTGCGGAATGGAACCCTCAGCATCTAGATCCGAAGAAGGAGCCGGTTTGTCTTCGCGGGATGTTCCCGTGGATGAATCCCTCGAGGTTTTCTCGGTTCTCACCCGAGAAGAATTCGAGAGGATAAAGAAACAGTTCGGTGTCCACGCGGAGGTGTTTCTCGACGCCACCCGGTCGTCGTGGCATCCTTCCGATGGCCTGGCTGCGATCTCCGAAGAGATCTTCAAGGGTGGGGGGTTGATTCCTCTCCACCCTTTTATTAGGTCGGTCCTAGATCGCTTCGAGATCGCACCAATATAATTAACGCCAAATGCGTATGTCATCGCTGTTGCGATGTACATCGCGTCCCTTGAGAGTGGCTTGGGCGAGTTAACAGCGGTGGAGCTCGGCTGTTCGTATTACCTCAAAAGGAGTAAGGACAAAGACTCCTATTACTTGTCTCGGTGATCTACCATCACCAAAGGGATACATAGCTATCCCAGTAACGCGGGGACCTACGAGACAAAGTTCTTCTTCTTCTGCTACGAAGGCTACTGCCGCTTTCAAAAACCAAGTAGGTCCCTCTTCGCTAGATTCATTAACTGTGCGCTCGCTTATTTTAACGACCTGCATTCTTTTGCAGTTAACAAGACGACCAGCCTGAATTTGCTCACCTGGACAGGATCGTGTCTTTTGGGGTTCTCCCTGAAGAAAGTCGGGATGCGAGGAAGCTCGTGACAACTGCGAACTTGTGGAAGTACGGTTTTTTTAACGACCAGGCATCTTTAGAGTCCCCAGAATGTAAGTTGCACACTGATTCCTTTCTGGTCATGGAATAATTTTTGCTTAGCTACTAACGCACCTTCATGCAGCGACCATGCCTCCGAAAGAATCTGAGCAACCCCGGCGAGCACCATTCAACTTCCCTCGATCGAGGAAAGAAAGGGAGGCCAAAGCTGCTCGCCTTACAGCGGTACAACCGATGCAAACTGCCGCGCCTTCCCAGTCCTGTCCTGAGCAAGAAACGACCAGGACAGAATAGGTCGCTCAACCACCTCCTACTTTCCCGAGATGGAAGGCTCCGGCCCAGCAGTCGAAGAAGAGGAGGCAGATTCAGGTCGAGGATTCAGAGACCAAATCTTAGGAAGAACCACTAAGGTCGCGGCGGGACGTCAGAAGGAGGTCGGGCAAGGAACCTGCGGACAAGATGGTCACTGCCGACAAGGCGAAGGACACACCAGTGCTGGATTTACTGGGGAACCTGCTCGAATACCTGCAGCCGATAGTCTACTCTCTGCTTGAATGTGGGCTATCGGAGTCATATGACGAGTTCTCTAATACGAGTGACGACTTGATGACCACATCGTTCCAACATCTAAGCAAGGTAAACGAACTGTTCTTAAAGTTTGTTTGCCATTTTCTTTCTAACTTCTTGTTCGCAGGCTTTGCTTGCCATGAGGATGTCCATGGAGAAAGCTCAGCTGGGGGCCGCGAAAGGGGCAAATGATCTGAAAGAGGAGATCGCGAAGCTCAAACAGAGCCTGGAGACCGTCGAAGCAGAAAGAACGCAATCGTTTGAGGCGGCGAATAGATACTTGAACCAAAAGGAGGCCGCTATGCGGACAGTTGACTTCCAAAAGGTGGAGCTCGAACGGCGTGCAGACGAAGTAAAAGAGCTTCAGAGGACAACCGCTAGGCTCTCCAAGGAAGTCGGAAAGAAAGATCAGGAACTCCAGACGACCTTAACACGGGCCCAGCGAGCAGAACAAGAAAGGGAGGCCTCCGAAAAGGAAATGCTAGCTTTTGAGGCCGAACTCCAGGAAAGTCGGGAAAAAATTGCTTCCCTGACTAAAGAAATACGGATCCAATCAGAGGAGATCAAGGATAAGGCCATCGACTAGGCGATCGGGTCCATTTATACCCTACGACCAAAGAAACCAGATCTGGATATGTCCGACCTCCCAAAGGGGTGGCAAGAGACCTTGCAGATTTTGGTGAAAGAAAATGATCAAGCAGTAGTAGCTGCCCGAGGATCCGACCAGGCAGAGGGTTCGGGTCTTGTTTTGAAGGATCCCCCCACTGACCAGGCTTAGTGCGATGAGACCGACTCCATAGGAATTAATAGGGTCTTGAACAATTTTTGTCGTACATGAAATACACTTTGCTTTCAATTGCTGTTCGCTTAATCATATATGAGTGCAGTTTACAATTCAGTTCGTTTTACATAGGTAATATTACATGCGAATTGTTACAAGCGAATAGGATAATATTTTACAATAAAAAGGAGACTTAACAAAATTAAAACCTAATTTGCAATGAGAGCTAAGCTCGGGATTACTGATAGTATGACCGAAGGTGCTTGACATTCGAAGCTTGGGGTACTTTGGAACCATTCAACCTTTTGAGATGGTAAGTCCTCGATCTGATCACCTTGTCGACTCGGTACGGACCTTCCTAGTTCGGTCCTAATACCCCCACGCTTGGCTCCCTGGTTCCGAAGAGAACTTCTTTTAGCACAAGGTCACTGACCTGGAAGTCTCTTCGCTTGACCTTTGAATCGAAGAATCTCTTCGCACGTTGTTGGTAGGCTGCTATCCTTAGTGAAGCTTTGCTGCGGTGCTCCTCAACAAGATCCAGACTTGCTCTCATAAGTGCTTCGTTTTCAACCTCATCGTACAAGTCTCTCCGAAGAGAACCAGTTCCTACCTCTACAAGAATCATTGCTTCGCAGCCATAGGCTAGCGAAAATGGCGTTTCTGAGGTGGAAGTTCTCGGAGTTGTCCTGTACGCCCATAAGACTTTGGGGAGATCGTCGGCCCAATTTCCCTTGGTTGCCCCAAGTTTAGCCTTTAGAGTGTGCTTGATGGTCTTGTTGACAGCTTCAACTTGGCCATTTGCTTGTGGTCTGGCGACTGAGGCAAATTTTTTACGGATGCCCAGCTCATCGCAGAACTGCTTAAACTCCTCGTTATCGAATTGCTTTCCATTATCTGAGATGAGGGTGTGGGGAATTCCGTAGCGGCACACTATGTTCTTGAAAACGAAGTCTTTCAGCTTTCTAGTCGTGATAGCAGCCAGCAGTTCAGCTTCCAACTATTTTGTGAAATAATCTACCGCGACCACGGCATACTTAACTCCTCCTTTTCCGACTGGCATGGGACCGATAAGGTCGATCCCCCACATGGAAAATGGCTAAGGGCTAGACATCGTTATCAGCTCGTGAGAGGGGGCTCGCAGAATGTTCGCGAACCGTTGACACTTGTCACATTTCTTGACAAAATTGTGCTTATCTTCTTGGATCCGGGGCCAATAATACCCCTGACGAACAACCTTGTTCGCAAGAGATCGAGCAGCTATGTGATTACCACAGATCCCTTCGTGAATTTCCCTCATGATATAGTCTGCTTCTTCACTGATCACACATCGGAGGAGAGGGGCACTGAATCCTCTCCTGTATAGCTGGTCCCCGATGAGTGTGTAACAAGTAGATCTTGCTCACAGGACCCTTGCCTCGACCTTGTCGTCTGGCAAGGTCCCATCCTTGAGGTACTGGAAAATGGGAGTCATCTAGGAGTCCGGTTGAGTCATATTTACGGCCTGTTTGGTTGAACTGATAGTTGGGGCATCGACGAACTGAACAGGAATGCTTTCTGGAGCTTCTGAATCCAACGATGAGGCTATCTTTGCTAGGGCGTCCGCTACGGAATTGCTATCTCTGGGAATCTAAGTGATTTCAAAGTGTTTGAACGACCCGAGAGCGGCCTTAGCTTCTTTCAGATAGCGGACCATGTTTTCTTTCTTGGCTTGATATTTCCCTAAAATTTGGTTGACGACCAGCATGGAGTCGTTGTAAACGCTGATCGTGGTTGCACCCATTTCTTTGGCAAGTCGCAACCCGGTGAGCAGGGTTTCATACTCAGCCTCATTGTTGGTCGCTTTAAACCCGAACCGGAGAATACCATGGATTCGAGTCCCTTCGAGGCTTACAAGGAGAAGACCCGCACCGGCTCTTTTTCTATTTGATGACCCATCGACGTAAAGGTTCTAGGTCGACAGGTTCCAAATACTTTCTTGGATGGCTTCGCCAGGCTGTTGCTCGCTTGGAAGATAGGAAAATTTTGAGATGAAGTCAGCAACAGCTTGCCCTTTGATGGTCGACTTGGGCTTGTACTTCAGGTCGAACTGGCTTAACTCCATGGCCCATTTGAGCAGTTTACCCGAGGCTTTTGGTTTCTGGAGGACCTGCCTAATGGGGTAATTAGTCATTATGTGGATTGTATAGGCGTGGAAGTAAGGTCGCAGCTTTCTGGATGCGATCAGCAGAGCATAGGCTAGTTGCTCCATTTTCGGATACCACATCTCGGCATCCGTCAGATGCTTGCTCACATAGTACACTGGCCATTGCACCTTTTCCTCTTCCCGTACTAGAGATGCACTGACCGCGAACTGAGAGGTGGACAGGTAGAGGAGCAGGATTTCCTGTGGAAGAGGCTTAGAGAGGAGAGGTGGCTTCCCGAGGTGTTCTTTTATACTCTGGAACACCTGTTCGCATTCAGGAGTCTATCCGAATTTCTTATTAGCCTTTAGAACATTGAAAAATGGTAAGCAGCAGTCTGTTAGCCTCGATATAAAGCGACTAAGTGCTGCTATTCGCCCATTTAGACTCATGACCTATTTTTTGCTCTCCATATCGAGCAGAGCTTGAATCTTCTCGGGATTCACTTATATCCCTCGCTGATTAACCATGTACCCTAGGAACTTTCCTGACGATACCCCGAACGAACGCTTGAGAGGGTTCAGCTTCATTCTGTACAGTCGGAGGATGTCAAACATCTCAGCGAGATGTGCGATGTGTTCTGAGGCGACCTGGGATTTGACCAACATGTCATCCATATAGACCTCCATTGTTTTTCCGATTTGGTCGGAGAACATTCGGTTAACCAGCCGCTAGTAGGTTGCGCCAGCATTCTTGAGGTCGAAAGGCATAACTTTGTAACAATACAGCCCTGGTCCGTAATGAAGGACGTATGCTCCTCGTCTGGCCCATACATCGGGATTTGATTGTATCCCGAGTATGTATCCATGAAACTTAGCAGCTCGTGCCCCGATGTGGCATCTATGAGCTGGTCAATTCTCGGTAGAGGGAAGCTGTCTTTCGAGCAAGCCTTGTTGAGGTCGCTAAAATCAACGCAGGTCTACCACTTGCCGTTTGGCTTCTTTACCAAGACCGGGTTGGCGACCCAGGTCAGGTAGAGTGCCTCTCGGATGGACCCATTTCAGAGGAGGTTTTCCACTTCTGATTTTAATGCAGCATACCGCTCCGGATCCATTGCTCTTCTTTTGTGGCGAACCGGTTTGGCCTCACTGCCGATGTTTAATGCATGGCAAATAATGTCCAGGCTGATCTCGACCATATCTGCATGCGACCAGGCAAACACATCAATGTTTTCTCTTAAGAAGCTTATCAGTTCGGACAAGAGCTAGGGGTTGAGACAGCTTCCAATTCTTAACACTCGGCTCGGCTCTTTTGGATCAATCGAAACCTCAGACAGATCCTCAACCGGGCCACTAGGAGGGATTTCTTAGATTCGAGGATCTATATTATCCTCTGCTGGGCCAGGCTGTGGCTTGATCCGGCTGATCGCCATAGCCTGGCGAGGCACACATCGCGAAATGCCATTTCCTTTACTTGCCATCTGTACCGCTTTTACGTAGCATTCGCGAGATGCATTTTGCGATCCACTCACTTCCCCTATCCTCGTTGGAGTTGGGAACTTCATCTTGAGATGGTATATGGAAGTGACTGCCTTGAAGCTTCTCAACAGAGGTCGCCCCAAGATTCCATTGAAGGCTGATGGGCAATCCACGACCAAGAATTTGGTAACCCTAGTCACCTCGTCATAGTCGCCGAGCGTGACTGGGAGCTGGATCGTTCCTTTGGGGATCAGGTGGTCCCTTGTAAAGCCGTAAAGAGGGATCGAGGTGGGCTTCAGGTCGGCCTCGTCCAAGTTCATTCTTTCGAAAGCGGTCTGGAACAGGATGTTCATAGCGCTTCCGTTGTCCACGAGCATTCTGCAGACATTATGGCACCCTATCAGAGGCATGATCACCAGGGCGTCATCATGAGGATGGTGCAAGCGAGCTGCTTCCTTTTCGCAGAAGGTGATCAGCTCCTCATTTTGAGCCTTTTGCGGTCACTGCGATGCATTCATTACCCTGATCGGGTCGTGATATGCTTCGCGAGCGTACTTTTCCTGCGCACCTCGCGTGTTTTCCCCGAGGTGTGGGCCTCCGAAGATTATGTTAACACTACTGTATCCACTACAATCACGACGCTTTTTCTTTTGCTCCTCTCGGTTCTCCTTCGGAGCAGAGTCATCAATATACTCCTTGAAGTGCCATTTCTTGATGAGCTCTTCGATTACCTGCTTTAGAGCTCGGCATTCATCGGTGTGATGCCTGTTGTCCCGATGGAAACGGCAGTACTTTTTGCTGTTCTGGCCGTAGCCGGGGTTTTCATGGGTTCCGGCTCACTGAGCAGGCTGGCCTCCTCAGATTTGTCAAGAATTGCAGATACGGACACATTTAGCAGAGTGTATTGAATTCTGTCGCGGTCATGACGAGGAATAGGAGCATAGGACTTTTTGTGCTCGTAGCGGGGTTTCTTCCCTTTTCGCTGATCATCGACGTCTCTTTTGCGATCAACTCTCCTACTTTCCCCACGACCAGACATACTGCTCGAAGTGCCGTGATTGTGACGGCAGAGTGCCGCCAATGAATTCTCTATTCGAAGATATTTTTCTACAAGGTTGTAAAATCTGGTAAGGGAGACATCGTCCTCAGCCTATAATTCTTTCCATAGGTCAGTTTGCAGGCGAACTCCAGCTATTATGAGCGTTCAGATGGACTCTTCGAGGGCATGAGCTACCTTGTTGAGTTCCCTGTGGAAACGGTCGATGTAGGATTGTAGGGATTCGTCTCTTTCTTGCCTTATGTTGCTGAGATAGCTCAAAGGCATCGAAAACTTCCGATTTGCTTGGAAATGTCGTAGGAACGTCATGCTCATCTGAGGCCACGAACTGATCGATCCCGCTGGGAGTGACCTTAACCATCGCTTGGCGTGAGAAGTCAACGTCACGGCCAAACAACGACATTTTGTAAGATCCAAAACCTGGTGGAGCTCCATCAGGTTGTTGAACTCATACAAATGATCTTGCAAGTCATGGTTCCCATCAAACGGCCGCATGTTAGGCATTCTGAACCCCGATGGGAGTGGAGCAGCTAGCACTTCGGGAGAGAAAGGGGATGTAGAGGCGACCTGGGCCTGCTCGTTTTGCTGCTCTCTTAGTCCAGAGCTCGCTGTAGCTCCTCAATTTGTGGTAATGGAGCCAATTGGGGATTGCTTTTACCCATGCAAGTCCGACCTTCGCGATTACAGTTTAGGAAAGTCCGGAGGTCGGACTCTTCTTCGCCTCGGTCGGCATTTCCAGCCGCTCTTGACACATGCTGACTAGAGGCGTGTGAAGGTGATGGATGGTACGGGGTATTTTCACGACCCTCGCGGTGGTACGAACCGTCCCACAAGGTGTGGGGACCACCCGCATGATAGCGATCAGGATCGTTCTGCTGGCGGTGATAAGAATCGTCCCGCCTGGCACTTTTGCTTGGGTTCATCTGCGACGTGGCATGGGACAGCTCAGGATTCACTTTTTCACCGAGTCTCAGCTTTGCCGGCACCTGCTGGGGGCACGGTTTGTGTTCGTTGGCCCTTGGGAGCCCGTAGGCTTGTTTTTTGCCACTTGCTTACCCTTACGTCTACATGCTACAGTGCTCGCGGCACGGGCTAATTCTCTCTGCCGCGCTTTCGCTCGACCTGCAGGCGTTTTTGGCGGTTGCACCGCCCTAGCTATTCTAGATGGTACGCCTTGGTCCAGACGGTCCAGCCTTTGGTTGACCATCTGGAGAGTATTGTCGAACCTCTCTAGGTAGCTTCTGATGGCGGGGTCAAGCTGCGAAGCTGCCGGGATATCCATCGCAGCATTTTGTGGAACTGGAAGTATCCTGGAAGAGGTATCCCCCTGGGTTAGGGGAACTCCCTCAGCGCGCTGGTTGGCTTGCTCAGGTTCAGATTGGCGGGCCATTTGTTGCTGTAGGACCAGTAGGTCAAAGATTCTCCTGATGAAGGATGAACACTAAATCAGCCCTCCTTCTAGCGCCAAACTGTTGATGCGTGCTTTTGACACCAACAAACCGACACGTGCGTAACATTGATTGGTCAAGAGACACATGTGATTATGGATGAAATGTAGAGTAAATGTAACAATGAGAGCTTTTTAAAGTGGTTCGGATGCTAAGGTAGCAAATTCTACGTCCACTGATAGTTTGTATTAGAATCGTGGGTCAGGTCGCAACAGCGGACTGACTTACAAATGATTAGGGAAAAGTAAATACAAAGGTACAATGATACAAGAGAGAGAGAAAGCTCCTTCAGAGTGCAAAGAGGCTGAATCCCTTTAATGAAAGGGTTTTTCCTTTTTATAGTGAGATGAGTGCAGATAATCATCATTAAATCTGTGGGTTGGTGCGAATGTCAGGACTAAATCCAGCTTTACGTCACATTGCCCACCTTCCAAGCTGATTTCACGCGATTTAGAGCAAGGAAATGGACACGTGGGAGCTCCACGGCGTCTTGCATGCCTGACGTGCGCTTACCATTCTGACGGGAACGGGTCACCCCCATCACGTGATTTCCCACGTCAGCCCTTGATTTCCCAGGCATAACAATAATATAGACCGCAAATCTCTCATTAGCTCTGATTTTACTGGCAATCTTTAGTGCCAACTCCATAGGGATAAGGTTATCAGCTCCTGCTCATACAAGAACAGAATGACTTCAGAAAAATTTAGGGGGAATAGAAAACATAGTAATGGTTTATGATGTCCACAATCTATTAACTGAAAATGTTACAGAGATATAATGGCGTATTGAAATTTCTATATTAGCTCCTGAACACCTCTTTCAAAGATCCTAAGAAAATTTTGCAATTAAATACTTCATATTTGTGTGTTCCTTCTATTACAAAACTTTTGGTGTTAGACTTCTTGATAAGAAGAAAATATTGTACAAACAGAAAAGATCGATCAGATTTTAACCTGCATCTTTATACAATGGCCATGCATAAGATGATCCAAGAAAATACTGATTTTCAATATATATGAAACGCTGAGCAGATCTGATGGCTTGAATGTATGCCATTTGAATGCTCTTGTCTATTACCGAGTCTTTTGCACAGATAAGGTTCTTCTGCAAGAGAAGAATTCATTCAGAACTGATTAAGCAACAGATGACTGAAAGAGATTAAATTGTCAAGTCAATATCAAGTACCGGTCATGACCTTGAATATTATCCTCTATGGATGACAGATAGGATTTTCTAAGTATTAAGAGAGCAAAGTTAGTTGATACACAAACCTGATTCTCAGCCTTGTTAACATCCTTTAGAAATCCTTCCACTGATCCTGAGTCAATGGACCGGAAAATCTGTAAAAAAGAAAAAATTCACTAAGAATTAAAGAAAATAAAAATAACAAACCAAAGAATAAAATTTCATTCAATATTATATTTGCAGTGTATGACCTGAACATTCCAGGTTTCAGGATTTTCTTCCTTGGAAACCTGTACTACGTCGCCATCCTGTGGAACTAGTGTGGTTCCATCACTTGACACAGATACGGAAGGACTTAATATCGCTGCGATGCGCTCTATCTTAAGCAGAGAATCATCTTGCAGAGAATCGTCTTGCAAATGAGAAACCTTTTTAAAGTTTCGAGTGGATTTTGCGCGCGGAGTTGCTTGCCTCCAACACTGCTCAAAGTTTATAAGAACATCATATGCAGCTGGCCCTTCAATTCTGCAGTGCAAATCATGCCATGGCTGTCTTGGAGCCTTGATTCCAGCCTGACACCAAAAAGAATTGTAAAACCAAGTGAAGAAAAAGAGCAAGAAAACAATAGCACTAGAACTACTTGCACATGAAGGACGTTTGAAAGTATAATCCTATACAGTTGATTTTGAGCTAAATAGAATGCAAGGTCCAGTATCAAACAATAATATAATGATAAATGTTTTTGATGCAGTGATACTTTGCTGGAAATGCATCAACATTGCAGGTTCAGTTGGAATTGTTTTTGAAGCCTATTGAAGATAGTTTACTGCAGTGGTCCAACGTGCATGGCTGTAATTTTTAGTGTATTGTAGTTAAATGGTTTAAGTGTAATTAAGTCAGTATTATTGTGTGTATTGTGTAAGAAATATTAGTTGTTAAGTTTTTAAATTTGAATTTGTAATGTTTGCTGTAGTTGTTGAATCAGTAGAGAGTTGTTAAGCTAATGTTTATATTGATCAACTTCAATGAAAACCATAGACTTTTGCATATATGCTTTGAGTTCTCTTTATCTTTCTTTTGTATTCTCCGACCAAGAACTATCAAATGGTATTAGAGCCACTCACAAAAATATGAAGTTTCTTGCATTCAACCATTAACCACAACTCAAGAACACCTTCCTTTTTCAGCAAAAACCAGCCTGCATCAGCTCATTTTTCTCTCTACGACAGACACAAAAAACTAGAGACATGGCAACTCAATCTGCTGTGATGGCACCATTGGTGTTCAATAGGGAACACTACCATATATGGGCTGTTAAAATGAAGGCCTTCCTCCGGGGTCAGGGGCTGTGGCAGTATGTGGAAGAGAATAGACAGACAGCACCCTTGGGACCAAATCCTACTTTGAATCAGATCAGAATACATGAAGAGGAAACTGCCAAAGCACCTAGAGCTCTCTCTCACATTTATGGAGTAGTGACTGACCTTGTATTCACAAGGATCATGGCATATGAGACTCCAAAGGAAGCATGGGACAAGCTGAGAGAAGAATATATGCAGGTGCTTAATCTAAGGAGAGAATTTGAGATGCAGAGGATGCAAGAATCAGAAAAAGTTAAGGATAATGTTGACAGACTAATGAGTGTTGTCAACAAAATAAGGCTGATGGGAGTGGAGTTGACAGATAGAAGAGTGGTGGAAAAGGTTTTGGTGAGCTTGCCGAAGAGATTTGAGTCCAATATCTCCTCCCTTGAGGACTCCAAGGACATAACTCAGATTACTTTGACTGAGCTTGTTCATGCTCTCCAAGCTCAAGAACAAAGAAGACTCATAAGGCAAGAAGACACAAGTGAGAGAGCAATGATAGCAAACCAAAAAGGCAAACCTGCACAAGGACAAAATAGGAGGTATGCTGGGGATAAAAAGGAAAAGAAAAGAGTAACAATAAGTGGGAGAAGTCAAGTGGAGTGAAGGAGTTTCCAGCTTGCACTCACTGTAAAAGGAAGGGACATTCGGAGAGAAGGTGCTGATTTAGACCAAGGATACAATGCAGGAGTTGCAAACAATTTGGGCACCTAGAGAAGGTTTGTAAGAACGAGGGAAACAATTTGGGCATATAATATCAAACAATATTATAATGATTTTTAATAAATGTGATTATTTATTTTCAGACTGAGGCCAACAACATTTAATGAGAACAAAGTTAATCTTCACAGATAACTAGATACATGCCTGAAAAAGAAGTAGATGATCTGAAAATTCAGCACATGACCATATGATTCAAACAGCATGGCAATAAAAGAATTCTTAAGAGTGGGTGCGCGTGTGTGTGGGGTGAGGGTGAGGATGTTATATTGAGAAAAGTAACACAAGTCTAAGAGTACTAGCCAACAAGTAATATAATGGATCGCAAAAATTATATATGCTCACATGGAAATAGTATGCTGTACAAAGAAATGCTGAAGTTAAACCACAATTTTTAATATTGGCAAGAAAGCCACTCACAGGATACGAAGGATTATGGAAATCATCCTTGAACACAGTGTTGAGATCACGAAAGAGACGATGTTCAGGGGTGTCATAGCGACCATCACAGAGATCAATACCTCCTATAAATGATGTTATCTTCCGATTATTACCGGATGCTTGCGTGTCAACAATAACACATTTCCGATGGTGTGTAAAGATGGTACCGGCAATCTGGATAACATCATCATACAAACAATTTTAACCCATCGTTAATTCTAAAACTTATAGAAAACAAGCGATGACAGAAGAGAACCAAAAAAGATCCAACAATTATTATTTCAACTCAGTGTCAAGTGATTTTTGCGACATTTAATTAACATACATTCATACGAGCTAACTATAATAGAGACATCAATTTACTAAAATGAAAAATAGGGATACAAAACATGCCTTTCTTTTGAACATGTTACGCTTGCTACCAGCAAGATAACGTGGTGCTAGCACACAATTCACAGATGAATCCCTGAAAAACCTCTTCGTTTCTTTACCGTGAGTTGCCATCAATCCTGCCTGCACATTTCAGCCAGTGAAATGTATAACCAATAGAACATGGAAACTACCTTTTAAAGAAGACTGTTTTCTCATTATTTCAGAACATGTAAAATTAGTACCCAAATTTTGTTAACAAAAGTAGAAAACCTAATATTAGTATCTTCACAAAATAAGCTGAAAATGTTGGTTTCCCTACTCACCGTTTTGACTCCGAACTTGTCATGGGATGTCTTATCCTCCCAAATCAACAACAGAACTCTGACACCTTCCTGCGATTTATACTTCAGCAACTCACCGAGTGTCAAATCACCACCACTCGGCAACGGCCGAGTGGGCTCTCTAACAAGCTTAATCTTCACGAACACAGACCAGCCCATAATGTAGATCAGATCGCGAGCATCTAAAATGGCTTCGCAAATGTCCTCCCAGCACGTGCCTGGCTTATAAACCAGATCTCCCTCAAGCCTAACGTGAGGCAAGGACTCCTCCCTCACGTGAGCGTCTTGGTACAGCGTCACTTGATTTCCCTTTCGTAACGGAAAATACGTGTTTCGAACTCCTCCTAGCTCAGGATCACCGGCAATGCCATTGCGGTATATTGGATTTGTTTCACACGGCGTGAATTTCATCTCCAGTCGCAAGGCTTTGACTGTCCTAATACAGCTGGATGGTTCGATTCGGAACCATCCCGAGATATACTTGCCGGTGGCGATTCTTTTCGCGGGAATTTTAGCCTTCCCAATAACTTTGGACTGAAGGAAAGTCTTGGCTTTAAGTTGAAACTCGAGTTCAGTTACAGGGTGAGCCAAGGGAATAAAAAACTGGTCGTTCCAGAATAAATTCTGAGAGTTCTTGTCAATGATACGAGTGCGCGCCAAAGTAGATTGCGGCACTAACACTCTAACATAATAGTCGCCGGAGATAACCTTACAGGGGTGGAGGTTATTGAGCTCCTGGTTTCCATCGCCATTATCGGCGGCCGAATTCAGAAACCTTCGAACCTCGATGATCTTAAGCTCAAGATCACCGTGAAGATAGACTACTTGTTCATCCTCGGCGGTAGGCATGATGAAACGGTGAGGTTCCGCAAATGTACGAAACCGGAATGTGAGAAAACCAGATAGCGTAGTAGTTAAGAAAAACAAACCGGAGAGGGAAGTGCTAAAGAGAGAGAAAGTAAGAACTTAATAGAGTAGTAGTTAAGAAAAACAAACCGGAGAGGGAAGTACAAGAGAAGTGTACACCGGAATGAGAAAAAAAGAGAAAAAGAAGAAGAAGAAGAATAAAAGATAGAGAGAGTTCAACAAAAGAATGATGGGCTGGAAACATATATAGTAGCGTTAAGTCTCCAATGGCCACCTTTGTTGGAGTCTACTACTTCAATATTAATGAGTCCTACAGATGTATTCGAGAATCCCATTTATTGGGTTGAACTTAAGAATAAGAATCTTTATAAAATTAGATTTGGCCACCTTGTCAACATCGAGATAGATAAGATGCAATGGTCCAGTATCAAACAATATTATAATGACTTTTTATAAATGTGATTATTTATTTTCAAACTGAGGCCAACCACATATAATGAGAACAAAGTTAATCTTCACAGACCATGATTCAAACAGCATGGCAATGAGTGAGGCTCTAGAGAAAATTAAAGCTGGTCTCTTTCATTCAGACATTATATTTCAATGTAAAGTTTGTAATGCATGAGCAATTTATGCATTGATCAAGAAATTGAAGTCAGTTTTTTGTTTTGTAATGCAGAATTGATGCTACTAGGCTTCATATCTCTACTCATTACAGTGGGCACAAAACCTGTCTCAAAGATATGTATCTCTGCAAAAGCTGGAAGCACCATGCTTCCATGTAAGGAGCCCAAGGACAAGGAAGACTACAACAATGGTGGAAATGATGGAGATGATAGAAGAAAGTTATTATGGCACACCGGGAAAGTGATACGGCATCGAATCCTTGCGGCAGGAGGAGAAGAGGACTATTGTACCAAACATGTAAATATATATATAGTATCAATTCACAGTACTGCATATTATACTGTTCATATAGACAATGACTCAATAATTGTGTTAATTATTGATTTCAGGGAAAAGTACCTTTGGTCTCCCAGTCAGGGATTCACCAATTGCACATCTTCATATTTATGCTGGCTGTCTTCCTTGTTCTCTACAGTGTTCTCACCATCGGTCTAGCAAAGGCTAAAGTATGTCAGTTTCATGAATAATTTTATAAATATTCTGCTGGGAAAGCTTGAGTGATCATAAACAGGGAAAACCAATTTGTAATGCACACAGATGAAGAAATGGAAAGGATGGGAGCTGGAGACATCATCCTTGGAATATCAGTTCACTAATGGTAATTAGCATTTTCCTAAACCTTTTGGCTTAATAAAAATATTTTGAGGTTTATATATTTTGTGCATCAATGATTAAGCTGATGACGTTTAGTGTTATAGATCCTTCAAGGTTCAGATTGGCTCATCAAACTTCCTTTGTTCGACGCCACACTGGATTCTTCACAGCACCTGGCCTGAGATGGATAGTAAGATGCATTCTAAAACTCCCTTTAGTAGGATTCTAAAATGTTGAATCAGAGTAATTTAGCCATTTTTGAGCCTGATTTGGAATGAAATACATTGTGACATTGTGGTGTTCTAGTTAGATCCCTCTAACCAGATGAGGTAATTCATGTATACAGGTGGCTTTTTTCAGACAGTTCTTTTATTCTGTAACCAAGGTGGATTATCTGACCATGAGACATGGATTCATAAAAGTAAGTTATTCCACTTTTATTTTTGCTTTTGTTCTAAACATAAATGCATATCCAATATGTAAATATATATTGCAGGCTCATTTGGCTCCCAACAGCAAATTTAACTTCCACAAGTATATCAAAAGATCAATGGAAGATGATTTCAAGGTGGTAGTTGGTATCAGGTTGTGCTCCATCCTTCTCTTTTTCTCTGACAGTGAATTTCTGATTAATTTTTACTTAATAATTAACCATGAATTTCTGTTTACAGCCTACCATTATGGACATGCTGTATTGTTTTCCAGCTTCTCAATGTGTATGGTGGGGCTTCTTTTCTTAATATGTGTTAATTTTGATTGTGAAAGTTTTCATTGACATTAACACAATTGCTTAACTTATTCTGCAGGATGGTATACTCTTTCATGGGAATCATTCATACCACTAGTTGTAAGAATTTCTTAACTTTCTAGTTTTAAATTGTTTACCTGAGGATATTATCTTATGAACTACTAGAACAGTTCAATTTATATATAAAATTAAATGGATTCTATTATACATGCAACAGATATTTCTGATAGTTGGCGCGAAGCTTGAAATTATAATCATGGAAATGGCTCAGCAGATCCAAGATCGAGGGACAGTTGTAAAAGGAGCTCCTGTTGTAGAGCCTAGTAACAGCTTCTTCTGGTTCAATTGCCCAGATTTGATTCTTTTCTTGTTACATTTCACCTTGTTCCAGGTACTTCTCTTGCCTTGTTATGCTTTTGATCTACGGACCCAAAACTTGCATAGATTATGCATCAGGTTTTTATACATCTAGCATATTATGAGCTGATGATCATGTTTTCAATTAGCAAAACGCGTTCCAGATGGCTTACTTTCTATGGACATGGGTAAAATAATAACTTAACCACTATCCTTGGTAGAAGAAATTTAATTTGTTGGTTCAGCATTGAGAGAAAAACTCGGAGAAAATTTCATTTTATTGTTTTTATTCATCAATGCAGTATGAATTCGGGTTGAAATCATGCTTCCATAAAAATCTGATGGAAGTATTGATAAGGGTGTTCCTGGGTGTAGCTCTTCAGATTTTATGCAGCTATATCACCTTCCCTCTCTACGCCCTTGTAACTCAAGTAACTTCTTTAATTCATACACAAATTCGGAATCAAAGTTTGTAAATAGTTACAATCATAATGTACATTATGTTAAAAAATTGCAGATGGGGTCTCACATGAAGAAGGCAATCTTTGAAGAGCAGACAGCCATGGCTCTAAAGAAATGGCAAAAGGCTGCCAGGGAAAGGAAGAAGTTGACAAAGGCCACAGGCATAGACATTCCATCTAGTTTCATAAGAGAAGAAAATAATACCCCAAGCCATGGACTCATCGCCCTTACAGTTCCTCCATAAATACAAACCAATACTCGCCATGGACCTGAAAGTGTCTTAGTTTCCAAGGAGTACTTACAATTATAATTCTGAGACTGAGTTATTAGAATAGAAGGTCCTGCACCACTTGTTTCTAGTGATGATCATCATGAACCAAGAAAATATAACAATCAGCAAAAGTTGCCAAAACTGATAGTGGGGATTTCTCATTTGTTAAGCCTTAAAAGATGGGATTATCGTTCATAAATTGTTGCTAAACTTATAAAATATAAATATAACAGTTATCATATGATCAAGTTCCAAAATCATGCTTTTTGCTACTAATGGAACGATTAGGCTTCTCTATCAAGAGTAAGCGTGTTTTGCTGGAATTATGTTCAATTATGCTTATGGAAGAAGCCCTCTCCATTTATGTTCACATGGACTTGGAGTGGCTTCTACTTAAAACTCCTTTCTTCTCACAAACAAATGTAAAAAAAATTCTTTCACCTGTAGACTCAACCTCATCCAAGTGAGTTTGCTGCCCCCTCAAACTTGATTCTAGCATGAGCTTGGGTTAGAATTCACATCTCCACAGCAGCTCCATGGCAACTTTTACACCTTTGCTGATGGTAAATGAAAGAGAAAACAGCACCAATATTTACAACAGAGGCACTGTATTACTTTGTATTAATCCCTTCTGAAAACAAATTGTAGAAACTATTAAAACCGAGCAAACTTTTAGTCGTGGTGAATTGTCTAGTTAATCACTTTACGTAACTCCAATATCTCATATTATCTACTGAGAAGACAAAACAACCAAATAAATAGCAGAAATTGTCTGAAAATGTCCGATTTATACTCTACACATCAAAATTATCAAAGATCACAAGTAAGAAATCAACAGATATATGAAAAAAAATGGTAAATAAAAACAATGAAAAGTTTACTAGGTAGATGTGTTCTGCTAGCTATAGCCCTTAACTCAACTACCTACACAATAAAACAAAGGAAACATATAAAAGCTGTATTGCAGTGTGAGATGGATATATTTGCAGTCCCCACGGCAGAAACAAATTCTAGAAGCTTTTTCATTGTGTATTATTTTTATTAGACTAGTTGTTTCCTGCCAGATTCCCAGACATATATCTCTTTTGGAGGACCAATGTGACAATCTTACCTAACCATTCATATTTTGTTATAACTTAATCACATCTCTATGTTCTGCTCTAATATCAGAGTCTTTAATAAATTATTTGGATTTGGCATGAGTATTGGCGTGTTCCCAAGAGTATGCTTTTGTTCAGGGCTTAAACACTTGCATATGAATCCATCAGTTTATACATTTAGCACATGATCGATGGTCATGTTTTCAATCTGCTTAGTTCTATGTACTTGGGTAAATTATAACTTAGCTGCAAATTTTGATTTGTTGGTTCACATTGAGAGAAAATGTCAGAAACTTCATTTAGTTGTTTATCATGGTTATGCAAGATGTTTAGTTGAAATCATGCTTCCATGGCGGGTGATGTACTCTTCATTTTAATGCAGCTATATCACCTTCCTTTTGTTGATTGATTAATCAATATATTTTTCCAATGTATACGCAGCTAAGATATCAATTGCAGGAGCACCAGCATAATTAGGCATTTTGACATGTCTTGATCATGGAAGACTTATTAAAAGATATGTATCATGATTACAGATGGCCCTCTCCATCGAGCGGCTTCTATATACCCCTTCCTTTTCATCAAAAATATAAAATGTCCGAAGACGTGATAACTTTCTTCCTTCTGCAGACTCAACTTCTTCCAAGTTAGAGTAACGTCTAGCAAACTGGCGCACTAATTTATGAGATATAATATGACGCATTAAACATACTGAACCTAACATAACGAAGAGACCCCAAGCTTCTGAGCTGGAGCTGGTCTACTTCTTGTTTTGTGCCTGTGAACTGCAAGCACTTTTCGAAGCCATTTGTCATGGATTTTTTGGAGATCTCCATTCTCTGCTAGATGAAGAATGGCGGTTGACATGTCAACTGCGGCGGTGAGCCTTTGGAAAGGCCTTGTGTAACAATCAAAAAAATGATTATCCAACCATGAAAGATATAATTTCATAAGTATAAATGTGACTGGAAGAGCCATGAAAGCAATTGTTGTAAAATATAGCATCCAGACGAAGGATTAGTCTCATTGAAGAAGAAATACTTACAATCCCCACCCATTTCTGGTGATTCTTGCCTACGATACCAAATTGGCAGCGTGTTAGAGGAAGACATTCATATATGCACTTTCGTCAACAACTGCAGCAACACCACCCCTTTTGTGGACCATCAGTTAAGGCCTTTTCATATTCTCTACCGAGTTGAGAGAACCAGTCTGGATCTGTCTATCTGAAGTGGTCAGTTAAATAAGTTTCAGCAAATGAACCACGCTCACGCCAAGGGTTCATTGCTTACTATAAACTTTGGATATCTTTAATGGGTGAAGAAAGCTGTTCTACAGTAAGATTGAGGTCGATTTGCAGTGTAGCTTGAATCATATTAGAACAAAAAATAGCCAAATAATCAGCACAACCGACCCATGCAGCTCACAGTTTTTTCTCCTGCGTGAAACAGAACAGAAGCATATGGTTGGTTGATAGGATTGCCGTAATCACCTAACTTAAACAAGTAATATATAATAATTCATTTCACTTGCCATGGGAAAAGAACAATGTTGAAAAGGTGAACCTGCAGAGCAAAGCAAAGATCTTAGCTATAAGGGGATCCACAAAGATGTAATGTATAGATATGGTCTTGATGAGTGAAATGATTGAACAGTCCCATCTATGGGAGCTTCTTGGGCATAATATTTATTGACACAAATAGTAAGCTATAATAGAATGAATTTGATATTCTTTGGCACTTACCACAGAATGGTATTAATTTGTCTCTTAGGAGGCACGAAAATCATCATTGGACCGATGTTCCAAAAGCCAAACAATTGCTCCTACATAATGAAAAAAATCCTGTGACACACCACAACAATGGAGAAAATGGTCCAGAAAGACCCAACATTAGAGTCTAGCTTCTTGATTGGGGCCACTACAACTAGCCCGGATTCCATGTATGGTTGGGTAAAGTCCACCATCTTATTCTATCAGGGGTGATAGTAAATCACCTACTGCAGCATCACAAACCTGTAGGGGACAAGAGAAACAAAAATCAGCAAGAAAAGTAAACATTTTGGCAAAGTTTGGGTGAAGTTTTTATATTTCACACTTACACCCCGGGATTAAGCGAAGAAGATCAGCAGCTTTGTGTTTATGTTGGGTATCTGTGTATGGGATAGTTGATACGGATAGAATAAGGTAAAAGTCTGAAGCAGTTTTAAATACATCAATGCAGAACCCAGTGAACTGATCAGTGCCCTTCACTTGTGAGATAATGTCAGTATACTAGTTTCGGTTTGAACACAAATTTTCAAATGCTTTCCGTTGTTTGCGAAAACCCATCCTCGAGGCGTCTCTGTAGTCTGGCCGGCCAGATTACACCATAAAGCTGTTGACTTGCATCGGACCGATCAGTGGCTTCTATAAAGTTCTTCTGGAGGCACAACTGATAGACCAGAATAATTAGACCAGTACCACCCTTCTAGAGCCAATGTTAATAACATTGATGATTTCATATGCAGGTAATGAGGTTCCTATCTGAAGTAAATTTCACGGGCCTGTTACACCAGTCATATAACCTGTAAATTGTTATTAAGCAACAGATTCCCTCTGTGAAGGTGCTCACTGCATCAAGATGCAAATTTGTTCCCTGTGTATCTGATAATTTGAATCCTTTGAAAACGAAATGTTTCCTTCTTGATTGAAAAATGCATCAATTGCATTAGCAAGAAGCCCCGAGTGCGTTTCCGTTACCCATTAATGCTGAAGTAGTCGACAACTCCACAGAATTATGCGGTCAAAATATCTTTCAAAACTGGAACGCCTTCCATGACTGTACCACCTGTATCTGGAAATCTCTCGTGTCCGGGTTGGGGGCTTATTTTCCCATCAGCCTCTACCTTAAGGGGATATTTTAGAAGGTAGCCACGGAGTCGCGTGAAATTCTCAGTGGTGAACTTGGCCCAGTTGTCTCCAGCGATCTTGTTTACTGTCGTTACAATTCCACTACTTTCAGGCTTCTCGAACAAGCCTCTGCTACCAGATGCTCTGCCCAAAGTGACTTCCTATATCCATAGATCTGCACAAGGCACATGCTGGTCACTAATGTTCGTATATATCACACAACGACAGCTTTACAATTACAGAATGTTTAGGAATTATCGAAGTCTTAGAATACAATCTTAGTCAGACTAAAGTTTGAGGGGTTATGATTGGAAGTCAAAATACGCATTTGGAAAGTTAAAACATAGATATAGGGTACTATCATACTTTCATCAAGCCAAAACTAATTTTATGCTATGGGATGCTTATGCTACAGCAATCATACCACCCAGCAACAATTGCAAACAAAGCTGATTTTGAAAATCTTAAAAGAACTACAGGATGTCAACTTGCTTTGTTCAAGCCAAAAGCAAACAGAAAAGAAAATCTGGGTGATAAAATCTGTAAGGAATCGAGAAAGAGAAGCAGTTCAAGACAATGATACTGTCAGAGTATGCCAAAGAAAAAGAAAATAGAAGAGAAGAATTTCAATGTATATTTTCAATACATTGCAACATGTACAATAGCTAATTTATACATTTTTGTAAATGTAAATAGACAAACAATAAATACAAATCCCTGTAATTGCTAATCAATCACTGAATTAAGGTATTGAAGAGAATTCATAATAATAAATGCATTCCATATGAAGTTGGTCAAATCTTTTGATCATGGTCTTTCAAGAAGAGTTAGGGATGAGATACCAAAGTAACAGACCTGACCATGCGGATGCCTCTTGTTTTTCGCCCAAGCATGATGCGGCTGATATGCACCCTGGCTATTTCAGTGTCTTTACTCCCAGCCATTGATCTTTCATTAATGTTGGCAGATCCCACTATCACATATCATCATCTACTATCATTCCCTTAGCATGACATATACCATAAACCGCTGATGTTTTTGTGATTCAGATACCTGATAAACTTAATTAGTAACTATAATTTAAAAATATGTCCTGCTCCCTTAGAAAACTTATTACATATCAAGACCTGATACACGAATGATTAATAGAGCTCGTATTTCAAAAATGTCATGCTTCCATCAGAAAATAACTTTAAAAGTTAAAGATTTATATATGTTATGTACCATGTCATATATCACCATAAAACATTTGACACAACAAGTCAACTGGAAATCAAAACCAGCAATTAGACAGGAAAGTTCACAAATTAACTACTCATGAAGTCTAGGATCGCAATAATGCTCGTGACTTTTTCAAGAGAGAAAAGAAATAGCTAATAGAGATCTTATGTTAAGAACAACAAAATTATTTGCCACAATAATTAACAACAAAACAAATAATTTAGTCCAAAACGAAGTGCATTACAGTAGCTTAAAAAGCACAAAAGGTCTCTTCCAGTAATACCTTCACCACTACTGGTTGACACATATGGTTTGCTTCCCGTTTACCGAGGCAATAAAATTGAGGTAATCTTGTGGATGTGCATTCCTCTGCATATCTTTCAGTGCCTGGCGACAACTATACATCATCTGCATTGTCTGGCTCTGCAAAGTGCAAATAAGTGAAGTAGTAATTGACAAAATAATTCTGCATTGTTTTTTAATATACATTTTTTACAAAAATGTCAAAACTGAGAGAAACTAGAATGATGAAGTATTAAATTGCAAGTGCTCATCCTATTTCCCAAGTATAAAGTTAAGTAAACTTAATTATAGAATCCAATTGGATAGCAACAACATAAAAGACTATACCAATTGAATTGCTAAAGAAGACATAGTGTTTGAAAAAAATGTTACCAGACTTCCCATTGTGTTTTTCAAAAGCCACAGTTAGTCACCATTCTAAACCCAAGTGAAGAACCAACTAAATCAGGCCAATTTATGAACCAAGATCATATTTATCTGGCATGACAAAGACAGATGAGCCCTTAAACTCCGAACCAATAATTAAAAAAGAACAACACATTATTGTTTCGAAGCAATACAAGATAATACATTTTGAAGATGCTAATGAACAGGGTCGGTGAAACAAGAATATGAATCAATTTGATATTTAATTTTTATGCAAGTAACAATTCCAGTTCATAAGTTTTGGGACAATATACAGAATAAAACCTGCCAAAACAGAATTTCTTGCACACGCGAAAATTTGGATCACCCTCAGGCCACATCGGGTATAACATACACTGCAAATCTCTCATTAGCTCTGATTTTACTGGCAATCTTTGTGCCAACTCCATAGGAAAGGTTATCAGCTCCGCTCATACAGAACAGAATGACTTCAGAAAAATTTAGGGGAATAGAAAACATATAATGGTTTAGATTCAATAATCTATAACTGAAATGTTACAGAGAAACGATGGCGTTTGAAATTTCTATATTAGCTCCTGAACACAACTTTCAAGATCCTAAGAAAATTTTGCAATTAAATACTTCATTTTGTGTGTTCCTTGTATCACAAAACTTTGTGTGTAAGACTTCTTGATAAGAAGAAAATATTGTACAAACAGAAAAGATCGATCAGATTTTACCTGCATCTTTTATACATGGCCATGCATAAGATGATCCAATAAAAATCTGATTTTCATATATATGAAACGCTGAGCATCTGATGACTTGAATGTTGCTCTTTGAATGCTCTTATCTATTACCGAGTCTTTTGCACGAATAAGGTTCTGCAAGAGAAGAATTCATTCAGAACTGGATTAGCAACAGATGAATGAAAGAGATTAAATTGTCAGTTATATCAAGTACCGGTCACGACCTTGAATATTACCTCTATGGATACAGAGATAGGATTTTCTAAGTATTAAAGAGTAAAGTTAGTTGACACACAAACCTGGTTCTCAGCCTTATCAACATCCTTAGAAATCCTTCCACTGATCCTGGTCAATGGACCGCAAAATCTGTAAAAAAGAAAAAATTCACTAAAATTAAGAAAATAAAAATAAACAGACCAAAGAATAAAATTTCATTCAATATAATTTGCAGTGTATACCTGAACTGCCAGGTTTCAGGATTTTCTTCCTCCAAACCTGTACTACGTCGTCATCCTGTGGAACAGTGTGGTTCCATTACTTGAACCAATAGGGAAGACTTGTTATCGCTGGGATGCGCTCTATCTTAAGCAGAAACCATCTTGCAAATCGAAACCTTTTTAAGGTTTTGAGTAGTGGATTTTGTGTGCGGAGTTCCTTGCCTCCAACACTGCTCAAAGTTTGTAAGAACATCATATGCAGCTGGCCCTTCAATTCTGCGTGCCAATCATGCCTGGCTGTCTTGGAGCCTTGATTTGAGCCTGACACCAAAAGAATTGTAAAACCAAGAAGAGAGAGCAAGAAAACAATAGCACTAGAACTACTTGCACATAAGGACGTTTGAAAGTATAATCCTATACAGTTGATTTGAGCTAAATAGAATGCATGGTCCAGTATCAACAATATTATAGTGATTTTTTATAAATGAGATTATTTATTTTCAGACTGAGGCCAACGACATTTAATGAGAACAAAGTTAATCTTCACAAATAACTAGATACATGCCTGAAAAGAAGTAGATGATCTGAAAATTCAGCACGACAATGATTCAAACAGCATGGCAATAAAAAATTCTTAAGAGTGGGTGCGTGTGTGTGTGGGTGAGGGTGTCTTTGTTCTATTAGAAGAAATCACAAGTCAGAGTACTAGCCAACAAGTAATATAATGGATCGCAAAAATTATGCTCACATGGAAATAGTATGCTGTACAAAGAAATGCTGAAGTTAAACCAAATTTTTAATATTGGCAAGAAAGCCACTCACAGAATATGAAGGATTATGGAAATCACCCTGAACACAGTGTGACATCACGAAAGAGACGATGGTCAGGGTGTCATAGCGACCATCACAGAGATCAATACCTCCTATAAATGATGTTTATCTTCCGATTATACCGGATGCTTGCGTGTCAACAATAACACATTTCGATGGTGTGTAAAGATGGTACTACACTCTGGACAACACATCTACAAACAATTTTAACCCATCGTTAATTCTAAAAAGAAAACAATGTTCTGAACTTATAAAACAAGCGATGACAGAAGAGAACCAAAAAAGATCCAACAATTATTATTTCAACTTAGTGTCAAGTGATTTTGTGCGACATAATCAACATACATCATACGAGCTAACTATAACAGAGACAGCAATTTACTAAAATGAAAAATAGGGATATCAAACATGCCTGTTTTATAGGCTACACTCGCATCAGCAGCAAACGTGGTGCTAGCACACAATTCACGATGAATCCCTGAAAAACGACTCCGTTTCTTTACCATGAGTTTCATCATCCTGCCTGCACATTTCAGCCAGTGAAATGTAAAAGCTACCTATAGAACATGGAAACTACTTTTAAAGAAGACTGTTTTCTCATTATTTCAGAACATGTAAAATTAGTTCCCAAATTTTGTTAACAAAAGTAAAAAGCCTAATATTAGATCATCGCATTTCACAAAAAATAGCTGAATGTTGGTTTCCCTACTCACCGTTTGGACTCCATGCTTGTCACGGATGTCTTCTCCTCCCAATCAACAACAAACCTGACACCTTCCTCCGATTTATACTTCAGCAAATCACCGAGTGTCAAATCACCACCACGCGCAACGGCCGAGTGGGCTCTCTAATAAGCTTAATCTTCGCACACACAGACCACCCATAATGTAGATCAGATGCGAGCATCTAAAATGGCTTCGCAAATGTCCTTCCCACCGTGCCTGGCTTATAACCTATCTCCCTCAAGCTAACGTGAGGCAAGGACTCCTCCCTCACGTGAGGCGTCTTGGTACAGCGTCACTTGATTTCCCTTTCGTAACGGAAAATACGTGTTTCGAACTCCTCTCAGCTCAGGATCACCGGCAATGCCATAGCGGTATATTGATTTGTTCACACGGCGTGAATTTCATCTCCAGTCGTAAGTCTTTGACTGTCCAAGAGGCTGGATGATTCGATTCGGAACCATTCCGAGATAAACTCGCCGTGGCGATTCTTTTCGCGGAATTTTAGCCTCCCATAACTTTGGACTGAAGGAAAGTCTTGGCTTTAATTGAAACTCGAGTTCAGTTACAGGGTGAGCCAAGGGAATAAAAAACTGGTCGTTCCAGAATAAATTCTGAGAGTTCTTGTCAATGATACGAGTGCGCGCCAAAGTAGATTGCGGCACTAACACTCTAACATAATAGTCGCCTGGCATAAAGTTAATGTCAGGAACTTCTCGGCGGCCCATCAGAGACCTTCGAACCTCGATGATTCTAAGGACAAGATCACCGTGAAGATACCAGGTGTTATCCTCGGCGGTAGCCATGTGAAAACGGTAACTTTCGGCAAATGTATGAAACCGTAATGGCAGAGAACTAATAGAGTAGTAGTTAAGAAAAACAAACCGGAGAGGGAAGTGCTAAAGAGAGAAGTAAACTTAATAGAGTATGTTAAGAAACCAGTGAGTTTGATTCTCTTTTGTAGTTCATTTTTAATAAAATAAAATAAACTAAAGTGAAACCACTTGATCACCTTTGCACTGCCGAATAAATAAAACTTCTTTGAATGTATGATTTGATGTTAATTTGATTGTCCATGACTCCATGTGAGTGTGGTGGGAAGATGAGACATAGTCAAGCATTGAGTCGGCTGCAAGGGAGAATTGGGGTGAGGAATGCATGTGAGTTGGGAATTGGCATCATAGAAGCTTTTTGAGTGTAATTGAATCGAAGATTGAGAAAACATCCTCAACTAATCTTCGGTCTTAAAGTTCACAATCATGAGTTTTCAGTACCCACTCTATTACTAATCAAGGTAGATCGATTGCAAAACCTCTTGAGTAATACACCCAAAATTCTAATTGACGCTTGGCCACCCAGTGATGGTTTCAGGCTTTATATCGTTAACGACAATAACCAAGTTGGCGTTTGGTTTATTATTTTAGATAGATTTTGAAAATAAATTGGTAGTTGGATAGGGAGTATTACGAGGTAAAATTTAAAATTTATGAAAAAGCCCCTAGGCTTGCAATTAATTAAATACCCTAATATATAAAATGACAAAAACACCCCCCCACCTGCAGTGCCAAATCCGACCACCACTGCCGGAATCTAGTCGGAAAACATGTTACGACACGATTTGTCGGATCTGTGTCGTAATGAGTCGTTATGGCCTTTTCCAGCCAGATCTACCACGGATCTGACCGGAAAAGGTAAGATCTACAGCCTGTTGTGCGCGGCTGGCCAGAAAGGCCAAAACGACGGTCATCTTTGGCTGTCTTTTTCGGTTAACGATAGCCAAGATTTGGCCGTCGTTGAACTCAACGATGGCCTCTTTGGTCGTCATTCACGCCAGATCGGGTGATTCTGGCCGAAAGCCAGATCGATGAACTTCCGGCCATTTTGGTCGGCAGGTACGCCGTTGTACAGATTCCGGCTACCACCGACGTGGGTTGCCGGAATCTGGCAAGTATGGGTCATGGGGGTGCTTTTGATAATTTTTAAACTTTTTTTCAGGGTGTATTTGAAGAACTTAAATACTTATGGGGTCTAAAAGTAATTTAAAAAAATAAGGTAATATTTCTTAAATAATGTGCCAAACATTATTTGGAGAGTAAGATTGGGAATGTGGATAAAAATAATAAGCCAAACATGCCCCAAAATATTGTTAATATTTGACTAAATTAGTTGATTGTTGAATGTTAAATAGTCTGTGTTGTAATATTATTTTATTTTTAACTGTTGAATATTACAATATTATTATTGATGTGTGATTTTGACACCAAAGACCTTGCTCATGCAAAGTGCTAAGAGGTCTTAGAAATTACACATGATTAATTTTAGTTAAGATAATGTTATAACAAAGTAAAAAGATTAAATAATAAATAAGACAGTGAAAATTTTATAGTGGTTCGGATGCTTAAAGCAATTTTTATAGCCACTGTTGTCTTTTATATAAATGTTCTTGGTTATTAGCCAAATTACAAGAGATCGCGAACAACGAACAGAAGTATAAAGACTGTGTATTCAGAGAAAAATATTAAGTTAGTCTCTTTCCGGCGGATGGCCTTTGCTATTTGTGATTATGAAAATCAGAGATCCCAGATATTGTGAGGGAGAGTCCTTTATTTATAGCTGTTGAGTTTAACGTAATGATTACAAGTCTACAAGTGGGTAGGTATCATGCAAATCCTTCTTTGCATCCCATTTGGCTGATAACTTATGAAATATTCTCAAATTATTTGAGGCTTGAACAGATGTGTAGACCTTATTCATTCATAAACAAAACCTAAACCTGTTGAGTTGGTGACAGTTATATTCTCTCTGTCTTGGGGCGACGTGACAGATCCTGAATGGTGTAAAGTTTTTATAAACTCTGATTGGTGCTTGCTGATGTGAACTTACGTCAATATAGATTTGTTAAGCATAACAATTATGAACAGCACAATCTATCAATTGCAGGTGATCTATTTTACGTGCAATGTTTTAAATGCTTTAAATTTCATTTCAATAAACCATTCACAAAAGAAACATTTAAAATTGCAGCAGTTCATTCCAAAATAAATAACCAGTACACTGACAAGATCAATTTTACAAAACGGCACTATCATCTGCTTTTCAAAATAGCTTCGACGGCTCTAAATCGATCTATACCAAACGCCTCTAAACTCAAATCCAGATCTTCTCTCTTCCCTCTTTGTACATTACATATATAATACAATAATCCCATATCAGAACTTAGCTAGGGCAATTTTGATCTCACCAACTGCTTTTATTAAAGCAGTTTATCAAGAACATGTTTAGTCTGGAGCAAGTACTTGAGTTTTCTTAATTAATTTGAAGCATTCTACAACGTATTAATTCCATTAAAAGTCCCATTTTGAGGTTAGAATAAATTAGGTTGATTAATCGTGGGATGGAGATGGGGTCACCATATTCCTGCAAGCCGATTAGGAATAGGAAAGGGTCAATTAGAGAGGGATACGGAGAATAATATGATAATTGATATATATATATTTTTTATATGATGGCTGCCTCGTTAACCGAGATATAATTGTTGTGTCTTCTGCCATGGTGGGATCGGAAAAATAAAATATGCATGGAAGTGGAACCACCACTATTGAAAGAGATCGGTACTCTCCTTTTCCCACCAATCAAACCCCCTTTTACGAAAATTCCAAATGCTAAATTAATGGCAATCACTTCCCCTCAACTTTTATTAATTTTTGGGAGTTTATGCCTTACTGATTTTAGGAGATTTTTAATTAAGTTAATTTTGAAGTGTTTAAAAATTATTATTTATTAGATTTTTCATGAATTAATTTTAACTGGTTTAAAAACTCTTTAAAATCAGTATAGTATATTTTTAAGGGATTTATAAAATACCTTAAATTAAAGTGTTTTGGCTGATTTAAAAATTTTATCCTAAAAAAAAACTCTTCCCACTATTATTCCGTTATATACTCTAATTTGCAACCAAAAAAAAATTTGACGGTCGTTGGAACATGTAATGGCTTTTTAATTAATTATATGATCCATACAATTTGCAGGTACAGACTGAGTTTTGGATGAAATGACAAGCTACAGCTTGGATCTCTCATTCCTACTTTTACAAAAGCTAGATCTGCCCTTGTTTGAGTTTTGGATGAAATGACAAGCTAAGCTTGGATCTCTCATTTCTAGTTTTACAAAAGCTAGATCTGCCCTTGTTGCTGCTGGAAAATAGATATTTTTGTCAAGTTTGGACATGTTCCATTTCACTTCTGAGTTAAAATGGTTTCTTATGGTGACAATAGCAGACAAGCTCCAATGTCAGTTATTTTAGTCAATTTCTGAATACAACTAGCAACTATCGTATTGTTCTCTAACGTAGTACATATGCTATGAACACTTAAAAGAATGCAGAGTTAACAAGTATTGGATCTAACCATACATATTCACGAGGGGATCCCAGATTGTACATTTATGTGCATGTCTAAATACACTTAAAAACTGCTACTAAAAACCCCTTAAAACCGCTACGGTGGTTTACCTTCAAAATCGTTACGATGGTTTATCCTCATAACCGCTACCATAAAATTCCCAAGCAAATCCTATGGGAAAATTGTGTGAAGTTAATTATCTTTAGTGGTCGAATGGTTCAATAGAGATTCTTGAATATATTATTTAAGAGGTTTTAAATTTAAGTCTCTCATTAGTTACTAATAGAAGTAGTCATTGAAGTTCTTACTTAATTGGTAATTTCAAGATCTTGATTGATTAATTGAGATGCTTATATATTGACACTAACACCTGTTATAAAATAAAATAAAATAAATGGTTTGAACTGTGAAGATTTAGGTGACCAAAATCCGAGGAACCTGCCCAGCACCTAATAAATGCTTCATTAATTTGCTTTAATTAGAAGATATAGATACGGTTTTACTGATTCAGAATATATAACCTAAATGGCGTTTGGTTTTGTGGTGTGCATGAGCTCCAAGAACACCTCATCTCAACAGGGGAGCACTAAGCTTTAGTGAAGACGAAGAAGCTTTAATTTACAGGCTACACCTACTGTAATTCACATGACCCCAGTAACTAAACTCAATTATATAGATGAATCATGAATGGTGGTTGGAATATCTTCACTGTAAGGTAATAACCAAACAGTCTTCATCAATGATAAACGAGTGCGCCTACCCAATAGTATATTGTCGGCCTGCGACACTCTAACATATAGTCGGCTGGCATAAAGTTATTTTCCGCGAGGACTTCTCTCGGCGCCCCAATGCAGAGACCCGAACCTCGATGATTCTAAGGACGATCACCGTGAAGAACCAGACGTGTTTATCCTCGGCGGTAGCCATGAAAACGGTAACTTTCGGCAATGTATGAAACCGTAATGGCAGAGAACTTATAGAGTAGTAGTTAAAAAACAAACCGGAGAGGAAGTGCTAAAGAGAGAGAAAGTAAGAACTTAATAGAGTAGTAGTTAAGAAGAACAGTGAGTTTGATTCTCTTTTGTAGTTCATTTTTAATAAAATAAAATAACCTAAAGTGAAACCACTTGATCACCTTTGCACTGCCGAATAATAAAAACTTCTTTGAATGAATGATTTGATGTTAATTTGATTGGTCCATGACTCCATTGAAGTGTGGTGGAAGATGAAGCATAGTCAGCATTGAGTCGGCTGGCAAGGGAGAATTGGGGTGAGAATGCATGTGAGTGGGAATTGGCATCATAGAAGCTTTTTGAGTGATAATTGGAATCCAGAAGATTGAGAAAACATCCTCAACTAATCAGGTCTTAAAGTTAACAATCGATGAGTTTTCAGTAGCCACTCTATTACTAATCAAGGTAGATCGTTTGCAAAACCTCTTGAGTAATACACCCAAAAATTCTAATTGACCGCTTGGCCACCCAGTGATGGTTTCAGGTTATATCGTTAACGACAATAACCAAGTGTGCGTTTGGTTTATTATTTTAGATAGGATTTTGAAAATAATATTGGGTAGTTGGATGGAGTATTACGAGTGTAAATTTAAAATTTATGAAAAAGCCCCTAGGCTTGCTAATTTAATTAAATACCCTAATTATAAAATGACAAACACCCCCCACCACCGCGTGCCAGAATCGACCACCACTGCCGGAATCTAGTCGGAAAATCATGTTACGACACAGATTTGTCGGATCGTGTCGTAATGAGTCGTATGGTGGCCTTTTCCAGCCAGATCTACCACGGATCTGACCGAAAAGGTAAGATCTACAGCCTGTGTGGCCGCGATGGCCGAAAAAGGCCAAAACGACGGCATCTTTGGCTGTCTTTTTCGGTAAACGATAGCCAATTATTGGCCGTCGTTGACCTCACGATGGCCATTTCTTTGGTCGTCATTCACGGCCAATCCGTGGTGATCTGCCGGAAAGGCCAGTCGTGTGAACTTCCGGCCATTTTTGGTCGGCAGGTACGCCGTTGTACGATTCTCGCTACCACCGACGTGGTTGCCGGAATCTGGCAAGTATGGGTCATGGGGTGCTTTTGATAATTTTTAAACTTTTTTTCAGGGTGTATTGATGAAATTAATAACCTTATGGGTCTAAAAGTAATTTAAAAAAATAAGGTAATATTCTTATAATATGCCAAACATTATTTGGAGAGTAAGATTGGGAATGTGATAAAAATAATAAGCCAAACATGCCCCAAAATTATGTTAATATTTGACTAAATTAGTTGATTGTTGAATGTTAATTGTCTGTGTTGTAATATTATTTATTTTTAACTGTTGAATATTACAATATTTATTGTGTGATTTTGCACCAAAGACCTTGCTCATGCAAAGTGCTAGAGGTCTTAGAAATTACACATGATTAATTTTAGTTAAGATAATGTTATAACAAAGTAAAAAGATTAAATAATAATAGACAGTGAAAATTTTATAGTGGTTCGGTATGCTTAAAGCAATTTTTATAGCCACTGTTGTCTTTTATAAATGTTCTTGGTATTACCAAATACAAGAGATCGCGAACAACGAACAGAAGTATAAAACTGTGTATTCAGAGAAAAATATAAGTTAGTCTCTTTCCCGGCGGATGGCCTTTGCTATTTGTGATTATGAAAATCAGAGATCCCAGATGTGAGGGAGTCCTTTATTTATAGCTGTTGAGTTTAACGTGTGGCGATTTTATGGGCGGGGATTTTCGCCTTCCCAATAATCTCAGCGCCAAAAACATCGTTGTCTTTAACTTGAAACTCGAGGTCAGCTACAGGGTGAGCCAAGGGAATAAGAAAGTGCTCGTTCCAGAATGGATTCTGAGAGTTCTTAATGACACGTGTGCGAGCCACGGTGGCTTGCGGCACCGACACGGTAACATAAGGGTCGCTGGTGATAATCTTACTGTGATGATGGTTATCCTCGATTCCATCTCCCTTCTCTTCGGCAACCCAATCGTGAGGCTCCGACTCTGGCTTACTTTCGCTAACGCGACAGGCCGTGAAACAAAGGCGCAAGTGCTCGGACACTATGTCCATGTTCGGCAACCGTCGAGCCTTGATGATCTTAAGATCAAGATCACCGTGAAGATACAAGTCTTTTCCATCCTCGGCGGTAGTAGGCATGATGAAACAGTAAGGTCCGGCAAATGTACGAAACTGTAATTCGAGAGAACCGGAGAGAGGAAAGTATAAGAGAGAGAGAGAAAATAAGAGTGAAAGAATTATGAGATGAGCTGTGTTTGCTTGTAGTCGTTAGTTTCGTCCTCGTGGTAGTGCCGCTACCCATGTTACTATGTATTTAACACTTGATGAGGTAATTTTGTAGTTAAATTTTAAAAAATTAATTAATTAATTAAAATGAAACCATTTGATTACACGAACAAATAAATAATAAATTTAAAATCTATGAATTTGAATGAAATGAGATGATTTTGTAAGGTCGATGTGAGAGGAAAGGAAGAAGAAGACAAAGTGAAGCAATGAGTTTGGCTCCAGCGAAAGTGAAGAGGAAAGGAATCCATAGGTCAGATCGTCAGAACGGAATGGGCAAAGTTCTTATTATTGTTTATAATTAATTACTTTAGATTTTAATTTTTAATTTTTTTAAATTTACAAGAAACTACAGTAAATTAAGTAAAGGATTTTTTGATATTATTTTCAGACTGAGGCCAACGACATTTAATGAGAACAAAGTTATCCACAGATAACTAGATACATGCCTGAAAAAGAATAGATATCTGAAAATTCAGCACATGACAGATGTCAACACAGCATGGCAATAAAAGAATTCTTAAGAGTGGTGGCTGTGTGTGTGTAGGCGGTTGAAGGTGCCCTTTGTTTTCTTGAGAAAAGTAAATCCCAAGTCTAAGATTACTAACCAACAAAGTATATACATAAAATGAAATCGCAAAATTATGCTCTACATGGAAATCAGTAAGCGTACAAAAAGAAATGCTGAAGTTAAACAAAAGTATGTTTAAGATGTGGCAAAGAAAGCCACTTATCACTCAGAAATGAAGATTAGAAAATCACCCTGAACCTGGTTGGTAACATCGAAAGAGGACGAGGTCAGTGTGTGTCATCGAGCGGACATCACAGAGGATCAATCAACCTCCCCTCTATAAATGTGTTATCTTTCCTTGATTAACACTCGTTCCGATTTTACCGGATGCTTGCGTGTCAACAACATAACACATTTCTGATGGTGTGTAAAGATGTTACCAACCAAATCTGGACAACAACATCATCATACAAACATTTTACCCATCGTTATTCCTAAAGAAGAAACAAGTGGTTTTCTGAAACAATAGAAAACAAGCGATGACAGAAGAGAACCAAAAATTACAACAATTATTATATTCAGCCTCATGTCAATGATTTTGTGACATTTACATCAATACTCATAATGAGCTACAATCGAGTCTAACTATAACAGAGACAGCAAATTAAAATGATAAAAGAGGGATATAACATGCCTTGTTGTTTGATGCTAACCTTACTACTACTCTTACACAGCATACGTGTGCGCACACACAATTCACATGATGAATTGCTTGAAAAATCCTTTCCGTTTCTTTCACGGGTGCCACACTCCTGCCTGCATATTTCAGCCAGTGAAATGTCAATAGAACATGGAAACTACTTTTTAAGAAGACGTTTTCTCATTATTTCAGACATGTGAAGATTGTTCCCAAATTTGTTAACAAAAGTTGAAAGCCTAATATTACATCAATCACATTTCCACAAATATTCTGACAAAATGTTGGTTTCATACTCACCCGTTTGACTCCGACTTGTCATAGGTCTTATCATCCCGATCAACAACGAACTCTCACACCTTCCTCCATTTATAATACTTGAGCAGTCACCGAGTGTCATCACCACGCCGCTGCAACGCGGCCGAGTGGGCTCTTCTAATAAGCTTTAACTTCTCAAACACAGAGACCAAGCCTACAATGTTACACCAAATGGTGTAGACCTCTGAATGGCATGACAAATGTCCTCCCGAGCAGCGCTGGCCTGCTTATATAACCTGCCTTCTCCACATAGTTTAATGTGAGGCAAGACCCCCCTTTCACGTGAGCGTCTTGGTACAGCGTCACTTGTTTCCCTTTCGTACCGGAAAATACGTGTTTTCGAACTCCTTCCGCTCAGGAGTTACCGGCAATGCCGTAGAGCGGTACAATGGATTTTTTTTCACACGGCGTGAATTTCATCTCCATTAGCAAGGCTGTGTCCGGCTTATAGCGTCTAACCGTTGTAGCCCGCTTGATTGGGAACCATCCGAGATGTGGCTCACAAGAGCAAGAAAACAATAGCACTAGAACTACTTGCACATGAAGGACGTTTGAAAGTATAATCCTATACAGTTGATTTTGAGCTAAATAGAATGCATGGTCTAGTATCAAACAATATTATAATGATTTTTTTATAAATGTTGTTGATGTAGTGATACTTTGCTAGAAATGCATCAACATTGCAGATTCAGTTGGAATTGTTTTTGAAGCCTGTTGAAGATAGTTTACTGCAGTGGTCCAACGTGCATGGCTGTAGTTTTTAGTGTATTGTAGTTGAATGGCTTAAGTATAATTAAGTCAGTATTATGGTGTGTATTGTGTAAGAAATATTAGTTGTTAAGTTTTTAAATTTGAATTTGTAATGTTAGTTGTTGAATCAACAGAGAGTTGTTAAGCTAATGTTTATATTGATCAACTTCAATGAAAACCATAGACTTTTACATATATGCTTTGAGTTCTCTTTATCTTTCTTTTGTATTCTCCGGCCAAGAACTATCGAATGGTATCAGAGTCACTCACAAAAATTTGAAGTTTCTTTCATTCAACCATTAACCACAACTCAAGAACACCTTCCTTTTTTCAGCAAAAAACTAGCTTGCATTAGCTCATTTTTCTCTCTATGACAGACATAAAAAAACAGAGACATGGCAACTCAATCTGTTGTGATGGCACCACCGATGTTCAATGGGGAACACTATCATATATGGGCTGTTAAAATAAAGGCCCTCCTCCGGGGTTAAGGGCTATGGCAGTATGTGGAAGAGAATAGACAGACATCACCTTTGGGACCAAATCCTACTTTGAATCAGATCAGAATACATGAAGAGGAAGCTACCAAACACCTAGAGCTTTCTCTCACATTCATGGAATAGTGACTGACCTTGTATTTACAAGGATCATGGCATATGAGACTCCAAAGGAAGCATGGAACAAGCTGAGAGAAGAGTAAATGGGCGAAACCACAACAAGAAATATGCAGGTGCTTAATCTAAGGAGAGAATTTGAGATGTAGAGGATGCAGGAATCAGAAAAAGTTAAGGATTATGTTGATAGATTAATGAGTGTTGTCAACAAAATAAGGTTGATGGGAGTGGAGTTGACAGATAAAAAAGTGGTGGAAAAGGTTTTGGTGAGCTTGCCGAAGAGATTTGAGTCCAAAATCTCCTCTCTTGAGGACTCCAAGGACATGACTCAGATCACTTTGACTGAGCTTGTTCATGCTCTCCAAGCTCAAGAACAAAGAAACTCATGAGATAAGAAGACACAAGTGAGGGAGCAATGATAGCAAACCAAAAAGGCAAACCTGCACAAGGACAAAACAGGAGCTATGCTGGGGATAAAAAGGGGAAAGAAAAGAGTATCAATCAGTGGGAGAAGTCAGGTGGAGTGAAGGAGTTTCCAGGTTGCACTCACTGTAAAAAGAAGGGACATTCGGAGAGGAGGTGTTGGTTCATACCAGGGATACAATGCAGGAGTTGCAAACAATTTGGACACATAGAGAAGGTTTGTAAGAATAAGGGAAACAATTTGGGCATATAATATCAAACAATATTACAATGATTTTTTATAAATGTGAATATTTATTTTCAGACTGAGGCCAACGACATTTAATGAGAACAAAGTTAATCTTCACAGATAACTAGATACATGCCTGAAAAAGAAGTAGATATTATCTGAAAATTCAGCACATGACCATGATTCAAACAGCAATTTACTAAAATGAAAAATAGGGATATAAAACATGCCTGTTGTTTGATAATGTTACGCTTGCTACCAGCATAACGTGGTGCTAGCACACAATTCACAGATGAATTCCTGAAAAACCTCTTCGTTTCTTTACCGTGAGTTGCCATCAATCCTGCCTGCACATTTCAGCCAGTGAAATGTATAACCAATAGAACATGGAAACTACTTTTTAAAGAAGACTGTTTTCTCATTATTTCAGAACATGTAAAATTAGTTCCCAAATTTTGTTAACAAAAGTTGAAAGCCTAATATTAGCATCTTCAGCATTTCCACAAAATAAGCTGAATATTAGTGAAGACGACAAAGAAGCTTTAATTTACGGGCTACACCTACTGTAATTCACATGACCCCAGCAACTAAACTCAATTATATAGATGAATCATGATGGTGGTTGGAATATCTTCACTGTAAGGTAATAACCAAACAGTAATTTCATGGACGTTACAGTATAGTTTGGCTCAATAGCACAAAGGTTAGGTGGAATCAATGCATTTTTAAGCATAATTTTCACACTGTAGAGAAAGACTTGGAGCAATTATGAAGCTGACATGGGCTCTCAAAATATTATTCATGAACGTTCCAATCCCCAAAGGCAGAAAGCAGAAGCCATGGAGTTGTTTTTTTTTTACTTAAGGGTGTCTGAGCCTTAATTATGCCTCTCTTTTACTAATCAGACAAACCAAGGTTGATTATTAAATTTGAAACTTGAGACTGAGAGGGTCCACGGCACCAGATAATTAGTGAAGCTTACTCTAGATTAGGAATAGGAAAGGGTCAATTAAAGAGGGATATGGGGAATAATATGATATATATATTTTATATGATGGCTGCCTCGTTAACCGAGATATAATTGTTGTGTCTTCTGCCATGGTGGGATCAGAAAAATAAAATATGTATGGAAGTGGAACCACCACTATTGAAAGAGATAGGTACTCTTCTTTTCCCACCAATCAAACCCCCTTTTACGAAAATTCCGAATGCTAAATTAATTGCAATCACTTCCCCAAAACTTCTTTTATAAATTCTAAGGGAAAATTGTGTGAAGTTAATATATCTAATGATCGAGTAATTTAATAGAAACTCTTAAATATATTATTTAAGAGATTTTAAGTTTAAGCCTTTCTTTAGTTATTAATAAAAGTAATTACTAAATTTTTTACTCAATTGGTAGTTTCAGAATCCTGATTGATTAGTTGAGATAAGTATAAATTGATGTTAACACTCCAGTTATAAAATAAAATAAAATAAATTCTTTGAACTGTGAAGATTTAGGTGACCTAATCCGAGGAACCTGCCCAGCACCTAATAAATGCTTCATTAATTTGCTTTAATTTGAAGATATAGATACGGTTTTACTGATTCAGAATATATAACCTAAATGGCTTTTGGTTTTGTGGTGTGCATGAGCTCCAAGAACACCTCATCTCAACAGGGGAGCACTAAGCTTTAGTAAAGACGACAAAGAAGCTTTAATTTACGGGCCACACCTACTGTAATTCACATGACTGATGACCAAAGTGCCAAACCAAAACCGCCCTACAAGATTAGCAAAATATACGGACCAATAAAAATTCAAAGTCCATTATATTGTGGGTCGTGCCACGCCAGGACCCCTAAAAATTCGTGTTCTGCCGACCTATCAAATTTGAAGACCCATAGCATGATCCACTATATATCATGTCATGCCTTGGGCCGTGCTGTAGGCTGGCTTGCATGTTTTATAAAAATATTTAATATTTATAAATTTTGATTTATTATTAATAATTATTATAAAAATATTTTATATATTATATTTAGTAACATTTTGTATTTATATTAATTAAAAAAATATATAACCAATACGAAATATAATAAAATAATAAAAAATTGAACTATTAATTGAATTTCAACACTTTTTATTATTTAAAAGTTATAATTTATAATTACAAATACAAAATTAAAAATTAAAAATTAGGATTAATAATTATTATACATCTTCAAATATATCTTAGTTGCAAATATGGATTTGTATTTTCTTTTTTTTTGTTACGATTTCTATTTTCATTGAACATGTTATTCATTCTCTTGGAAAGGTAACACCTTTGATTTCATTATGGAATGTGAGCATTGATGATCCTGATCCTNCCCCCCATCTGGCACTTGTAAACAAAAATAAAATTACAAATTATAGATTCAAAATTATAAAGTCCATTACTTTGTAAAGGTAGATTCTCAAAAGTCAAACCAACTTATTTTAAATGTTATGAAATATAAATATGAATATATTCATATTACTTTTTCTACAAAAGTTTTTATTAACTCCCTAATATTTAATTTTATTTTATATTAGTCTCAGTTCCTGGTTCCTGGTTTTGGTTCAAAAAATTTGGAATCGGAACCTACCCATTGACGATTGGTTCTGAGTAGGAATCGGAACCGGAACCGGAACCAAACCCAGGATACCCGTCGGTTCCGGTTCCAACCGGTTCTTTTGAACACCCCTAATATTAATACCTAAAATACACTTCACTTTTTTAGCCGGTGTTCAATGAGTTACCAAGAGCTAAGGTAAGAGGGTTTTTATAGAGTAAAGGTCGGTAGATTGAATGGTGGTGATTGATTGAATATTTGCCGTCAGAATCAACCGAAAATCATCTAAAAACATGAAACCTTAGTTTTATGGTGGTCAGCAATTAGCAAGAAATCAGGTGTCCTAGTGAAACAGATTTTGTAAAGAGGAAACTAGAGGTTCAAATGATAGTGATGGATAGAATTTTTGTTATCGGAATCAGCTTTGAGTAATAAAGGAATATTAATTTTGGGTGGAAAAGTGCCATTAAGGAAAACCTTGGGTGGGAAAATGTTATTTACTCTAATAAATTATGGAAAATGTCGGGCACGTGATCAGTCGTATCCCATTTATGCATAACTGTTGCAGTAATTTCTTTTTTGGTGTATAAAATTTAATGTACGTATAAACTAATTTCTTTTTTGGTGTATAAAATTTAAAATTTAAAAGGAAATTAAATTACTCGGGAAATGGCGTATCACATTAGAGGGAAAAAAAAAAACGATTCAAAGATGGGAATTTCGCAGCTACCATATTTATCTTCTCTGAAACGATGGATCATTAAGGCCCACAGCTTCAGCAAATTTCTTTTGTGATTGGTAATTTGTCACGTCTGGCGGGCTGGGCAGGGCTGGACCCTTTGAAAATGTCCACTGCCATATGCTGTCATTTGAGTCCTTAGATATTAAAAACTTACCAATCACGTCCCCTGAGGATGTGGAAAAAATGGGTCTGGCTGGCCCGGGTTCTGATAGGCCCAGCAGAGGCCCGGGTATATTAATGAGGATTACAGAGCCTTGGAAAATGACTGATAACTGCCTGAAACACATGTAATAACCTATTATTTCAAGGGAGAACGACTTATACATACCCAAGATTTATCGTAACGACAAGTTGATACCCAAAAGGTTTTGAAATGATAAATAGGTACTTTCCGTCATGTTCTGTTAGTGATTTCTGTTTATTACTGTTTATTAATAGTGAAAAGACTAAAATACCCTTAAAAGTTTGAATTTTAGTTTTTTATAAATTTAAAAATTTCAAAAAACCCCCTAAGTTTACAAATTTCACTAAATACCCCAATATATAAAAGTTTTATAAAATAACAAAAACACCCCCCACCGGCAAGTGCCAGTTCCGGCCACCACCCCGAATCTGGCCGGAAAGTTGCGTTACGACACAGACCCGTCGGATCTGTGTCGTAACGCGTCGATCTGGCCTTTTCCGGCCAGATCTGGCAGTAGATCTGGCCTTTTCCGGCCAGATCAGCCACGGATCTGGCCGAAAAGGCCAATCTGGCTGCTGTTTCGACGGCCAGATCTGGCCTGAAAGGCCACATCGGCACTTTACGACACAGATCCATGGGATCTGTGTCGTAATGCGTTTTCCGCCAGATTCCGGCGTGGTGGCCGGAATCTGGCATTGGGGTGGTGGGGGTGTTTTTGTCATTTAACAAACTTTTTATTATGGGGTGTTTAATTAAATTAGCAAACCTAGGGGTTTTTTAGAAATTTTTAATTTATAAAAAACAAAATTGAAACTTTGAAGGGCATTTTAGTCTTTTCACTATTAATAAACAAAAATCACTAACCGAATATGACGGAAGGTACCTATTTGTCTTTCAAAACCTTTTAGGTACCAACTTGTCATTACATATAACTTTGGGTATGTACAAGTCGTTCGCCCTTTTTCAACCAAACATAGGTAGGCGGGCCCAGCCTAACCTGGGTAAGCCCGACCCGGGCTTTTACCCGAGCCGATGTTTTACATGTTTACAAATTACAATTAGTTTACATCTTGTAGTTGGAGCAATTTAAAAAACAATTGAATTTTGTAATGATTTATCTCAATAATGAATCTATTTGAAATAATATAAAGGGTAAAATCGAAATTCACAAAAACAACTAATGTCTTTCGTTAATCGATTATTATTCTTACAAGGGCGGTTATTTCAGTAGTTCAAAACCTATGTGGGGGGGGGGGGGGACGGAGATTGATTTTAATAGGTAGGGGTCTAAAGTTCTTTCTCAACTTGAGGGCCTTTTCGTTTTTTCCCCGAAACTTGATTACTGGCCAACTAGAAAACATGAGTTGACACCACAATTAAAGTTAAAGATAATGCAAAAGATTAATTAAGAAAAAATCAAAAGTTAACAGTGGGCTTAAGTGTCAACTTTCAACCTTATTAATTTTCAAAGTTTAATTATTCTCTTCTTAGTTCTTATATCAAATATAATAATAATTATACATTTGATTGGATTTTTTTTTTTTTTAAAGGAAAAAGATATGAATATCCACGTGTCAAGTGTTTTTTATTCCACATGTCATATTCAGCCTATATTTGACTTGGATTAAATTAAATTCCAAATCCCTAAAAATTTTGGTTAAGTCTGGTATGAATAAACACATGTAACATCATTTGATCGTTACCTAGCAATTTTTTTTTCCTTTTTGTGAGGATCCCACCAAGTATATTTTATTTTTAAGAGGTAATACACTATATCATAATCATTTCATCAAACTGGCATGAACTAGGGGTGTTCAAAACCGGTTAACCGATTTTGTGAATCGAACAATTTTTTCGGCTTAAGAATTTTCCTGAATCAAAACCGAACCGATTAAGGGGAAAACCTGTTTTAATTTAATATTTTATATATTTGTAATAAACCGGTTTCGGTTAATTAGTTTCCATATTCTCCTAAACTGATAATCAAACCAAAAATTCGGTTTTTTATTTTCTTTAAACGAAACTAAACCGGTTTTTCGGATAACCAAAAATTTAGTTCGGCTCGGTTTCTATATTTTTTTTAAACACCCCTAGCCTGAACACCTCGATTAAAAAAGAATAAAAAACCTAGAAGGTTTGAGTAGTTGAGGTACACACATAAACTTTGATTCAATAATTGAGCACATTATTGTTCATCTCAAAACTTAAACAAAATCATTTCTTGATTGAATAAATTGTACATGAACGTTGAAGGATAATAATGTGACAAAATAAAATAAAATAAAATGAGGAGAATCTGGGAAGGAATAGTATATTCTTATTCTTGGATGGAATTGGGAATAAGCAATCCTTTGCTTAAAGTTTACACTTGCAGATGAATAGGAGAAGCTTTGTTTCTTCTCTTCCACAAGTTAACTTCTTTCCTTGGCTCAATGGAAACTTCTTCTCCACGTTCAACAATGGCTTCTTCTTTTTCTTTTTCACAAGCTGTCCAATCAAAATTATTTAACATTCCGCGACTGCTTGAAAACTGCTTCATTTGACCCAAAGAAGGAACCCTTTCAACAACTTTATCGCTTTGTTTTGTTCCATTGAAAGATTTTCTGTTTGCAAAGGGCTTCTTTTTCATCTCTTTTGGAGATGAATTTCGTGGGCTTTCTTGCAAAACAACAACTGGCTGAGTTTTTGACATATTTTTCTTCTTCTTGTTCTTAACTTGGCCCATGCATGAAACTTTTGGTGAGGTTGGTTCTTGTGCCACAAAGCTCTCAGTTTTGGGTTTCCTTCTCATCTCCTTGGGAATCATGGAGATGGTTGGAGCTGTAAAGCCTTTTCTAGCAACTGGGCTGGATGGTGGGCTCAATTGGAAGGTGACTGGAGATGCAGCTTTTGGTAGACATGAAAGGATCTTGCTTCTGAAATTTGATAGCTTCTCCATTCTCCAAATTTTGATGAAGATCTTAGAACTGGTGATTCTAACAAGTGATTTGTATTTGTAGTAAGCAAAGCAAATGAAAGAGTCAAAAGGTTTAAGCAGACAGAAAAGAGAGAACTGGATCAATGGAAAGTACCTAAAGAAAGAATCATTCATAGCCGGCTACAATTTAATATACATTTGCTGAGTAATCAATTGTAATTTTTTAAAGGTCGGCGTCCAATCCTGGTCTCTAGCCATTTTATAGATTTTTGGTACAAAATCCAGAGCCAGATTGAAAGTCAAATGAAAAACTGATTTATAGCATCAAAATTTCCTTCGGGGTTTGTTGCAAAAACTATGTTTTAAAACCTGACCTAGCTTGATGTGACCGGTTTAACCAGACCTAGGAGCTTCACTGGATTAGATTAACATTTTCCCTATTTATCCAAAATCTTAAAATTTGAGATGATGATCAGCGAATAATTGAAGGCCAAAATATTCAGGTTTTTAAAGAAAAAGTGCTAATGAGTGCAATGGTGATAACGGAGTTGATTTCAGATGAGTGAATCTATCAAAAATTGAACAAAATTGGTCATAACAACAGCCAGCTTTTGCTGACAATTGGCGAGGCTAATGAGAGTGTGGTAAGATGGGTTTTAGTCGGAAGGAAGAGAGGAATATTTTCAGAGTGACGAGAAAGGTTATTGACACCGACATCGGTGAGATCTAGACAAAATCGAATTAGATCTTAGATAGATTTTCTAGGAAATAAGCTCAAGGAACGATTGAGATTGCATATGGGGTGTCACTACCGCCAATCAGTCGTCGACCGATTTGTATTTTATGTGTTTGCTAAATCTTAAACCTATAAGGACTTAACGATAATTTTCAGAGGTATATTTACTTAATTTTAAAAGTTTTGTCACCAGGTTTGACCCAATCAACCTGAAACTCGCCAACTTTACTGGGTTTCACCCCAGGTTGGTTATTAAAAAATTGGTATAAACTAGAGAATTGTAATTGCAAGAATTGTGAGTGCAACGAATGTCCATACTTTAAAAAATTGTACAAATAGAAATGGGTCAACCTAGTCGGTAAAGATTTACACCAGAGGTAAAACCCAGTCTGCAGCAAATTTGTTTAAACAAAAAGAAACAAAGTGCAAGTTTATACAGGTTGGAAGTGTTTCTCGATCACTCTAAGTCTTAGTTTGTAACGTGAATATCCCTTGTTTCTCAGTAAAGCACTAGTGATACAGTAATAATACAAGATAATAACGAGCCACTAAATACTATGACGTCCGAGAATGATGGTGATATATCAATTTCTGGATAATTGCCCAGATCTCTACCTCGATGATAAACAAAGATTTAGCGAGTGCTTTGGTCATCTCTTGCTTCGGTCATTTTTCGTACTCTTATCATCCTTGGTGCTCTTGTCATCCCTGTTTGTCTGTGGGGTGTACTGACTAGTAGATGATGGAGAGTAGCCTGGCGCACTAGGTGAGTATCCGGCACTCGGACTGCCCGGAAAAATATAAAAGAAGAAATTGTAAGAACCAAATTTGTAAACTTTCAGTTTAAATTACAATTACAGAAAGTGTTACTTCAAGAACTTAGATAGGAGAGTCTGCTTATTACCTGTACTGTGGAGAACTCGGGCTATAGTCAGGGCTAACCCCAGAATTATATGGACTGTAAAGCGAAAAACAACAGAAACATAGAACTTTAAGCTTTCAAAGCAACTGAAACAACGCAAATCAACACTCCTCTAACTAAAAAACAATATCACATTAATTTTCCTAGCCACATACAGAGACAACATAAAAGATGCTTTTGAAACCTGTTAAACACAATAATCTAGAGCATGTTACCTGCTAGGACTAAATGACGGGCTTGAAGGAGAATAAGATGGAGACGTAGGTGAATATGATGAAGATGTTGGGCTGCATCAAAACACAGGATCAAGGTTTAACAAGAACAACAACAACAATAATGACCAAAATACTGTAAGGCAGCCAAATAACAGCTGGTAAAGTATATGAAAATCAGAAACTAAGTCAATCAAGCAGATATGACATCTCTAAGAAACTTTAAGATTCAGCACATATTGCATTTTGACATACCTGTAATTTGGAGATGTAGGACTGTAAGGACTGGCAGGTGACAATCTAGGGCTGCTTGGTGAATAAGCCAGTGATGGACTGTATTTGGCAGACTGAGGACCGTAACTTGGTGAAGTAGGGCTATAGGTTGGTGAGGTTGGGCTATAACTTGGAGAAGTTGGGCTATACCCAGGAGAGGTGGGGCTATATGCTGGTGAAGTGGGGCTGTATGATGGAGATGTGGGGCTGTAAGAGGGTGATGTTGGGCTGTAGGAAGGTGATGTTGGGCTGTAAGAAGGAGATGTTGGGCTGTAAGACGGCGAAGTTGGACTGTATGCAGGTGAGGTAGGACTGTATGCAGGTGAGGTGGGGCTGTACACCGGAGACGTAGGACTATAACTAGGTGAAGTTGGACTGTAACTTGGAGAGGTTGGGCTGTAACTTGGAGAGGTGGGGCTGTAGCTTGGAGAGGTAGGGCTGTAACTTGGAGAGGTGGGGCTGTAACTAGGCGATGTAGGAGAGTAAGATGGACTAGTAGGTGAATAGGCAGGACTTGTTGGGCTATAACCTGGAGAACTGGGACTATAGGTTGGTGAAGTGGGGCTATATCCAGGTGAAGTGGGGCTATATCCAGGTGATGTGGGGCTATATCCAGGCGAGGTGGGACTATATCCAGGGGACGATGGACTGTATCCAGGGGATGATGGACTATAGCCCGGAGAAGAAGTAGGTGAGAAGGCCATTCCGCCAACATAAGGAGAAAACTGAGCATCTGTAACAGGTGACAGACGGAGATTCGGGCTCAACAAGTAACTTGGAGACATCATGCCGTCGTGATAAGGAGTTCCGGAAATGGGAGAACGAGCAGGTGTCATGCCAAACTCCAGACCTTCCATATAACTTGGCAGCTGAAGTTCAATGGCATTCTTAAGCATCTCATCATTGAGATACAAGGAACAGTCTCCTGTCCCAATTGGTGCAAGCTGGCCAAGCATTATATTCTCAGTGACACCCCTCAAATAATCCGATTCAGCATACACTGCAGCATCAAGAAGAATGTCCACAGTTTCTTCAAATGAGCATCTCATCATTGGCCCAGTATCATTTCGATTGATTCCATGACGAGTGATGGCCATCAAGTGGCCGCGATAGGTCATGGTATCGCACAGGATAGCCAAATGCCGATAATTCACATAAGATCCATCAAAGGATATAACCACGCGCAATTCATCCAGCAGTGCCCGACGAACTGCCTCAATCCCAAGAACTTCAATAATTTCAATTAAGTGATTGCTAGTTGTTCTCCTTGCATCAACATCTTCATGACACATAACAGCTAAAAGATTAACACCTTCTGTATCCAGCATCCACTCGTCCTCCGACTTAAATCCTTGATTCTCATCGAACTTGTTTGATTTACCCTTTTTAATAAATACTTTGTTGATATCTGGAATGCCTCGTAAAGCCATTTCTGTTAGCATGTTACTCTCAATCTTCTTCAGGAAAACATCATCTTCCGCTGATTCATCATTAAGCTCACCCTTCGGGGCTTCGTCATTCATGATACGAATACGCAGGATAAGTTTCTCAGCATTGTCATCATTAAATATACAAGTCAAATCATCATCAAACTCAAGATTGATCTTTTCAGCAATGGCAGCCATGCTTAACTTCTTATCAACCATCATTTCACGATTCAACTGGATACGAAGCAACCAAGGAGATATTTTTTCAGGCGCAACCTCCTCATCTGGCATCTCATAATAAGACTTGACAAATTCAACGTCCTCATCAATTATTGTGCTCATCGGGTCTGGATCATACCATACTTCTGTAGCTGCAGTAACACTACGAAGTGTGGTGTATTCCAATGCACATTGAACATTCTTGGCCCTTTCCTTTGTTGAGTTAACTCCAGGTTTCAGATAAACTGAAAGAGAAGGTGTTTTAATTTTCTTAGCCACATTGATAATCTCCCTCAACCTAGGAACACCAAGAGTGACATTCTTTGCACTCACACCAGCATAGTGGAATGTATTAAGAGTCATCTGAGTGGCAGGTTCACCAATGGACTGTGCAGCAACACAACCAATCATTTCCCCAGGTGCCACAAGTGACTGCAAGAATCGTGACTCTATCTCACCGATAACCCATTCAAATGCTTCACGAGTAAGCCTGTGCTCCTGCAACACTCTTTTACTGGCAAAAGTGCTGCGCAGCAAAATATTGAAGAATAGGGTGGCATTCTTTTGGGCTTCCACGCTCAATGGATCGTCACCAGGGACAACCTTCAGCCGTTCCTGGAGCTTATCAATAGCTTCCACCACTTCCATTGGGTGCATATCAGAGGGCCTTCGTGGATCAACTTTAAAAGTCTTTTGTGCATTCCAGATAAGTCTCTTAAGGTTAACAGGCATAGGCCAAGAACTATCACCTGAGGTTGCAATCTCTGTAGCAAGTTGGAATCTATCTGCTTCAAGCTTCTGAACTTCAGCATCAAAAACATCTTGTAATTCTTTGATTGATTTCAAATCGTCAATAAATTCTTGCAACAGATAATTTGGGTTCCAGTTCTCCTGATCCATCTCAAATCTGAAAGTCTTATGAAACTCTGATTTCTTCATTTTCAAAGAATCCAGTGTCTGCGTTTCTATCCAGACAGCATCCATACCATCTTCCCCATAGAGAAATTGGATTACATCACCCAATGAGTTCCTAACAGTGCCATCATATTTAACCATTATGTCTTCCATAGCCTTCACCAGACGCCTCTGGATGTACCCAGTCTCAGAAGTCTTAACTGCAGTATCTATAAGACCTTCCCTACCACCCATTGCATGGAAAAAGAACTCTTGTGGGGTCAATCCACGCAGGTATGAGTTCTCCACAAACCCTCGACTTTCTGGCCCGTAGTCATCTTTGGTGAAATGAGGCAATGTCCGATCTATGAACCCAAAGGGGATACGCTTACCCTCCACGTTCTGCTGCCCCACACAAGCAGTCATCTGTGATATATTGATGAAACTTCCTTTGGATCCAGCTGTCACCATTGCCTTAAGATTATTGCTCTCAGATAAACTCTTCTGCGCGCTACTTCCAGCATCATCACGAGCCTTATTCAATACCTGAAGATTACACAGAAATTAGTAATAACTGAAAATATCCAAAGCAGAAGCAAATTATTAGAAATAGTTCCACTTAGGCACCTGGTTCACTTTGTTTTCAAATGACTCCATCATAGTTCGTCCAGGTTCAGGCTCTAAACTTTTCTCTTGTGATTTCCTGATTAGAGTTTTCACTTCATCTTTTGCTTTCGAAATAGTATCATTAATTGTTTCCATTGTTCCCGCATCGGCAATTGTATCCCCAATTCCAATGCTAAAACCATTCTGCAAAAGCCAGTAATTAACAAGCCACTGTGTATGCCCCAAAAATTTGCGAGCTGCATCTGGACCAACCTCCTCCCTGTATGCATGAAAATTTTCAAGAATACGAAAAAGTAGTATTTGCAAGAACAATTTCTTAAAGCATAAACAGCATAGCAGTCCCAGTTTCACTCCTAGCATTTGTCATACTCTAGATAGGAATTAAATTGTTCTACTCAAAATTATAGCTGTCAGTCATTCCCAAAGATATTCAGCTTTCCTCTTTCCCTATCTAGGGATTTGAGCTTTATATTTCTCTAATCAAATATATTGTGCTTTCTTCAGGACAAAGAAAGATGAATATTTTGGGAGGACTCAATATGTTGACTATGCAAGATTTTTTATTCATCATACTTTGGCTATAGTTCAGCAATGCTTAAAAATACCTAAGTCCTTGCTCATACCCAAAGAACCTACCAAATAACATGAATAAGACTTCCAGTTGATGTGCCAAGTGTCTTCTTGCAAAGGGTTCCAGTAAGGAGCTCCCCTTTTTCTATACGGACTTGGGTATCCCCTATAGTAAGTAAGCCTTTGTCAAGATCCGAGTGCCAGGCAGCAGTTCTCATCAGATTTATCTGCTTAGGGATAATGAGATTAAAAACTTGTTTTCCAGTCCAAAGAGGCCGTGGTTTCAAAATGGCTGGTTGAGGAATTTTGCCATCAAAATCTTCCCACCACATCAAGATGTTCATGAATACATCCTGCAAAAACAAAGAGAAAATTAGAATCGCATATTGTCCCCAAGAAATAAAAATATTTAAGTACCCAAAGGGAGTGAGAACAGAATAGTAGTTGCCAATATCACCTTCTCTATGAAGGTGTCCCTTTTTGTGATTTTACGACATCCTAAAAGTGTATCCTGGACAATGCCCATTACAGGCCGATTCGATTGAGGGGACACAATGCATTTAGGCACCATCATTAACTCCAAAACTTCCGCTCTAGTTTCAAATGATTGAGGAACATGCATATTCATTTCATCACCATCAAAATCAGCATTGTACGGTGAAGTGACAGACAAATTTAGGCGGAAAGTTGAGTATGGCATAATCTTGATTCTATGTCCCATGATAGACATTTTGTGAAGACTAGGTTGACGATTAAAAAGAACAAAGTCTCCATCGTTGAGATGCCGCTCCACCTGCAATCACAATAGCAACAGTTAGTGCTTGTTAAGGAAACCCTGTAACTATTTCAAAACTGGACAAGGAAAGTGCCTTGTAACCAAGTTCCAAGTGGTGATCGCTACTTTTCTTCAAGTATCTAAGATCAAGCCTTTGACCATCATCCCTTATGATATATTTAGCACCAGTTTTGCCAGGTGGAGGATGTGGCCCATATTCGACAAGCTCTTTTAACCTGTTTTGTAAATGAAAAAAGGCTCCAATGACAACAGATAGCAGAAAGACTAGCAAGGATAAAAATTAAAAGCGTGAAAAGGTTTAAACCTTTCAATGTTATACGGGGTCACTGTTTCTGGATAAGTGAGATTTAATGCAATACTCCATGGTACTCCCAGTTGATCAATGTTGATGGTTGGATCTGGTGTTATAACTGTTCGAGCTGAGAAATCCACTCGCTTACCCATCAAGTTACCCCTGATCCGTCCTTCCTTTGCCTTAAGTCTACTACATATTGATTTAATAGGTCTACCTGATCTCTGTGTAGCCTGAATAAAAGAAGATACCTCCACAATGAATTTAACAACATGTACGAAGATGTTACATATACATGTTTAAACATATATCTTCTGAGTATCCTGTGTATGCTTCTGTGCATAAGAAACCATACCCTTGGCTGCCCAGGCAATTCATTGTCAAAATATGTGGCTATGTGGAACTGTAGCAATTGTGCGAATTCCGATATGATATGCGCAGGTGCCCCATTCCTTTCCTGTTTCCTCAAGTTCTCATTGTGCCGAATAATCATTGCCAATTGATGAGTTAAATCGTCCTGGGTTCAGCAATAACATGTTATAAGAATTCATATAAATGATCCTTCGTGTTCACTTTAAATATACTAGAACAGCACCATTTCTCCTGATCCTCTCAATCTGAAGTCTTATGAAACTCTGATTTCTTCATTTTCAAAGATCCAGTGTCTGCGTTTCTATCCAGACAGCATCCATACCATCTTCCCCATAGAGAAATTGGATTACATCACCCAATGAGTTCCTAACAGTGCCATCATATTTAACCTTATGTCTTCCATAGCCTCACCAGACGCCTCTGGATGTACCCAGTCTCAGAAGTCTTAACTGCAGTATCTATAAGACCTTCCCTACCACCCATTGCATGGAAAAAGAACTCTTGTGGGGTCAATCCACGCAGGTATGAGTTCTCCACAAACCCTCGACTTTCTGGCCCGTAGTCATCTTTGGTGAAATGAGGCAATGTCCGATCTATGAACCCAAAGGGAATACGTTTACCCCCACAGCTTGGTGAATAAGCCAGTGATGGACTGTATTTGGCAGACTGAGGACCGTAACTTGGTGAAGTAGGGCTATAGGTTGGTGAGGTTGGGCTATAACTTGGAGAAGTTGGGCTATACCCAGGAGAGGTGGGGCTATACGCTGGTGAAGTGGGGCTGTATGATGGAGATGTGGGGCTGTAAGAGGGTGATGTTGGGCTGTAGGAAGGTGATGTTGGGCTGTAAGAAGGAGATGTTGGGCTGTAAGACGGCGAAGTTGGACTGTATGCAGGTGAGGTAGGACTGTATGCAGGTGAGGTGGGGCTGTACACCGGAGACGTAGGACTATAACTAGGTGAAGTTGGACTGTAACTTGGAGAGGTTGGGCTGTAACTTGGAGAGGTGGGGCTGTAGCTTGGAGAGGTAGGGCTGTAACTTGGAGAGGTGGGGCTGTAACTAGGCGATGTAGGAGAGTAAGATGGACTAGTAGGTGAATAGGCAGGACTTGTTGGGCTATAACCTGGAGAACTGGGACTATAGGTTGGTGAAGTGGGGCTATATCCAGGTGAAGTGGGGCTATATCCAGGTGATGTGGGGCTATATCCAGGCGAGGTGGGACTATATCCAGGGGACGATGGACTGTATCCAGGGGATGATGGACTATAGCCCGGAGAAGAAGTAGGTGAGAAGGCCATTCCGCCAACATAAGGAGAAAACTGAGCATCTGTAACAGGTGACAGACGGAGATTCGGGCTCAACAAGTAACTTGGAGACATCATGCCGTCGTGATAAGGAGTTCCGGAAATGGGAGAACGAGCAGGTGTCATGCCAAACTCCAGACCTTCCATATAACTTGGCAGCTGAAGTTCAATGGCATTCTTAAGCATCTCATCATTGAGATACAAGGAACAGTCTCCTGTCCCAATTGGTGCAAGCTGGCCAAGCATTATATTCTCAGTGACACCCCTCAAATAATCCGATTCAGCATACACTGCAGCATCAAGAAGAATGTCCACAGTTTCTTCAAATGAGCATCTCATCATTGGCCCAGTATCATTTCGATTGATTCCATGACGAGTGATGGCCATCAAGTGGCCGCGATAGGTCATGGTATCGCACAGGATAGCCAAATGCCGATAATTCACATAAGATCCATCAAAGGATATAACCACGCGCAATTCATCCAGCAGTGCCCGACGAACTGCCTCAATCCCAAGAACTTCAATAATTTCAATTAAGTGATTGCTAGTTGTTCTCCTTGCATCAACATCTTCATGACACATAACAGCTAAAAGATTAACACCTTCTGTATCCAGCATCCACTCGTCCTCCGACTTAAATCCTTGATTCTCATCGAACTTGTTTGATTTACCCTTTTTAATAAATACTTTGTTGATATCTGGAATGCCTCGTAAAGCCATTTCTGTTAGCATGTTACTCTCAATCTTCTTCAGGAAAACATCATCTTCCGCTGATTCATCATTAAGCTCACCCTTCGGGGCTTCGTCATTCATGATACGAATACGCAGGATAAGTTTCTCAGCATTGTCATCATTAAATATACAAGTCAAATCATCATCAAACTCGAGATTGATCTTTTCAGCAATGGCAGCCATGCTTAACTTCTTATCAACCATCATTTCACGATTCAACTGGATACGAAGCAACCAAGGAGATATTTTTTCAGGCGCAACCTCCTCATCTGGCATCTCATAATAAGACTTGACAAATTCAACGTCCTCATCAATTATTGTGCTCATTGGGTCCGGATCATACCATACTTCTGTAGCTGCAGTAACACTACGAAGTGTGGTGTATTCCAATGCACATTGAACATTCTTGGCCTTTTCCTTTGTTGAGTTAACTCCAGGTTTTAGATAAACTGAAAGAGAAGGTGTTTTAATTTTCTTAGCCACATTGATAATCTCCCTCAACCTAGGAACACCAAGAGTGACATTCTTTGCACTCACACCAGCATAGTGGAATGTATTAAGAGTCATCTGAGTGGCAGGTTCACCAATGGACTGTGCAGCAACACAACCAATCATTTCCCCAGGTGCCACAAGTGACTGCAAGAATCGTGACTCTATCTCACCGATAACCCATTCAAATGCTTCACGAGTAAGCCTGTGCTCCTGCAACACTCTTTTACTGGCAAAAGTGCTGCGCAGCAAAATATTGAAGAATAGGGTGGCATTCTTTTGGGCTTCCACGCTCAATGGATCGTCACCAGGGACAACCTTCAGCCGTTCCTGGAGCTTATCAATAGCTTCCACCACTTCCATTGGGTGCATATCAGAGGGCCTTCGTGGATCAACTTTAAAAGTCTTTTGTGCATTCCAGATAAGTCTCTTAAGGTTAACAGGCATAGGCCAAGAACTATCACCTGAGGTTGCAATCTCTGTAGCAAGTTGGAATCTATCTGCTTCAAGCTTCTGAACTTCAGCATCAAAAACATCTTGTAATTCTTTGATTGATTTCAAATCGTCAATAAATTCTTGCAACAGATAATTTGGGTTCCAGTTCTCCTGATCCATCTCAAATCTGAAAGTCTTATGAAACTCTGATTTCTTCATTTTCAAAGAATCCAGTGTCTGCGTTTCTATCCAGACAGCATCCATACCATCTTCCCCATAGAGAAATTGGATTACATCACCCAATGAGTTCCTAACAGTGCCATCATATTTAACCATTATGTCTTCCATAGCCTTCACCAGACGCCTCTGGATGTACCCAGTCTCAGAAGTCTTAACTGCAGTATCTATAAGACCTTCCCTACCACCCATTGCATGGAAAAAGAACTCTTGTGGGGTCAATCCACGCAGGTATGAGTTCTCCACAAACCCTCGACTTTCTGGCCCGTAGTCATCTTTCGTGAAATGAGGCAATGTCCGATCTATGAACCCAAAGGGAATACGTTTACCCTCCACATTCTGCTGCCCCACACAAGCAGTCATCTGTGATATATTGATGAAACTTCCTTTGGATCCAGCTGTCACCATTGCCTTAAGATTATTGCTCTCAGATAAACTCTTCTGCGCACTACTTCCAGCATCATCACGAGCCTTATTCAATACCTGAACATTACACAGAAATTAGTAATAACTAACAATATCCAAAGCAGAAGTAAAATATTAGAAATAGTTCCACTTAGGCACCTGGTTCACTTTGTTTTCAAATGACTCCATCATAGTTCGTCCAGGTTCAGGCTCTAAACTTTTCTCTTGTGATTTCCTGATTAGACCTTTCACTTCATCTTTCGCTTTCGAAATAGTATCATTAATTGTTTCCATTGTTGCCGCATCGGCAATTGTATCCCCAATTCCAATGCTAAAACCATTCTGCAAAAGCCAATAATTAACAAGCCACTGTGTATGCCCCAAAAATTTGCGAGCTGCATCTGGACCAACCTCCTCCCTGTATGCATGAAAATTTTCAAGAATACGAAAAAGTAGTATTTGCAAGAACAATTTCTTAAAGCATAAACAGCATAGCAGTCCCAGTTTCACTCCTAGCATTTGTCATACTCTAGATAGGAATTAAATTGTTCTACTCAAAATTATAGCTGTCAGTCATTCCCAAAGATATTCAGCTTTCCTCTTTCCCTATCTAGGGATTTGAGCTTTATATTTCTCTAATCAAATATATTGTGCTTTCTTCAGGACAAAGAAAGATGAATATTTTGGGAGGACTCAATATGTTGACTATGCAAGATTTTTTATTCATCATACTTTGGCTATAGTTCAGCAATGCTTAAAAATACCTAAGTCCTTGCTCATACCCAAAGAACCTACCAAATAACATGAATAAGACTTCCAGTTGATGTGCCAAGTGTCTTCTTGCAAAGGGTTCCAGTAAGGAGCTCCCCTTTTTCTATACGGACTTGGGTATCCCCTATAGTAAGTAAGCCTTTGTCAAGATCCGAGTGCCAGGCAGCAGTTCTCATTAGATTTATCTGCTTAGGGATAATGAGATTAAAAACTTGTTTTCCAGTCCAAAGAGGCCGTGGTTTCAAAATGGCTGGTTGAGGAATTTTGCCATCAAAATCTTCCCACCACATCAAGATGTTCATGAATACATCCTGCAAAAACAAAGAGAAAATTAGACTCCCATATTGTCCACAAGAAATAAAAATATTTAAGTACCCAAAGGGAGTGAGAACAGAATAGTAGTTGCCAATATCACCTTCTCTATGAAGGTGTCCCTTTTTGTGATTTTACGACATCCTAAAAGTGTATCCTGGACGATGCCCATTACAGGCCGATTCGATTGAGGGGACACAATGCATTTAGGCACCATCATTAACTCCAAAACTTCCGCTCTAGTTTCAAATGATTGAGGAACATGCATATTCATTTCATCACCATCAAAATCAGCATTGTACGGTGAAGTGACAGACAAATTTAGGCGGAAAGTTGAGTATGGCATAATCTTGATTCTATGTCCCATGATAGACATTTTGTGAAGACTAGGTTGACGATTAAAAAGAACAAAGTCTCCATCGTTGAGATGCCGCTCCACCTGCAATCACAATAGCAACAGTTAGTGCTTGTTAAGGAAACCCTGTAACTATTTCAAAACTGGACAAGGAAAGTGCCTTGTAACCAAGTTCCAAGTGGTGATCGCTACTTTTCTTCAAGTATCTAAGATCAAGCCTTTGACCATCATCCCTTATGATATATTTAGCACCAGTTTTGCCAGGTGGAGGATGTGGCCCATATTCGACAAGCTCTTTTAACCTGTTTTGTAAATGAAAAAAGGCTCCAATGACAACAGATAGCAGAAAGACTAGCAAGGATAAAAATTAAAAGCGTGAAAAGGTTTAAACCTTTCAATGTTATACGGGGTCACTGTTTCTGGATAAGTGAGATTTAATGCAATACTCCATGGTACTCCCAGTTGATCAATGTTGATGGTTGGATCTGGTGTTATAACTGTTCGAGCTGAGAAATCCACTCGCTTACCCATCAAGTTACCCCTGATCCGTCCTTCCTTTGCCTTAAGTCTACTACATATTGATTTAATAGGTCTACCTGATCTCTGTGTAGCCTGAATAAAAGAAGATACCTCCACAATGAATTTAACAACATGTACGAAGATGTTACATATACATGTTTAAACATATATCTTCTGAGTATCCTGTGTATGCTTCTGTGCATAAGAAACCATACCCTTGGCTGCCCAGGCAATTCATTGTCAAAATATGTGGCTATGTGGAACTGTAGCAATTGTGCGAATTCCGATATGATATGTGCAGGTGCCCCATTCCTTTCCTGTCTCCTCAAGTTCTCATTGTGCCGAATAATCATTGCCAATTGATGAGTTAAATCGTCCTGGATTCAGCAATAACATGTTATAAGAATTCATATAAATGATCCTTCGTGTTCACTTTAAATATACTAGAACAGCAGTACATAAAATTTCATAGGAGTTAAATCCCCATGTACCATTAAAAGGGAAAGTAGAGGTTGTTCATCTAAGATGAATGAGTAAGGCAATAATTCTACACAAGAAAGAAAACGAGTAAATACTTGCCTCACTCCTGGAGGAGGTATCCATCATCACAGAGGGCCTCACAGGAGGTGGAGGAATGGGAAGGACCTGCAGAATCATCCAATCCGGACGAGCATACTTGGGATTCAACCCTAACAGTTGGCAGTCCTCATCACTAATCCTCTTTAGAACACTAAGAACCTGAGATACACATAATGAAACTTAGCATCATACAACAAGGAGGATAAAATGAAGGCAGTAACATATTACATGTATAATAAATTACCCTTTCGGCAGTAAGTGTCTGCTTCCTTTCAACAGGTTCAGGAAGTTGATCCTGATCATCACTCTTCTTCCTTTGAGCCTTGTACTCAGCAATCATCTTCATGCCTTCAATAGTCAGCTTAGGCTGCTGAGCACCACAGCCACCCCTACTCTTCTTAACAGGTTCGTCACCATCTTCACCCTGGACATTAATCTCATCACCTCCGTCACATTTAGTTTTGTTTTTGCATGCATCCAGAATCTTTTTAAGCTTGTTCTTGGGATTCCTTATTTTCAAGGCTTGCTTAAACTTGTGATCTTCCTGTTTGAAAAACAATCAAATCACAAATAAATGAATGAGAAGATCCTTAAATTTAAAATTGGAAGTACCAAGAAACAAGCAAGCGGTACCGATATATATCTGAATTGCCTTAAGAAAACAAAATAAAAAGAAGAAGGGAGACCTCTCCAACACTTTAGACAAAGTAAACAAAGAAAACCGACTTCAGACTGCAACTAGACAAAGAAAACCAACTTCAGACTGCAACTTTGAAAGCCTAGTAAGGTCCATCGTCCACCTTTGGAAGAAGAAAACTCCTTTCCAACTATATCTCTCTTAATCATAAACATACACGAGTGTCTAAATGCATGACCAATTTCAACTCGTCATGCTCATACATCCTTTTGATTCGCGTTTATCCAATCATAGTTTTTATCATGTTGTGTTTTCAGTAGCATTTTGCATAAATAAACGCGAAATTCTTGCCTTCAGATACTATCTACCATTCTTTGAGGCTAGTGAATAACCTAAAATGAAAATTCCATCAATGTGATCCATGCCAAAAGATAATCAAAATTCTTAGGAACTTTATGATTCTGCAGTGACATATACTAGTAGAAATGAAGAACTCAGACCAAAACCAATATATACTATTGACCAGGGGTATTGTTACCTCATCAGCTAGGATTTTCGAGCAATTAAAGCAAACACATCGCATAATACTGAGGACAGTCTTCAAAAAACCTATGTGAAACATTGGCTTAGCAAGCTCCAAATGCCCAAAATGACCCGGGCACTCAGCCATGTTTGCAGTACAAGTTTCACACTTCATCTTCCTATCGATTGTACCAAGCCGAGGATCACTTAGACCAGCTGGCTTTGGTTTTCCCCTCTCAGTTGTTTCACTATGCTCAATCTGTACCACTGACATTTGCCTCTGTGTACACCAAACACCAATCATTCAATAAGTTACAAACAGCATTTAATTAAAAAAAGTAACAGCAAGTATAATAAAAACTTAAATATGAATACAACCGAGCTCAGTAAGTACTCCCTTGAGTTTAAAGCTTTTTTTCTTTTCAATTCTATTCTCATCCACCAAAAACAAATGATACCCCCTATAACTCATTTTCAGAAGCTTAGCAATTAAAAACTAAACCAAAAGAGAAAATATGATTTCGCAACGAGTAGAATAATCAGTACTCGTTGTGAGATCCCAAGTCTCGGTGTTCTATTTCTTTGCTGTGAATTCTCAGCAACCAAACAGACCACTAAGAAATTATAAGAGATTCGAGAAAAATTACAATCTCATCTGGGCTGAGAATGCCGAACTGCACCAGGCGGACCTTGGCGACCTCCGCCGGAGAGTAAGGAAACCGCGTGTCCATGACGATCAAATTTAGAAAACCCTAAGCTGAGCTAGGGTTTCAGAAAGAAGCGAGAGCAAAAATTTGTATTGAAGAAACGTTTTTGTTTTTCTGTTTTAAAATTATGGTGGATTCTCTTTTTTCCCAGTTTCTATTTTCGAATCTGTTAAGTTAGCGTCTATTTGACTGAGAGAGAGATCGAGATTTCGCCCCTCCTTGCCCTCTCTGAATTTTACGCAGAGAAAGACCCAAACGAAATGAATTGGTGCTCCCCTCGCGCGTATTTATAGAGAAAATGCGAGCCTAGGTTAACCGATCTACTACTTGTTTTGGTGGACTGACTGAAATACCCTCCCGTAGTTGCGTGGCGGCCAAAACCAGAACAAACGGATACGGCGTCGTGTTATGTTGCATTATCCATTATGTCCCTCTTCTACATCACGAAGTAAGATTTTTGAGTTGTGGTATGATACCGGTTACCAGAGTCTTCCCACCATTTTATGTCCTCTATATATCAATCAAATTATAATATATTATTGTACATTTTTTTTTTAAATTAATCAAATACTTTCATCAAAAGTAAGTAAATCTTGTGAGAAAATTTATACAAATGGTTTAAATGTAAGGTGTAAATCTCCCATTCATTATTATTTTATTGTTTTTCTTGTGTATTTTTAAAGTACAAACGAGTCAAACCACCTCAATTATAACTATTTCTAAGAACATATGAGATGGTTTTCGTAGTAAGAAGATAATATTTCTAAAAAGAATAAGAAGATCCTCTCATTAGGGACGTGAGACCTCTTTATATAATATTGTCTGGGTGGATTTATCAGTTAAGTAACCCTTACAGAAAGTGACATGCAACCTAGGGTGGGCTTGCACGTAAAATAATTCTTTCATGAGATGACACGTAGTCTAACTGTCAATACAAATTGATGCTTATCAATAAAATAACATTTAGTAAACTTACAAATAAAGTAGTCTTCTAAAAGAATAACACGTAACTGAAGATAGTGTATCCTTAAGACACGTGACGTGAATCCATACAAGTAGATTTACCACACAACAAAATATGACTATATATATATCCCAAATTGATGTTTATCAATGAAGTAACATTTAGTAAACTTATAAGTGAACTGGCCCTTTAAAGAAATGACATGTAACTAAAGACAATGCATCCTTAAGACACGTGATGTTAATATATGTAAGTGGAACACACACACACACACATACACACACATATATATATATATATATACAAACATCAATTATATAACCCAAATTGATGTTTATCAATGGAATAATATTTAGTAAACTTACAAGTAAAATAATCCTTTAATTGAGTACACGTAACTAAAGACGGTGTATTCTTAAGATATATGAATCCATGTAAGTGGATTTACCCCACAACAAAGCATGACAATATATATATATAACCCATTGTTTCGGCCACGTAAGATCCTTAGCATTGGCTACCGTAGGTCGAATTAGAATTATAGAATCCTGTCTCAGGCCATGAACCTCAGTATCGGTACTGAAGTTCATTCGTATAGGATTAACAGAGTTTATCAATTGATAAATCAACCTATACTGAATTGCTATTCCATCACTAGAAGCCATTAAGTCTTCTAATCTCGAAGTATGAATTCGAAGAACCATAATCCATTTAAGATTTGGATCCGTAAGACTAACCATATATCCTGGTTTAACCGTCCCATAGGCATCCCCTAAAGCTAAATTAGCATGAAAACCGCCAACTAAAGTTTTGCTAAACGTAAGTCATCGTCTGTCCAGTAAGACAACTTGTGAGGACAAGATGTTTGAACGCCAAGCTAAATAAAGACGCTAAATGGCTTGAGTTCGATGATTTTTTAGGCCCGTTAGATGTTGACACTTGTCAACCTTTCATAATATTGGACCTATTTCGTATTTTTACTTAGTCTCTGGTTAGGGCTCAACTTCTCGTTGATTGGCCCGTTTGGCCGATGAAACGGTGTCCTTTGATCATCTCTACCCATAGAATACAAGCTTTTACTTGGGTTTAGACTTTAGGTTATATCATTAATTAACAGTAATGTTACCGTTATTGAAGAATACACACCAAATTTATATACTAAATGACGTGACGCTATTCAGTTTTCTAAAAAAAAAAAATTCATAATTAATCGAGATTATGATAGTGTCACGGTATTGAATTTGGTACCATTTTTCAATTATTTTCCTTAATTACAAATATTAAATATTTTTTATCCAATACACTAGATTTGTACCAATCAACGTTCCCAATTTATTAAAAACAGGTTAAATTATGTCATTAATTAATAAATAAGATATTTTCAACCCTCGAGAGCGATGACTTTGAAATTCCAAGCCTCGATAATGTGTGGCAACTCGCAATTGCCAACACAATACAAAGAGTAGAAGACCAGCAAGTCAGCAACACGGTTTCCAAATTGGAATGAAAAATCTTTCATCTTCCTTGATTTTATCGTTCATCCTCATAAACGAAGCGCAGAACTAAACTGAACAAAACGAGGATGGCTTCAATCTACAGCTGCAGCGAGTGCGGGAGCAATCTGAACCTGAAGACCACCCATCTCTATCCGGCCGACTTCTACTTCGAGGCGGGAAACAAGGGCTCACTCTCCTTCGCTTTGATCGATGACACCAAGTTCAGTTTCGAAAAAGAGGACAAGTTGAGACCTTTTTTTGAAACTCGAAACTACTGGGGAATTCAGCGAAACAGGACCAAGATTAAATGCAATAGTTGTGGTTTTCATGTTGGATTCATTTACGATGATGGGCCTCCGCTCACTGAGACTCCTGGCCGCGTCTTTCATTTTGGACCCAGTCAAGCCATACCTAGAGCTCCGAGATATAGGTTCAAGACCAAGGCTTTTCGGATCTCCACAGAGACTTGAACAATTTGCTCTCCTGTTCTGTTCCGTTTTTGTATTTTTGATGGGGTGCTCATTTAGATATGCTCATTTTCATTTTTAATTTATGTTATGGATTTTTATTTCATTTATCTCTGTATTCAATATTTTGATATAGTTTATATAATTTTGCTTTATACAGTTCAAGTTTTTCTGGGTTTGAGAGTAAATTGAAAAACCATGATGATTTCTATTGTGAGGTGGATAAATTTTTAATTTTCAGTGAATTTTATTAGCATCTTAAAGATTCTGTTTAATCATATGAAGTTATGATTTTCTTGTTCCGAATTTCAAAGGAGGTGTAATCTTTAATGGTATTGTTGCCCAATTATCTATTGGGTCTAGGAACAAACCAAAACCGTCCATTGAGCTTTCTGGGTTGTGGGATGGTTAATTTATTTTATTAAATATTGGCTTTGGCTTGGTGAATGATTCTGAATCCTTATCCAAAGCTAGATTCCTATTATATATGTACAAAAGAAAAGAAAATTTTATTGTACAGTGATTAGGTGCGATTGAGAAATGCTTGTTTGGATTATTGTTGACCGCCATCAATTTGCAAGAATTGGAGTTACCACATTATGGAATTTGGATTTTCTATATGCTAACTTAGTCAGTTGTTACTTGAAAATTTAGGTTACATCTACCAGTCAAAATTTCCTTCATATGCTCTTTTAGATGCAGAGACACGCTGGGGGGGTCATATATTGTTGAACTTTGTGGAAACAACTGGGCAGATTTGTGGGAAATTCTTCTATCAATCATAGTTGAAAGGTAGGTAGGATTAGTAGCTATGGGGGTTGGCTATGAATGTAATTCTTGGTGGCATTTATTTGTTAATTTTATGTCTTCTATCATATAGTGATTGCATACTGTGTATTATTGGCAAAATCAGAAAAGGAAATCAGTGAAAGGGTGTTTCGAGATGAAGCCAATAAAGGTAGAAACTGAAAGCGCTGGTGCGAAGACAAAACAGGCAGTCCCACCACCACCACCACCTCCACCACTTCCAACTGGAAGATTCTGGAAGACTGTTACACAGAGCATAACGAAGCAAGAGATTGCTAGGTTCTGGAGGCAGAAGCGCATTGATGAAGAAGATCATCTCCTTGCTGCTATTAAGGCTGCAGCACGTATCAGGGCTCGTAATTTCTCTGTAAGATCTTATACTGCATATAAGTTATGTGATCAAAGCACTCATTGGACAATCATGACAGTTAACTCTGCATAACATCTGAATGCCTTATTCCACTCTTGTTTTATTGTAACTGTTGCATATGGTTTGCCAATTACTATGACGCCTCAACAAAGATATTGTCCAGTTAAGGAATGTTACAGTATATAGATAACCTTTTGATACAAGCCTAGAGCATATGGTTCAAGGTGATTAGATGATGCAAAAAATATTATGGTGCTAATAACAATTAGATGATACTGATTGCATAATTTGGCTCATACGAAGAAAATTGGAACAGATTGAATGACCACATAGACCATGCTTTGTATTGATTGATGTAGGCTCTGGTCAAATTACATTCTAATGATCAGTTAACTGGCTACCTTTAGGGGTCAATGTTGCTGATCAATTGTGAAACGTGACCAGAGAAAAAAGGCCGAAAGGATTTATCTTTAGAAACAAGTTGTTGGAGGGTTGAATCAACAAGTTTTTCTCTTCCAAAAATTTGTACATAAATGGATGTTGTAATTGCTATCCTTGTGATAATGAGTCCACCATCTTAATATTTTTGCAAATAGCTGATTCGAAGTTCATCCCTCCCAAAACAGGTCAAGAGTGAGTGAATAGAATTCTTGAAGTAATACTATTATTGGATGGATCAGTTGTCTTCCTTGTCAATATCATATTGAAATTCTTAATAAGATTTGTAGTCACGATCACCAAAATGCACATTCACAATCCACAACATAGACACATAAACATTCCTCTTCTTCATGTCTTGCGCGATAAATCCAGTTGCTTCCCCGTGTTTGGATACTTTCTGAAAGTAAATTACCTTGCTGTGGGTGATGAATACGCCTAAGGCTTTTTCTTGTTGCTGGCACTTTAAAATGTTAGTCTATTAGGGTCTTCCATAATACTCAAAAAATTATATGCAGGTAAAGTTAATCATGTAGTTTGATAGAGGGGGTCTCAAATTAGTCCATAGTAAGCTTTTGTATGCTTAAACATTGGAGTTTTCTGATTCTAGTTAAAATTTATGATATGCAGGAGGAAGACTACAAGCAGTTTGTGGAATCCTTAAAGGATGATGAGGATAATGACGCTTCCGAAAGGAATTTGTCCAGCACCACCATTAGCAAACAAGACAAAATCATCAACGAAGTGCGTGTCGGAATAAAGGACTGGTCAGTAGAAATATCCTCAGATCTTTGGCTGTGACTTAACAGCAATACTTTCTTTCCGAAAACCAGAATTCTATGAACTAGTATAGCTGTGCAAGAAATGCTAAATTGAGTAAATATTGATCTAACTAGCATCTTTTTAACTATTATGAGCAGGTGGACAAAGAGCAAGTATGCATACCTAAACCAACCGGCCATTGAGTCCACGGATCCTCCCAAAAAACGAACTTCAACTTATGTTCCCAATTGTTTTACTTATAAACCCGTTCCCGTGTATTTTTCTTCTCTTGGTGTCTTCTAGACCATTGCAGCTGCTTCGATTGAATTTGTATCGATTGATATTGTGAAATTTGATTGTAATGCATGAATGTGGTATGTCCAACTGAGAGGCTTTTCATTTAATAAGTTGTATGCAGATGTGATTGTAATTATTCCCTTCTGAAACAACAAGAAGCCTACTAAAAGACAGACTCATACTGATATCATTGTAAAGAAAATGTTCTTTCCAGGTTTGGTTTTGTGCAGGGGTTAAATTGCTACTCATATTTTTCCATCTTTCTGCATCCTAATTTTGTAGTCCACTTCACTGTCTGTCTTCTAATTGCAACAAAAGCATGGTTGGATCCAGAATTAGGAAAGCAAAAGTGAGGATAATAATAATGCTAAGTCCATAATTCAATCTCACAACCTTCTCTCATAACCTCTGACATGATAGCTCATCATTAGTTAGCTCGCAAATAGGCATGTAGCAGTAGGACCCATACAAGGAGGTGGGATTCATTTTGCGAGCTATCCAATGATGAACTGTCACGTCAAAGATTGTGAGATTAGATTGTGAATCTAACGTTACTTGTAAGGATAATTGAAACTCCTTGCAGAAGTTTAATGTGCAGGTGATAGCCGAAGTGTCATCCTGATTAATGAACTGAAATGACTCATCACCATTGATAATTACACTTTATATATGTGGGGAAGATAATAAGTTAATAACAACTCACTTTTGGTTGATATTATTATTTCATACCAAACTTTACTCACCAATTAATCATCTGTCTTCATCAAATCACTCTTCGGGCATCTGGGCCACAAAATAATAAGCTAAAGATTGCAGCCTGTGACCTATTGGCCGATATCATTGACAATTAAATACGCTAATTTTTTTTCTAACTTTTAATCAAACTCCATTTCTTTTATCATAAGTGGGAATTGGGATTTTTCCAACATTAGTAAATCAAAGAATTTATTCTCATGCCTGTCTTTTAGTGGTTTACATTTTTTTAAACTGAGATGTTTGGGTCAGTTTATGCACACCTCGACTAATTCTTAAGAAAAGTTATCCCATAACAACTCATTGAGAAGAAGCTATCTCATAACTTCTCACTAAGGAGAAGTTATCCCATAATGACTCACCGTTGTGACTTCCCAAGTAAATCATTAACAAAGGTACTACTTATGGGCTCAACAAGAAATTGAATCTAGGATTATCGGTTGACATTTTCACAAACACTTGCTTAATAAGTCATAACCCAAGTAATTTCTTGTAATCTTTATTTATTTATTTAATATGACATGACAATTATGAATAATGTTATGCTTATAATTAAGGCATATAATCAAGCAAAATTTTTATAAAATTCATGTAAGATGATTACTCTATCTTATATTTTTTATCTGATTATATGACTTAATTGTAAGTGTAGCATTATTCCACGAGTATTAATGTCTCTGTTTTAAAAACCAGACCGGATCGGGCAGCTTTTTAGGTTCGGTTTAGGTCTTAGGGGGGTTTTATAATATTTCAAAATTATAAGGGTTAATTGGTAATTTTATAGGGATGTTTTGGAAATATGTCAAAAGTTTAGGAATTAATTGATAATTTTGGGGGTATTTTTAAAATAAATAAAAATTTTAGGGATCAATTTGAGTTTTTTTAAGGGAATTTTTGTAATATATTAAAATTTAAGGGATTAATAATAATTTTTTAAAAATAAAATTATCGCTGATGTCATTGATCCAACCGATTGAATCGTGACCCAGACAACAAAACGGGTTACTCTCTTATCCGAGTTTAAAACAATGATTAATGCCACGTTGCCACAATTCTTTGTGTTCGTCCATTTGTTCCCCATTACAGGGTAAGTAGATAAAATAAAATACTTGTCAGAATAAAAACATTAATGAATAATAACAAAAGAAGTACAGGGACAAAAGTGGAACAAAATAAAGATAAAGACAGAATTCAAAATTTTGAAGTCTTCGTAAATTATCTTGATAAAAAATAATAAATGGATAATAAAAAATAGGCAAAACTCCCCAAATCTCAGAAGCTCGTCGGTCAGGAGAAAATAACAAATAAAAAAAAGTGCGTAAGTACTTAACACTTGTACAGTTGTACGAAGTCTTCAACTTTCCGTTTCAGATCTCGCTCTCGGAATTCACAATCTAGGTTTTTGACGGATCGAATTTTCAAAATCAGAATTTCAAGATATTGAAATTTTGGAATCTGAAGAGCAATGGTGAAGGCGAGGCATTCCCGCTTTCCGCCGCGGAAATCGTCGTCATCGACGTTGATTTTGACGGTGTTGATCATGTTCACGTTCGTGGTTCTGATTCTTCTTGCTCTCGGGATCCTCTCGATGCCGAGTCATCCCGGCGATTTGCCGAAAGCAAACGATCTCAGTACGATTCAACAAAATATGAAGTACGTGTTTTGGTTTATTGTTTTAATATTTGTTATGTTTTCTTGAATTGGAGGCTGCTTTGGTAATAATTGTGGTTTTGTCTTGGTGTTTTGTTTCGTAGAGTGGTGGAAAATGATGGGAAGGGGGAGCAGTGGGTTGAGGTGATCTCGTGGGAGCCTCGAGCTTTTGTTTATCATAATTTCTTGGTAATTTTTTTCTTCTTTAATTTTATATTATTTATTTACCATTGGGCTTAGAAATGCTACTTGTTTTCCTTTGTTGATACGATTCTGCACTCATGTGAATGCTATGAATGAGCCAAGGGGCCGTAATTGTGTTTGGATTATCTCTAAGTCAAATTGAGCCGTTCATTTTGGCTTTTGTGATTGATTGCTTTTAGGAATAGGGGCAATTGGTTATGATAATGCTCGATGTGTTACACTCTTGTTTCGCACGCTTAAACAATATATGATTTGTATTAAATGATCTGGAATGTGAAATTTCCATGCATATTGTGTGAACTGCATATGTGGCCTGTTTGAGTACAACAGTTGTGTTGGTTCAACAAGAATAATGTGTAAATGGGGAATCAGGTGTTATTTATTTGCTTGTTCTTCTGAAAGATTCTATGACTTGTCAAAACTTAATTTCGTGTTACGTTCATCACATGCTGAAGATCTTTTTTTTGGCAGACCGAAGAGGAGTGTAAATACCTAATCAATCTTGCCAAGCCCCATATGCAAAAGTCAACTGTTGTTGATAGTGCAACTGGCAAGAGTACAGATAGCAGGTGCTTAATTTAAGCTAAATATGGAGAAATGAAATTCTTTTAAATCTTTTTCTCCCTTTTTGTTTATTTGTTTACTTATGGAATAGTTAATATCCCTCTCAATCTGCAGGGTAAGAACAAGCTCTGGAACATTTTTGGCTAGAGGACGAGACAAAATTATTAGGGACATTGAGAAAAGAATTTCAGATTTCACCTTCATACCTGTTGGTATGCAGTTTGAACTACCGTTTTTGCTTTGTCATTTTTATCTGCTAAAAAATAAAAAGAGTTTATTTCGTTGTTGTGAAATTGAGTTCTCTTCTGCTATTACCTTTTTTAATGCACCTATTGATTAGGTGTTATTCTCAAGTGCTATTAATATTCAATAGAATTATACACCATATCTATGCATAGAAATTAAATCTGCATATTGTACTTGAAAACAAGGAAAAAGTTAAATTTGGGAGCATATGATGATGAGGTTTTGTAATGATTTGCAAAGAAATTAAGAAAGGTGTGATGGATTTTGGATAAACCTGTGCCTTCGATCTTCTTTCTATGAAATTGAGGAAGGAAAAATCTCTTTGGTAGGTGTCTCAATTTGCCTTGTCTAGGTCCTCGAAGAATGTAAGATTTTTACTTCTTAATGTTTATTTGATACCTTTACCCTTATCCTAGTGTGAGTGGGATTAGATCCTAAGACATCTTGTATGGCCACAAGAGACTGTTTAGCTAGCTAGTAGATAGTTCTTTTAGTTACCAAAAAGAAGACATTATCATCATTACAAATTTCATTTTTGTTAATTATTTTTTCTAGTCCTGAGATCAAATTTTTTATTGCAAGGACCATAATGATCCCTGTCACCTCTATTGCCACTGTTTGGATTTAGCAGTTTATGCTCATCAGTAAAACAAACATGACTTTAATAACTTGTTTAATAAACGAGTTATATTAGGGACTTGCATTATTCTCCTTTCCATGAAGATTACTCCTGGCATCACTACCAACAGTCTGCTGCCATGACATATGTTACACCATCCAGGTTATCATAGCAATTTTGACTCTGGCACCACCAGATATAGATTTACCTTTTACCACCACCACTACATCAACTTATGATCCCACCACTACCAATGCACTTCTCTAGAACAAGCTGCTACACCAAGGAATCACTACCTCTTCTGCTCTAAACATCACCTCTACCTTTTTGTTTCTCAGCATAACTTTAATTACAGATTTATTAAGGACTACCTTGTTTACTACCACCACCCTCAGTTGCAGTAGATTCTGAACAATAAAGTAGTGTTTTGCAAAAATTGTGGTGAATTTGGTTTATGCTAAATCCGTGGATGTATTGCCCTTCCTTTCATCCAACACACGGCTGATAAAGAAATAGAGAGAAACTTGTTTCAGTTGAGTATTTTGGGTTCAGTGGGTGGTTTCTGGATGGTAATTCTTTGTAAAGCATGTCTTATGCTTCAGTTTAGTTGTTACGTCTATTTCTCATATTTGGTCTGAACATTCCTTTGCTATAACTTAACCTGACACTATAACATACAGAGCATGGGGAAGGACTTCAAATTCTCCATTATGAACCTGGACAGAAATATGAGCCTCACTATGACTACTTTATGGATGAGTTCAACACTAGGAATGGGGGGCAACGCATGGCTACCGTGCTTATGTACCTGTAAGTGACATAAAATATCTGCATTGGTTGCATTCAGTGCAAGTTCATAGTTGTATTCCTATAATTGCTTTCTTTTACATCATACAGCTCAGACGTTGAAGAAGGAGGCGAGACAGTGTTTCCTGCTGCTAAAGGGAACATTAGTGCTGTACCTTGGTGGAATGAATTATCTGAATGTGGAAAGAAAGGACTTTCTGTTAAACCAAAGATGGGTGATGCGTTGCTTTTCTGGAGCATGAAGCCTGATGCCAGTCTAGATTCTTCTAGTCTACATGGTTAGTAAGAGTTATTATAAATGCATTGCTGCATTACCCAATTGGAATCCTATTATCCACTAGTTTTTCATCTCATAATAATCTTATCAAGTTTTTCTCTGTTGTGTCACTTCAGGAGGTTGTCCCGTGATTAAAGGAAACAAGTGGTCATCAACAAAATGGATACGTGTCAACGAATATAAGATTTAAACTACTGACTTAAAAAGTAATTTTCTCAACCCCAGAGTAGATTTGAATTACAAAACTATCCACTGCATTCTCGTATGACAAGATTTATATTCTCAATTGGCAGCAATTAGTTTGTGAGTTCTTGTGATGTAGCCGTGCTTTGTAAAGTCTCGGCAATGCTCCCACGGAGTGTTGGGCTTCAGCCTTGATGCTGTAAGTTTTGATGTTCTGCTGTACCCTGCTGCTAACTTGTTTTTTTGTTTCCTTTTGATGGGAGCCCTCTCATGTTACTACCACATAGAATAATACAAATTTGAAATTTTTACGAGCATTCCAAGTCAAAATAGTTTGGATATTCAGTTTCCTACAAATGATGTAAAACCAAGAGCTTATATTTATTTAATTTTGGGATTTTTGCCAGCTTCTATGCTTTTTATTCCAGGAATTTGTAGTGTCAAAGATTCAATTAAGACTTGGAATTGCTAATAAGTAACAAGCCAGCCATCATATTTTGCTTCAACATTTTTTGGCCAACAAGAGAAAATGGATTCCTCGTTATTTGATTATTCTTATTTTCACTTTGAATAAAAGAATACCCAGTGGGGGTTTTGAAAACTATTAAAGAGAAGAGGATGAGAAAAGAATTTGCCATTGGGCTTCATTGTGATATTTTATTTTGCACAATAATAAACGGAAAATGATAGAGTTATCGAAAAGTGTATACCGAAGTTGTGCATCGAATAACGTGACAAAATTTTGACTGTTGATTAATATTAACTTATAATGAATCAACGGTCAGGATATTGTCACGTCATTTGGTGTACAAATTTGGTGCACACCTGTCGATAACTATAGCATTACTCATAATAAACACCGATCTTGCTTAACCCAATTTAAAATTTTTTAAAATTATGACCAATAAAATTATTATCTCTACTGTTATTAAAATCTAGTTTATTAAGTTGGTAATAATTTTAACAAAAAATTGATGGTTCGTCACAAGTGTTGCATGTAGGTGGCTTTTCAACTTCAATATTTAGTGTTATTGAGAAATGACACGTCTTTTGGTGCCATAACAAAATGTAAGATCTCATGTCAAGTTTCCAGAAATGTTGGCAATTTGTTAGTCAGTTCCAAGTGTGTGGTAGATTTGTTACTTTTAAAGTCTTCTGATTTAGTAATTGTTGATTCATATTTTTTTTTTAATTTGAATGGATAATTTTTTCTTTCATCCTTTATATTCACACTTACTACATTAATGATTAATCCTCATCTCATATTTGTTTACAATTATTTTATTTTTATTTACGTTATCAGGACAATAACTATGAAATTGCTTCATTCAATTCCAAATCAGCATTTGCAAATTCTTGGGCCACACACATGGAACCAATTGAAAATTGCAAAATTTCATGGCACTTGGCATGAATTTACAACTTGTTTTCCAGTTAAAGACTTTTTTTTTTTTTTTTTTTTTTTAACATTGTATTTAGATCAGTTACACACATGTCGATTAATCTCTATAGATTGTAAGTGGTTAACACAGTATTCCACCTCTATGCTTTGTTTTAAAAACCAAATTGGATCGGCCAGTCAGACCGGTTGGACAGGGACCCGGCAGCTTCTCCAGTCCGGTTTAGGTTTAAGAGGGTTTTTGTAATATTTTAAAATTTAAGGGTAATTGTAATTTTATAGGGGTGTTTTGGAGAATGTCAAAAGTTTAGGGATTAATTGGTGATTTTTGGGGGTATTTTGAAATAATTATAATTTTAGGGATTACTTTCAATTTTTTAGGAGAATTTTTGTAATATATTAAAATTTAAGGGATAATATGTATTTTTTTAAAATAAAATTATCATTGATGTCAACGGTCCAACTGGTCGGTCCAAACGGTTGGATCAATTGACCTGTGACCCGAACAGTAAAACGGATCCCTCTGATTCAGGTTTTAAAACAATGTCTTTACGATCATCTACTTAAGCCTGGGGAGCTTTATTTTCCATCAAAGACATTAATACTAAAAGTAAAAATATAATTATTTTTTCATTGGTTAAAAATCAAAGGATAAGTATTACGTGGCTTTCCACCTTTAGTATTAGTGTCATTGATGACCAATAACACTACTGACACTAAAAAAGTTACACCGAATTTCTATACCGATCTACGTATAATGCGCGTCTTAATTTTTTTCTAGTGAACGGCCGTCTATCACATTTGAACAGTCATTCACTCACATGGACATCCGTCCATATTATATGGACGGACGTCCATATACAAGGGACGGGCGTCCCCATTTAAAGGACGTCTGTCCCTGATTAAAATACAATTAAAAAATTTATAAAACATTAAGGACGGTCGTCCATCCATTACTTTTGAACAGGTGTCCACAAATAATGAACGCCCGTCTTTGACCCAAATATGAAAAAAAAAAAATCTTTTGGGACGGTCATCCCTTCTGTTTGGACGGACGCCTGTCCCTTACATTTGGACGGGCGGGCGTCCATTTCAGTCCATACTTTTAATAAAAAAGCAGCGTGGAGCTGGGCATTCTGGGCTCTGCTTTCTTCTTTCTTTTTCTCCTCAAACGCGCTGCCAGCTGCACAATTGCTGTGCTTCTTCCTCCTATATTATGCACCAAAATTCATGAGGACTTAAAAAAGAAAGCATGCAACAAAAGACGGTTGTTTTTCTATAAAGGGATAATCAAAACTAAGAACAAATAAAAATAGTAGTGAATAATACGGAAAGAAACCAAAAAGAGAAAAAAAGGAAGAAGAGGGAAAGGGAAAGGGAACCCACCATCTTTGTTCTTCGCTCCTTTCCAACTTGGGTAAGTACTTGAAGTTGGATCTCTGGTTAGAGAGAAAGAGAAGAAGAGGGAAGAGAGAAAGTTTGATTAGAAAAGAAGAGTGACGATTGGTGCGAGATTTAAAGAGGTGAAAGATAAAGCGTCCAAATTGGGGAGAGAATGGTCTAAACTCATTAGTTAATCTCCCGCTTGCTTTTTGAGCTCATTCAATGAGAACATTGTAACTGAAGCTGCAACTGGTCCAATTGGGAAAGAGCTTTTTGAAAAAGAACAAGAAGACCTTCTAGCTGATCTGAAAGACATTCTGAAAAAGGCTTGTGATCGCCGAGTGAGTTAGTTTCATTATTTTCTGCATATTAGTAAAGGTGTAAAGAAAGCAGTCATCGCCCATCTACTCCATTTTCCATATAATCTTTACTTCAAAATATTTCCTCAAAGATGCTTCTTGAAGGGGATTCTGACTGCAATTTTTCCTCATAAGTCAATGAATTCGTGAAACGAGCCAGATCTGCCAAGATACATGCTTATATTATCAGTCATCTTAGAAAGGAGATGGGGAACGAAAACGAAGAAAAAGAGAGGAGATGGGGAATGAAGACGAAGAAGAATGAGTTTTTGTTTAGAATTTTTTTTATTTTATTAAAAGTATGGACGGGCGTCCATTTGGCCGTCCAAATGTAAGGGATAGGCGTTCATTTTTAATGGACGCCGTCCAAATGTAAGGGACGACTGTTCCAAAGTTTTTTTTTTTTTTTTTTTTTTTTATATTTGGGTCAAGGACGGATGTTTATTATTTGTAGGCGTTCATCCAAAAGTAATGGAAGGCCGTCCATAATGGATGGACAGCCGTCCCTAATATTTTATAAATTTTTTAATTGTATTTTAATCAAAGACAGACATTCTTTAAATGGGGACGTTCATCCCTTGTATATGGACGTTCGTCCATATAATATAGACGGACGTCTATGTGAGTGAACGGTCGTCCAAATGTGATGGATGACCGTTCACTAGAAAAAAATTATAAAAAAATTGAGACGTGCGTTACACGTAAATCGATACAGGAATTCGGTGTAACTTTTTCGGTATCCGTAATGTTATTGCATTAATGACTGCATTGACTTATATCTTTGGGTGGCAAGACAAGCCGTAATTTCATGCCACTTGGCATGAAATGCTGGCAACTTTCAATTGGTTCAATGGATGGCCAAATCCCATATGTACAACTTTAATGCAATTCGAAATTGAATAAAGAATTTCACTTTGGTCCTTCTACTACATCAATCCCCATTTATTTTACATTTAGGTTATACCAGTGAGACCAGTGTTTTTCAATACTAGGATATCACTTAAATCTTAAAGTCTAAAGTGGTCCTGATTCATTAGAAAAATTGCGGGTCTAATCAAATATCACCTCCAATTACAAGTGGAATANTACTTATCACATCAATCCCCATTTATTTTACATTTGGGTATACCAGTGAGACCAGTGTTTTTCAATACTAGGATATCACTTAAATCTTAAAGTCTAAAGTGGTCCTGATTCATTAGAAAAATTGCGGGTCTAATCAAATATCACCTCCAATTACAAGTGGAATATTAAACAGGAATCTTTATTCATCAAAATTTTGTCCCATAAAAGTACTATCAGATATCTTATTATTGAAAATTGAAGTGTTTAGTGTCCTGCTCTCAAAACCTCCCAATAAAAAGCAATTCAATATGACTGCACCCATTAAGTTGCTTGGTTTATTCATTAAATTTGCTCTGGTCTGCTTCAGCATTGGAACAATGAACCATGTTGCCATATGATGTTGAGAAAATTTGCTACCCGCGCAGTCCATCCATTGTAGAAAAGGGGTTTCCGGCGAATCATTGTTTCGCTTTGATCAAGTTCCTTATGACATATTGCAGAATGCCTCCATGATCAAAATAAACCAATTCCACCTATATTGAAGAGACCAAAGCTTTTAGTAAAAGGTGGCAATAAGAGTTTAAAAAAGCACGAGCTTCCGCTTCAAATAAGAGCGAACCCTGGGAAAAGCATAATTAGGTCATTTTTGTTACCTCTGTATCGAATCTTATGATGCATGTGAATGATTTGCCACTGTCTGTAACCACTGTGACATCCTGACCAGGTCTAATTTCACTCACACTGCTTGGAAGATCAATGGTGTACCGTTCATGCCCAGTCAATCCAAGAGTATCAGCATCCTCCCCAGCCTTGAAGCACAAGGGAACGATGCCCATACCCACCAAATTACTGCGGTGAATTCGCTCAAAGCTTTTTGCAATCACAGCTTTCACACCCTGGTTTAGATTACAGTTTCAGAAACTACCACAAGAGTAATAAATGATAAAACAGAAATCAAATGAAATTAGATGCATCATAAGGGTCTACCAGTAACATTGGACCCTTGGCAGCCCAGTCACGAGAACTTCCACTCCCATACTCAGCACCGGCCAAAATAATGCTATCGTGCCCCTCGCTCTTGTACCTCTGTTTTCAGAAGAGGATAAAATTGGAATTCAAAAAAGAAATTTCTTCAATAAAAAGGTTAGTGGGAACTTTTAATCACGACTGAAAAACAAGAACTCATGCTATCTTGTGAATTGTTTTCTTTGTTTCCTCCCACAGGAGCCATATTAGTTGTTATCGAATAGGTGATTTTAGAATCACTACAATGGCAGCATTGACTTTTCTCCAACTAATACTTTGACCACTTTTATCCAATTTTTCCAAATCCGATCATAAAGGAAGAGGCCCAAAATATTGAATATTGACCAACCAAGACATTCTGTTGAGATAAGAAATTACCATGGCAGCATCAAACACAGAGAGCTTTTCCCCAGTGGGAATATGAATTGTTTTAGGCCCAACTTCTCCATTCAACAACTTGTTGACGAGACGAATATTAGCAAAGGTGCCCCTTGCCATAATGTCATCATTACCACGGCGACTTCCATAAGAGTTGAAGTCTCTTCTATCAACACCATGTTCCATAAGATATCTAGCTGCAGGACTGTCCCTGTGGATGCTACCAGCAGGTGAGATGTGATCAGTTGTAATACTATCTCCAAAGTTGAGCAAGCAGTAAGCTCCTTTCACACCATGGGCGCCTGGAGGAGACATGGTCATGCTTTTAAAATAGGGTGGCTCGTGTATATAAGTTGATTTTGGATCCCAAGCATAAAGAGTGCCAGAAGGTACAGATAATTGATTCCACATGGGATTCCCTTGAGTGATAGCTTGATATGTGGCCTTAAACATATCAGGCAGCACATTTGTTTGAACAACCTAAAGACAGTAAAGGAAAAAAAGAAATGAAAATCTAGTAATCTTTCAAATTTTTATGACCCAGAAGTGACACCATAGAAGGTTCAGTAGCTCACCTGTGCAACTTCTTCGTTGGATGGCCAGATGTCCCTGAGATGTATCTTCTTTCCATCTTTTCCCACCCCAATGGGTTCTGTTTCAAAATCAATATTCACCTACAGCATTGCCTCAGATTAGAAATACTTGATAACAAAAATTGCATACAATCAACACAAATGAAGTTTTATACACTATCATTACAGGTAAAGACAAAAAAGTTGAACATAAGTATAAAAAGTCAATTTCAAACACACAATAGTATCTAGATGAACACTACAACAGAATTAGAAGTTTATACAGTATCACTACAAGCATAGAGAAATACAGGAGAAGCATTGAATGTGCATTATAAGAGTTTGCTAGTGCATATTCATTTTCATAGAATAAGAGTTACATACAGTGCCAGCCAGAGCATATGCAACAACAAGAGGCGGGGAAGCAAGATAATTAGCCCTCGTTAAAGGATGAACACGGCCCTCAAAATTACGGTTTCCAGACAACACAGCAGCCGCAACAATATCTGGAATTGTATAAAACAATCAGAGACATGGTCACTTTGAAATATTCTCAAGAGAAAAATCTGAAAGGTGCTATTATAGCAGAAAGTGACCATTTTCAGTGATAGCTGCTGCCACTGCTTCATCAATATCTCCAGAGTTTCCAATGCAGGTAGTGCATCCATAACCAACTATATTGAACCCAAGCTCATTCAAATACTTCTGCAAGCCACTGCAGAGGTAGTTCTTTGACTCAGGGACTTTAAACAAAAACTTTAAAAAAAAAATAATGGGAAAAACTGTTGCAGATTCTTGTAAAGTACCTGTTCTGCAAGTACTTGGTTACAACCCCAGAACCTGGAGCAAGACTTGTCTTAATCCATGGTTTGACCTGTAAAAAGATGTATTGCAGCAATTCATAATCTAAATCACTAGGAGAACAAAATACTCAATACCATATCCTATTTGTATCATCTTTTTTCCAAAAAGTTAGCCTAACTGCAAGAACACTCCTTACAACCAACCACCACCCCTTCCCAGGAAAAAAAGAAAAAGAAAAGAAGATAATGAATAAATAAATAAAAGTTGCTCTAACATAGATTAATACAGAGAACACAAATTTTCAACATGTTCTGAAATTGGATGGTTTTCAAGATTGTGAGTGTGTCTGTGTGCGCGTGTATAAGAATATGTGTGAATTACTAGCATACGGATTAAGGCCTCTTCCTTTCACTCATTTGACCAACCAGTATGTATCCCTTCAAGGACCTTCTCAACTATACCATACTCAATTTCTACATGTAAATAATAGGAAAGCACACACTAATTTTTCACATAGATACCACTCAAACATTGTCAATAGAAGAATGACGATGACAGAAACCAAATTTACTCTAAAATGCAGCACATCTCCCATTATATTCCAGATTTATCAATGAGGAAATGATTATGGCTCTCTAGGTCATAGTTCCTGTTTGACTTCGTATAAATTCTTGTTTTTATTTGTGATTGTATGAAACAATGAACAGAGAGTTGGAAAAAAAAAAAAGGAATAGACAACTAACCTCCAATCCTAGCTCACAAGCTTTCTTTGCAACCAAAGCAGCACCAAGCATTACACTAGGGTTTGAGGTATTTGTGCAACTAGTGATAGCTGCTATAACAACATCCCCATGCCTAAGCTGTGCAGGAGTCCCGTGAAATGAGAACTCCACAACCTTAGTTTGAGCTTCCTTGGGTATAGCAAATCCCTGTAATACCAAACTCACAAAAAAGAAAATAATAATAATAATAAAGAGAGACATAGAAAGCAAGAGAAAGAGAGATAATTCATAAAATTACTTCTATCACTGACAGACTTAGTAAAAATTGACCTAATTGCAAAATTTAAGCCAGTTGTAAAAGGCGGTACAATCGTTTATTGACGTTTGTAACATGGTATCCTATGTCACATTAAACCCTGTTTTTTCATCCCTATAATTAATAAGTGCCCTCTCAATATTATAATTATGTAAAACTAGAAATCATGAAACTTCACTAAACAGAGCTAGCTATGCCTCCGCATGACTAATCTGAGATAGATGTAATGTGGAAGTCACACGATAAAACATAACTAATAGTTGCAATATCACTATCCTTTCAATAATCATCACCTCAATTCCCAGGATTTCATTTCAGTCTCTTGTCAAAGTCTCATCCTTCTAAGTAGCAATTTCAAGATAATTTCTTGATTACAATGAGAATTTTCATCATTAGTCATTGCATGATTCTTTTAAGTCAGAGATAATGACTTTATATCTACTCATACATCGTTGATCGCCAATTACAACACCCCGGTCCCCTGTGCATGACACCTATGCCCAAGACATGTCCATAAGGTTCTGTCTAAGTTTAGACAGTGTTCTCACCTTGAATCCAACTCTATTATTCAAGCATGCATGCCAATCTGCTTTCATTTCTCTCAAAGTAACTCGATCATGTGGCCTGCAATACATTGACAACCAGAGACATGCCATAAAAAATAGGAATACTAAAAATGGGAAAATAAATGTTAGCTCTACCTCTTGGGCCCTGAAATGCATGGTTCGACATCCTCAAGATTCAGTTCGAGACAAGCAGAGTACACTCTCTCGCTCTGAGGCTGAGCTCAGTGACAAATTCAGAGTCAAAAACTATATTATTGAACATGTTGGATAAAGAAGGATAGTAGAAAGAATAATAATAATATTAGTATAAAAAGCAAAAAGGGTTTGAATTAACCTCACTGTAGTCGACAAACAACTTATTAGCCCGCAAATAGGATTCTATCATGGAAACCTGCATTATGCTAATGAATCAGTCCATCATAAAAAGCCAGATCACATCAAACAAAATTTATGCTGATGGCGTACTGTGTCATCACTTCGGCCAGTCAGTTTCAGATAATGCAGAGTGACATGATCCACTGGAAAGAATCCCATGGTTGCACCATACTCAGGAGACATGTTGGCAATAGTGGCACGGTCAGCTAATGAAAGTTCGCTCATGCCTTCCCCTGCATACATGACACCAGCATCAGTAACTAATTGACTTTAAAATTAAATACATGGACAAATCAAATGGTTATATTAATGCACATACCATAAAATTCCACAAACTTGCCAACAACCCCATGCTTCCTAAGCATTTGGGTTACTGTCAAAACCAAATCAGTGGCGGTCACACCATCTCTCAGTTTTCCAGTTAGTTTAAACCCAACAACACCTGGCAAGACCATGCTCATAGGCTGCATGCGAAAAAAGAAAAGAAAATAAATATTCCTTGACTAAAAACCACAGAAGCAAATCAATCTAAAGAATAACTTGAAGCAAAATGAGTTGGAAAACAAGAAAGAATATTTTTATTGATCAGCATTGTAAGAAGGCGATTAAATAAACATAACCTAACCTACATGGAATAGCTTACGCAAAATACACAAGTGCTAAATTTTTTAATCCGAAAACCTTTTTTATTATTAACTAAGTAAAATAAAATATGTTAGTTACATCCATGATTACAGACCCCTAACTAGAATCAAACATTCTGTAAAATACTTCCAACTTAATAGGAGAAACACTGAAAAACCAGCACAACGTTTGGTCCCAAGAAGTCTAAATGGTATTTCAAAGTAAATTATTTTACCTGGCCAAGCATTGCAGCCTCTGCCTCTATTCCACCAACTCCCCAGCCAGCAACACCTAATCCATCAATCATAGTAGTATGTGAATCTGTTCCCACAACACTATCAGGATAAAGCATCCCATCTGTGTTGAACACAACTCTTCCAAGGTATTCCAGATTGACCTGTGGTTGATATCACAACTCTTAATAACTTATCAAGACATGAGAAAACAACATAATGGAAACACAAGACATTAATTTTCAACTACTAAAAAAAATCCCATAAATTATCACTCCCACCAAAGATATATCATTCTTTATGTTACCTAATATACAATCCTCACATAATGCTTCTTCATTACCTGGTGAACAATTCCTGATCCAGGTGGCACAACAAGCATGTTGTGGAAAGCATTAGAACCCCACTTGAGAAAAGCAAATCTCTCTTTGTTCCGGTGGAACTCAAGTTCCATATTTGCGTGCACTGCATTTTCTGATCTTGCCACATCAACCTGAACTGAATGATCGATAACAAGATCAACAGGAACCTGCATGAATTACAATCCTCATCAAAAACCAAATGTACCTTCAAAATTAAAGTGCTTTTAACAATATTCATCCACAAAAGTTATACTCACCAATGGATTAATTTTATTAGAATCACCACCAAGTTTGTTCATAGCATCTCGCATACATGCAAGATCAACAACAGCCGGAACACCAGTAAAATCCTAAGAAAAAAATAACAAAAACATTGCATTATCCTTAATCAACAACATAAATATTCACATTACAGTTACTTAATCAATTAACAAAATCGAAGCTAGAGTAACATTACACATTATATTTATCATTTACCTGAAGAAGCACTCTAGCTGGCTTAAACGGAATCTCAACTTGCTTCGGTGCCGTATTTTCCCAATCAATAATCTTCTCAACATCCTTACTCTTAACTTCAAACTCATCGCAGTTACGAATAGCCGATTCCAAAAGTATCCTAATGGAATATGGAAGCTTATCTGCAACACAATCCAAATCTCCTCATCAATTCAATTAAACTCTTCTTTTATTTTTTCGGTTTTTCATTTAAAAAATTAAATAAATAAACTAACCTCTACTTGTTTGGTTAGAATATTTGAAAAGTTTCCATCACACGTAACCTAATAAAACAACTTGACCTACTCTCTTATCGTCCTAGGAATCCAGATTATCATCAACCACATATCACAATAATTTTCTCACTAAACTTTCCCCCCGTTTCTCATAAACCAAACAGGAAATAAACAAAAACACTAACCGATTCGAGGATCGTTAAGAGCAGGCAAGCTATAGTACTTGCCAAATTCACCACCGTCGGGCCTCTCGAGAGTTTTCAATATGCTCTTAAAAGGATTCCCCGTCGCTATCAAATCATAAAAACTCGAAAATCGGATTAAAATAATCAATCTAAAATCGTCAAGACTCCAGTGACACGTGAAGAAAATTAAATTAAATAATTTCAAAAACCGATAAATAAACGAAAACTCACCCATACTGAGACGATTTGGATTGCTAAAGAAATGTAAATCTGTAGGTAAAAGCGAGATCTAAACGATAAGGGGAGTAGGTGAGCTATGAAGTTTTCGAACAAAAGATATTTTGACTAAAATATCGTCACTGCAGTGCATCTTCAGCTCATTTTTTGGTATATTTTATCTTATTCAGTGTCTCGAATCCGATCTTGGGATACTAACAAGTTCGTCCCTTAGGAAAGTTTTTAGTAACATTTTGGTCCTGAGGTTTGCAAATTACATTACAGGGAGCCAGGGAGGGAATAAAACGTTGTCATCTAAACAATTAAATAGGACTATAAGTTTCCACTATAAACGTTAGGGTTGAAATTGTTATTCACCAGCTTTTGAGTAGTATGCTGACGTGGCTGCCGAATTATGCATATGGTAGATTCATGTGAATAACTTTTTTCCGCTTCTGGCCAAACAATTGGTGACGTGGCACTACCGTAAGGTTTAACCCCACCCAGTTTCGGTAACGGTTTTCATGCAATCTGGTTGGGTTTTTATTTTTATTTCTTTTAACAAAATGGAATTAATTTAAGAAAATAAAACATAAATTATCGTTAGTGATAAGCTTCCTTTTAACTTTTCATTTAAAAAATAAAATGTGATACAAATATTCTATGTGTCTTTTAATGTTTTAATATTTTAAAATATGTTTAATATGACATTTTAAAAAAATTATAGAAAATCGTATAAACGATTTTTAATATTTTTTATCTTATTAACACTAGTATTTAAAATTGAATCCGAAAACTTTCTTCAAAAATATTTTAATTATTTTCTTCAAAAAAAAAAAAAAAAGGTCTATTTGATTGAAGAGATGTTTTAATCTATGTGCTATGTCCTTATGCTATATATGGACATGTTTGCTACACAACATAGTGTAACAATAAAGACATTATATAACACTAAATAATGCAATATCGTGTTTGATGATAAAACTTTTTTTTTTTTTTTTGGTTACCGGGGGTGTTCAGGCTAACTTACATGCATCTCGACTAATCCCTCAACATCGAACAAAGCTTCCAAAACAAGACAAGCTTTGCTGTGTCTGTGATCAACAATATTAACAGTCGTTCTTGTGATTCGAACCTAAGACTACAGAGGAAGTAAATCCCTTGGCCCCGAGTCTTTTACTACTTGGTCAACTCATTGTTGGTTTTGATGATAAAAACTGCATAACATTAAATAATGCTAAGCCTAAAATATTACAATATATTCCACATTAAATAAATAAATATTGTCAATTAATTTAACATTTATAAATTTAAATATATAGTTGCCGGTCAAACTATAATCAATGTTGATCAACGATATTAACCATTATTGACTGTCATTGACTACTATTGTCTGACATTGATTAATATTTGATCAGTGTTTGATCGATGTTAATCGATGCTTGAGTGTTATTAACCAATTATTGTTGATTGGTATTTTGACTTTTATTAATCAGCATTGACCATTAACTTGTTCAACTTTTAACTTTTTTTTTTAATTTATTAGTTAAATCATAATTAAAATATATATTAGTTTTTAATAAATGAATTTTTGTTAGAAAAAATAAAATATTTTTTTACCATGTAATTCATACACCAAATATATCATAATATAAAAATAATGAAATATTGAAATGTAATGTTTTTCCAAACATAGTACAATATTAGTATAATATCATAATATACAATAAAATATTATACTATGTAATTTTTTAATACTATGTTATATCCTATGCCAAATATATTAAATTAAAAAATATAAAAATACTATGTTCTTAATACGTTAATAAATTTTTTGTCTCAACGAAAGTGTATATCGATGTAATAATATTAAAGTTGTTAAAATTATTTTATTGTGACATTACAAAGACAATTTTGTATTTTTATGTTTCAAAATTTTTGTCGTACCTCGTGTCGAGTTAAATATTGGCTGAAGCGGGTTAAATTAATTCACCCTTCAAGTTTACTGAAACTCCTGAGCCCCCAAGTATTTGATAAAAGTGATAGTTACCCCCTTAATCCGGAAGGGAAGTTTACATAGACTTGAACAGCAGCACAGTGGCAGAGTTGGCTATTCACACTGTAATGCAATACAAAAGTAATAATTCAAAAAATAAACATGAAATAAATTTATAATATAAAAAAGCCGACCAACACCATCCACCACAACAAATCGCTACCAACCACAACCAAATCAGCGGCACAAAATCTGAAATAAAACACTAACACAAGACGTGAATCTCCAACTATTGCATCAATAAAAATCAACCACTCCATGGAACTTAAATCCACGTAAGCAAAACCAAAATTATCCTGGCCAAATTAAAATAATAATAGTAACAATTATTGGTTAATAGTTAGTTGAGCAGTTAGTTTAGTAAAGGTTAAGTTAAAGTAACAGTAGTTAGTATGTCTAGTTAATTCATCTTTGTATTAATTAGTTTTACTGTAGCTAAATCTAGTTGTAAGCTACTTAAATATCCAAAATGTAATAAAAGGTATCAAACTTGAATAAAAAAATATAGTTGTTCAATTTCTTCTCTCTCGGTCAAAGAGTTTTCACTTCTTCTCTTTGTAAAATGGTATCAGAGCTCTGATCCGAGCTTATTCAAGCAAAATTCCGCAAATCTTCCTTCAATTAGATTGTTTTTTCTTCTATCTCATTCAATTGATTCAGAATCTTTGAATTTTTGTTTGAAATTTCTTCTTGAAAGAGTTCTTTCTTTTGACTTAAATTCTTGATCAACAATGAGTGGATCTACATACACTAGTGTTCAAGGAGCTACAATGGTAGCAGATTACAATAATTCACTATACATGCATCCTTCTAATACTCCTGGAAGTCAAATAGTGAGTCAGATTTTGACTGGAACAGATAACTATGGACTTTGGAGTCGTGCGATGAGAATAGCGCTTTTAGCCAAGAACAAGTTGTGCTTTATAGATGGCTCATTTGCTCATCCTCTTGATTCTCTTCAGGCGCAGCAATGGGACCGGTGTGATGCAACGGTGAGGTCATGAATTATGAACACAATTTCGAATGATTTGGTTGCTGGAGTTATTCACAGGAACAATGTTGCTACAATATGGAAAAATCTTCAAGAGACCTATAACAAGATTAATGGTTCAAGAATTTATTCAATAATGAAAGAAATTGCTATGATGCAACAAGGTATATCTACTATTCAAGTATATCATACAAGATTGAAGATACTTTGGGATGAATTTGCTTCAATGCTCCCACCTGCTAATTGTGCTTGTCCTATTTCTAATGTTACTAAAGAACACGAGCAAACTCATAAAGTTATACAGTTTCTTATGGGTCTTAATAGAGTTATTCAATAGTTCGTAGTTCAATCTTACGAATGAATCCATTGCCGACAGTCAACATTGCTTATTCAATGTTAAACCAAGAAGAAAAACAGCGAGGAATTACCACTGTTGTTAACACTCAGTCTAATGTCTCAGCTTTTTTTACTCACAATGCTAAACTTGTTAACAATTATGCTCAAGGTACCAAACAAAAGAAACCTATGGAATGTGAATATTGTCATTTGGCTAATCACAAAGTCATTTTTTGTTGGAAGCTACATGGATATCCTGATAATCGACAAAGAAATAAACAAAAGAAAGGGACAAATTATAGGACTCCTGCTGCAAATCATAGTGAATCTCCTGTGATGGATGATCCACAAAGGACTTCTACATCTATGAGCAAACCTTCAAGTCTTTTTACTCCAACACAGTACCAAGAAATTCTGAAACTTCTTGGCAAAGATGGTTCAAGTATTAACTCTAACCTGGCTCAGGCAGACTCTAAAATCACTGCTAATGTAGCAGGTAATATCACTTCTCTTCTTGGCACAATTTTACATAATGCATGGATTCTTGATACAGGAGCTAATGACCATATGACTTTTGCATTTCAAAGTTTGGAAAATGTTTCTCCATACAACTCTTCAAAAAAACCTAGTGTTAAACTTCCAAATGGTATGACCGATGTTACCTATACTGGTGATATATCCCTTTCCTCACAGATAAAACTCCAAAAAGTTCTTTTTGTCCCTCACTTTCACTATAACTTGTTATCTGTTTCTAAATTTTGTAAAGACAATCATGTTACTGTAATATTTTTTCCTCATTTTTTGCTTGTTTCAGGACTTGTGGACTGGGTCAATGATAGCGATGGGTAAAGAATATCATGGGCTCTACTATCTGGTTATGCCACATGCTAATAATTTGTCTTACTTTGTTATAGAAAATAAATCAGATTGTACACCAATGTTGACTATTTGTACTAGTGTTAATGCTACTGTTTGGCATCATAGATTAGGACATGCATCTTTTTCTAGAATAAATTTGATTCCTTCTCTTAAGCACATCTTTGTACAGGAATCATTTCACCATTGTAAAATTTGCCCTATGGCTAAGCAATGCAGAAAATCTTTTTCACATACCCTGTCTTCTTCAGCTCATATTTTTTATCTTTTACATATTGACGTTTGGGGTCCTTACAAGGATCCAACATACAATGGTTTCAAATATTTTCTTACATTGGTTGATGATCATTCACGAGTAACCTGGACCTTTTTAATGGTTATGAAATCTGATACTTTTCATGTGTTCAAACAATTCATTTTGATGATTCAAAATCAATTTTCTCTTACACCTAATAAAATTAGGATAGACAATGGAACTGAGTTTTTTTAATGAAGAATTTGACATATTTTTAAGTTCTCTTGGTATAATTCATGAGCATTCATGTCCTTACACACCCCAACAAAATGGGGTTGTAGAAAGGAAGCATCGACATATACTGAATATTGCAAGAGCACTAAAATCTCAATCTCATGTTCCTATTCATTTCCGGGGAGACTACATTCTCACTGCTACATACATACTTAATAGAGTTCCTACATTTCTTTTAAATAATAAATCTCCTTATGAAATTCTTTTTCATAAAACACCAGACTTGACCAATTTAAGAGTATTTGGATGTCTTTGTTATGCCACTGTTTTACCCAACACAGATAAATTTAGTCCAAGAGCTTTACCTTGCATTTTTTTGGGTTATCCTACTGTTCAAAAAGGGTATAAAGTTTTTGACATTTCTAATAACAAGATACTTGTTAGCAGAGATGTTGAGTTTTTTGAAAACATTTTTCCATATTTTGATTCCAAACTATATACAGAGTATACAACTTTATTTCCCAGTGCAGAAACTAGTTTTGATTTTGCCCCTATTGGCTTCATGTCCAGTTCTGAATCCAATCCTTCATCTGCACCTATCCATAGCTCTTCTTCTTTAGGTGATATTTCTTCTATTGATCCTTATTTTTTTATTAATCCCAATGTTGTTTCTCAGTCTATACAACCTTCTCTAACTGTTGAAGAAAGACAGAACGAGAGGAAAGAAAGAAGGGGAGAGAATTTCTTTTATCATTTGCCTCAACGTCACAGGTCATATAGTAGCGAGCCTGCGGTAGCCCCTAGGCTTCTTTATCCAGAAAATCAACTAGAACCACTAGACCTCTCATATGGCACACAAATTATGATATGTCCAATAACACCAAGTATCCCATTTCTAATTTTTTTTTTTTTCCTATTCTTATTTATCCCACACATATTACTGTATACTTTCTTCTTTATCCACCCACACAGAACCTAAAACCAATCAACAAGCTATCCAATACCATGATTGGAGAGTTGCTATGGAAAGTGAGATTCTTGCTTTGGAATCAAATAACACTTAGGAATTAGTTCCACTTCCACCTGGAAAAAAAGCCATAGGCTGTAAATGGGTGTACAAAATCAAACTTAAAGCTGATGGGAGTATCAAAAGGTATAAAGCTCACTTTGTATCCAAGGACTACACTCAACAAGAGGGTTAGATTATACTGAAACTTTTTCCACTGTTGCTAAAATGGTTATTGTTCGTACTATCTTGGCTTTGGTTGCTATGAATAACTGGTCATTGTTTCAAATGGATGTCTTTAATGCTTTTCTACAAGGAGATTTACAGGAAGAAATTTATATGAGAATTCCCCAGGGGCTTGAGCATACTGGCCAGAGTAAGAATACAGTTTGTAAGTTACTCAAGTCTCTACATAGCTTAAAATAAGCCTCCAGACAATGGCACCATAAGTTTACTACTGCTCTTCTTCACAATGGTTTTCAACAGTCCAAGAATGATTACTCTTTGTTATAAGAGGCAAGGATCCAGCTTTGTCATATTGTTAGTTTATGTTGATGACATTCTCCTTATAGGTAATAACCTTATTGCCACTGCTGAAGTGAAGAGATATCTCAATTTCAAGTTCAAAATAAAGGATCTTGGACACATACGATATTTTTTGGGAATGGAAGTTAGTAGATCTAGCAAAGGTATTGTTCTCGATCAGCGAAAATATGCTTTAGAGATTCTTTCTGAAGCTGGTTTGGCAGCCGCTCGACCTGTAGACATTCCCTCTGAACAACATTTGACATTAACTTTTGTAGCACTTGACCAGATTTCAGGTGAAACCAAAGTTGATCCCTTGTTAGCAGATCCTTTTTCTTACCAAAGGTTAGTTGGCAAGCTCATTTATCTATGTATGACACGCCCTAATATATGTTACTCAGTGCAGAGTTTGAGTCAACATATGCATTTACCCAAACATTCTCACTTGGAAGCTGCTATAAGAGTCTTGAAATATGTCAAACAGAATCTTGGTCTTGGCATATTATTCTCCTCCACAAAGCAGTTACACCTTACTACCTATTATGATGCTGATTGGGCATCTTGTCCTATTTCTCGACGATCATTGACAGGTTACTGCAACAAATTTGGCAACTCCTTAATTTCTTGGAAAACAAAGAAACAATCTACTGTTTCTCGATCTTCTTGTGAGGCAGAATATTGTGCCATGGCTTTCACATGTTGTGAAATAACTTGGATCCTTAGTCTGTTTCGTGATCTGGGGATATAAAATTTGCAACATGCTACTTTGTATTGTGATAACAAAGCAGCTCTTCATATTGCAACCAATCTAGTTTATCATGAAAGGACCAAACATCTTGAAATAGACTATCATCTTATCCGTGAGAAGATTGCAGCCAATGTCATCCAGACTGCTCACCTTTCTTCTAATGAGCAGCCAGCTGATTTGTTCACCAAAGGTGTATGCAAGAGACAACATCGTCACTTACTTTCCAATCTTGGACTCTTTGATATTCATCATATGTCTAGCTTGAGGGGGGATATTGGTTAATAGTTAGTTGAATAGTTAGTCTAGTATAGTTAGTTGAGCAGTTATTTTAGTAAAGGTTAAGTTAAAGTAATAGCAATTAGTACGTCTAGTTTATTCAGCTTTGTATTAATTAGTTTTACTGTAGCTAAATCCAATTGTAAGATACTTAAATACCCAAAATGTAATAAAAGGTATCAGACTTGAATAAAGAAAGATAGTTGTTTCTTCTCTCTCAGTCAAAGAGTTTTCACTTCTTCTCTTTGTAATAACAATGATAATATTCCAGACTATATGACCTCAATAATGAACCGGATATTAAGGGGTTCATTTTATTTATCCGGTAAGATCAATTTTCCCTGTAATGTGAACGCCCCTATTATCCTAGTATAGTATAGTATATTTTCAAAGAATATTTAATATTATTAAAGAGTAAACGACTTTTTCCCATCCAAGGTTTGTCTTAATGACATTTTTCCACAAAAAAAGTTTCAAAATATTGGCTGCGTTTGGATGAATATTTTCATCCATATTTTGAGCCAGATTTTGAGAATAGTGTTTGGTTCAATATTTAGACAATAAGATTTTCAAAATTCTATTCCAATATTTTTCTGACAGCTTGACCATTTGAATTTTTTTTTTGCAGTCTTCCCCTTTTTCAAGCGTTCTCTTTTGACAACTTATGACACGTTTGAATTTTTTTTTGTAATTGTTAATAAAGTGTACGTGTAAAAATGATTGTAAGGATTGATAATTAGTACTTTTGTCATATATGTATTAATATAATGTTTTTAAACAGTTGAATTAGTACTTGAAATTAATATGAGTTTTTATTCTTAATATCTACGGGTGACAAAATTATCAATAAAATAATTAGTATTATTAAAATGTAACTTGATAAGTTATATATATAATAATACATTATTTTAACAAAATTCAACAAAATATTATATTAATAAATCATTTATAAAAAATATATATTAATCAAATATTCAACACAAATATCAAGATCAAAATACTCAACCAAACACATATTCTGTAAATCCTATTCTCGTAATCATAACCCTATCCAACTATCCAATCTTATCCCCAAAATCCTATCTAAAATACTGAACCAAACGCACCCATTACTTTCCCACCTAAAGTTTATATTCTGTTAATATTCAAAATACACTTTACTTTCTCAACTGGCGTTCGACGAGTTACTAAGAGTTAGGGTAAGAGCGATTTTGTGGAGTAGAGGTTGGTGGATCAAATGGTGGTTACCGATTGAATATTTGCTGTCGGAATCAGTCGAAAATCAATTAAGAACAAGAAACCTTAACTTTGCCGAGAAATCAGGTGATGGAGTGAGAAATGTTTCATAGAGAGGAGACCAGAGATTCAAATGATGGTGACAGGGAGGATTTTTGCCATCGAAATCGGCCAGAATCGACTTTGAATAGTAACAGAATATTAACTTTGGGTGAAAAAGTGGTATTTTAAAATTTTTTGGGTGGGAAAGTGTCATTAAGGCAAACCTTGGGTGGGAAACAATTGTTTACTCATATTAAATCAGATAAAGATTATTATCTCCCACTTTATATCCGCGTCACATTCTGACAATGCATATAACTAAGGCCCAAAATGAAACCCAATAACCAGAAGTCACGTGCCCAGCACAAGTTGAATGAAAAACCTCAGTTTGCCCACATCATTCTTTAGCAGACCAAGGCATATCTCGGTTCGAGAAATCATTGTGTGTAAATTGCAGTGGTAGAATGGTAAAAGAACAAGTAAAAAATATAAAAATGAAAAGAAAATATATGATATATGATATATTAAATATTAATGTTTAGTCTTTAAATTGATTACAGTAATATCACATTACTCTTACTTACATTTCACATAAGAGACATATAGGACTTGAAATTAATCAACCAGTCACTCTAATTTTAGCTCAGTTTTTCATTAAATTTTTTAAATCGGATTTATGTTTTATATGAAAGAATTTTAGGATCCGTTTGGTTAATTATTCTGATACTTTTTAGAATAATATTTTGAAAAAAAAATTAAATTGGGCGGGTATTACGATGTAGGATTTAAAAATTAACAAAAATACCCCCTATGTTTATTTATTTACTAAACACCCCTTTAATAAAATATTAAAAGTTAACAAAAACACCTCAAACCTACTCATTAAATACAGATAGCCGGCCACCACTGCTGGAGGGTTGTTGGGGTGTTTTTACAATTTCTAAAAAAAATATTTAGGGGTGTTTAATTAAATTAATAAATTTAAGGGGATTTAAAAGAAATTAAATAATATAGAATAATATTTTAAGAATAAGTCATCTTTACTATTTAACTTTATTGGAAATACTAATAAGATTACGCTCTGCTTAATTTGATATACTAATAATATATCAAATAATATATCAAATTAAGCAATATATCAAATTAAGCAGAGCCTAATCTAAGGAAAGTTTTTAGTGATATATGTTAATAACAATTTTAAACACTCGTCCCCAAATCTTATTCTATTATTAGTATTCTCAATAAAGTTAAACAGTAAAATTGACTTATTCTCAAAATTTTATTCTATATTATTTAATTTCTTTTAAACCCCCCTAAATATTTTTTTTAGAAATTGCAAAAACACCTCAGTAACCCTCCGACGGTGGTGGCTGGCTGTCCATATTTAATGGGTGGGTTGGGGGTATTTTTGTTAACTTTTAATATTTTATTATAGGGGTGTTTAGTAAATAAACAAATTTAGGGGGTATTTTTGTTATTTTCCAAATCCTACATCGTAATATCAGCCCAGTTTAATTTTTTTCAAAATATTATTCTAAAAAGTATTATAATAATGAATCAAACGGACCCTAATAGATCATAACTAAGGTTGAAAATGATTTGACTATAAAGAAGGAAAAGTAGCATCAATGGTCCCAAATTAACTTGTACAATCTTGTTATTAATACTTTGTCTTTCTTATCTTCGTTACAAATTTGAACAAACATGCTTTTTAGGTCGATTATCATAATCTCAGGTGGGTCTTGAATCTATTCGACCTTAAAATTGGATTCACATTCACGAGAGAGACCTATCAGACTTTAAACCAATTGTTACGCCTGGGAAATCAAGAGCTGACTTGGGAAATCACGTGATGGGGTGTGACCTGCTCCCGTCAGAACGGTAAGCACACGTCAGGCCTACCAGACGCTATGGAGCTCCCACGTGTCCATTTCCCTGCTCCAAATCGCGTGAAATCAGCTTAGAAGGTGGGCAATGTGACGTGAAGCCGGATTTTGTCCTGACATTCACACCAACCCATGGATTTAATGATGATTACTTGCACTCATCTCACTATAAAAAGAGGAAAACCCCTTCATTAAGGGGATTCGGCTATTTTACACTCTGAACTAGCTCTCTCTCTCCTCTCTCTTTTGTACCTTTGTATTTATATTTCCCCAATCATTTGTAAGTCAGTCCGCTGTTGCGACCTGACCCACAATACTAATATAAATCAGTGGACGTAGGACTTGCTACATTAGTATCCGAACCACTTTAAAAAGCTCTAATTGCATTTACTCTACATTTCATCCATAATCACGTGTGTCTCTTAACCAATCAACGTTACGCACGTGTCGATTAGTTGGCATAAAAAATCACGCATCAACACCAATCAATCGTTCTAATCTTAATTCGATGTTTAATTGGATTTATTAGACCTTAAAATCAGATCTACATTTTACATGAATAAACCTATTAAACGTAAATCTTGATGGTAGACCTTTACATAACTTAAACATACAGATCGAATTGTTACATAACAAATTTATGTATAATAGTATTTATCCGTTAGACCATATAACTAAGATTGAAAATGATTTGAAAATAGAGAAGGAAAGTAGTATTAAGGGTCAATGGTTTCGATTAACTTGTACGACTTTGTTATTAATACTTCGTCTTTGTTATCCTCGTTACAAATTTGAACAAACAGGTTTTGTAGTTCAATTATTACAGTCTCGGTTAGGTCTCTTACCGTGGGTGTGCGTAAGTGTCCGAGCCAACTTAACGTACACCTTGACTAGTCCCCTAATGCCGAACAAGGCTTTTGAAACAGAGCAAACTCTACAGTCAGTGGCCAACAATATTAGCAACCGTTCTTATGATTTGAACCTGAGACCATAGGGGGAGCAAACCCCTTGGCCCTAAACCTTTACAATACGGCCAACCCATTGTTGGTTAATTGGTCTTTCATTAGATCTTAAAATCGAATTTTATGTTTCACATGAGAACATCTATTATATTTAAATATTAATTATAGAAATTTGAATAACCTAACCACTAACCATGTGGTCGGACGATAAGATATTAGCTATCTAGGTGAATTACCTAGAAATCTTGTGTTCGAGTTATATAAAGTGATCATCTATCACATTTATGTCTTACTTGGTCCGCCTATCACTGGGGTCTATTCACCTACCACGGTCTACCACAAGTGTTCAATAGACTCGGAGGATTAATCGAGATACGGGCTAGTTCATTCACTTATCACGATGTTTAATAGATTCCGAGAATTAGTTGAGTTATGCGTAAATTCATCTTAACATCTTGGTTATCAAGAAAAGAAAAGTATCATCAAAGATGAACGGTTCAAATTAATTTGTACAGTATTGTTTTTAATACTCTTATCTTAATAGTTACTTTAATTGACAGCTTTCTTATCCCATGTTAATATTTGTTCCTACAATTAATGGATCTTGTACTAATTTACGCATAAGAGTGGCTTATCCATGTGCCCACATTTTGAACTGCGACAAAGAAGCAATAGCCCATTCACTTTCAAACTCCCATCTTAAATCACGTTACAGCCAGCCATGCAATAATGGAGCTCCATCATATATACATATATGGTTTCTAATATTTGGTTTAAAATAATATTTATTTATTTCTTAAAGAATGTTGATGTTTGATTTTAACACCAACCAATCGCACGTAGGAAATACTGAACTGACTCAGAAGACACACGTGTATATAAGGATATTAAGTTGAACAAGAGATAAAGAAAGATGTTTAAAGTGGTTCGGATGCTTAAACAAGCGAATCTTACGTCCACTGATATTATATTAATATATGAGATCAGGTCGCGATCAGCGAGCTGATTTATAGCTTAGAGAATACAAGAGAGAGAGAGAGAGAGGATTTGCTATTCTAGAGTAAAATTAGCTAATCCCACAAACAGGAAAAGAGCCCTCTATTTATAGTGGGATGAATTAAGGTAATGATTACTAAATCTGTGAGTGGGTCAAATTACCGTATAAATCTTTCTTTGTGTCCCGTTGCTCACCTACTCGAGTGATTTCCTCGACTTATACAGGGATTAGACAATTGAAACATTTCCAGCATTTCGCCACTTTGAATGATGCATACCTACTACACTGACAGGAAGATACCGCTAACATCAGCATTACGTCTGAATAGTTACATAACCTACCTAAAATTTTACCGTCTATGCTGACAAGGCTCGACGTCAGTCAGCCTACTTTTTCATGTATAAGAAAGAATGATGTGGTTTGATGAGATGAATCACGAGAAAGTTGAAGCATGCAGACCCCAGTCTGAATTGAAAGCTACATCAGCCGCAGCCGATCCTCGTCATGTACAACTCATTTTTAACGCAACGGCGGTGCAAGCCAATCCATTCATCGGAGCAGCAGGACGATTAATTGAACTTTATTATCGTTTTGAGTTAAATTACAATACCTGCCAACCCAAGTCAAACTTGACTACCACAAATTGTGGCTCTCATCACTCCCCTATCTATTGAATCACGGTTATACATCTTTTTCACTTCTACCTACATTTTAGCAACTTCTTTCTTTTAAACCCAATTACAAGATTCATTTTGATACATTCATCATAAGAGGCTTTAGTTTTTTCATGACTATACGATGTAGACAAATTTCGTCCCAAAAATACCCCTTTGCTAAGATGTCGGTGAGCGTCGCTACCACTTGATCATTTTTCGACAAATGATTTGTTAAACTTAAATATCAATGTTGAATCCTTACCTAATAGTGCAGGCTTTTATATTAGCCTATAGGCTCAATTTTTTTTTTTTTTTTTTTTATGATCGAGATATCTAAACTAATTTGCATATACTTTAACTAATCCTGAGATATATTAAACACCTTACAGGTTATATTTCAAAGTAAATAATAGATATGATAGGTGACCTTATAATGGTTTGAACCCAGAAACATAAAATCGAAGAAGAAAGCAAATCTTCTAAACTATCAGACTGACAGGCTCTAGGGTTTCTATAAGCTCTACTAGATGACGTTAACAAATTTCCTCAAATATTAGCCTATAGGCTTTATTCTATCCATTCTTTGTCCAATGGGTAAAAGTTTTAATTGGATAATGACAAATACCAAAGCACAATACAGACAAAACGCTGATCTCTGTATCTTCCTTCTCACCAAATTTGGTTTTTTTTGCCTTGCATATTTATACAACTTTCAGACATTCAGCCCACAGTTTTGATACAAAACCACTGAGATCAGCCAACATCTTTGCTTCTCTCACCAATTTGGTCGAATCGAGAGTTGAAACCCTTAATCTCTTTGTAGTTTGTACTTCAATCCTATTAATTAAGCTCTTAATTAACCATAGGATAATACAAGTGGTTGACTTGTGACGTTAATGATAAGTTGATCTTCAACCATCATGTATTCTTGGTCAGTGTATAGTTTAACCACCCTTAAGAAATAATTTAATATAATACAACAGAGTAAAAATTTAAAGATATATACATTCATGCACAGGCTTGAATATTTATTTTCCGAGAGATGCGCAGTTTGAATCTTTGGTTGTTAGCTCTAAAGATCTTTTCTTTTTCTTGTAAACTCTTGAATTACTTAATTAATTAATTGCTTGTTTTATCAGGCAAAACTTAATTTAAGCTACTGCAAATTAATAGTACCATTTTAGCTGTCTGTAGCTTTGCATGCATGCACGAGTATGACGACGATGATGGAGACTCAGCAGCTAGCCGTACAGTTTTCTCTAGAAAGATGGTAGATTATTGCATATCTCCCCCTGGGGTTTTGGTCAACTCTGTTCAAGTCTTGCCGTTTCAAATTAATATTAGGAAACTCCTCCTCAAAAAAACCTCCCCTGAGTGGCCGAGTGATTAGATACAGACTATTTGGTGTATTACTCAAGAAGTTCTGAGTTCGAATCACTTCGGTTACTAATAGGGATGACCACTGGAGGGTTTATCCGATCGTTAATTTCAAGGCTCCGCTGGCTTGAATACCTTCGGTCACCAAAAAAAAAAAAAAAAAAAAACCCTCTTCCTCAAACTGACTAATGTTTGTCAAATCCGATAGTTTAAAAAAAATGACAAAAATACCACCACATAGTGACGTTGAAATTTCACAACCCAAAACTGATTAATGTTTGTGAAATCCGATAGTTTAAAATAAAATGACAAAAAAACCACCATATAATAACCGTCGAAAATTTCATAACCTTTAACTATCAAGTGGATCAAATCCAAATCCAGTAGGAAACATATACAACTTAAAAAACCATCCGACTGTGAAGCCACTAAATAAATAGATCTTTCATATCAGTGGTTAGGGGTATTTTTGTCATTTTAATTTTATTTAACATTAAAAACAGGGAGAGTTTCTAATATTTAAAACAAAAGGACCACAATGATAGTAGACTAAAACCGTAGGAGTGATTAGATATTTCTCTCCTAGAAGGAAAAGTCCAAAATTGCATAATCGCGAAGGCAAGAGACAGTGACGAAAGAAGATGATCAACATCCAGTGGAATTTTCTAGCCCACTGATTGACCTAATTAACTTAAAATGAAAGTAAAACTACATCATTGATCCATTAAGATGTTTATTTTCCCTCAGATTGAGGTAATTTTTCTCCAATGGTTTCTTATTTTAGACTTACAAGTTGATTTGATGTTTTGACCTCATCCTGTTTCCAGTTTGCAAAATAATGTTGAGCAATAGCGTAATAAGGTAATAGTGTTTTAGACTGTCTCACACTGCCGCAGCCTCCCACATAAATCATGGATAAAGATACTATCTTTGTGCCTAACAGGAATCGAACCTGAGACTATAGATTGAAACCATGTACAATCTTCTTGATTCGTCTTTACTGTTAGACTCTAGACTACCTAGATGTATATATACATATATAGTGAAAGAGTTATTTCATAGTTGAATCCAGTAATGTAAATTATTTTAAATCCATGAAATTCCCCATTCTCTAATTAAATTTCCATCAATTTGTGAGTTTGGCATTTACGTTACATGACAATGATCTATATGTTACCCACTCTTTGATAGTTCAAGTGATAGAACGAACGTAAACATATATGGTTAAGGTGCACGGTGACAGATTTGAATCTCCTGACTTCTAAGATATAAGTAAATGATTATGACAATGAGATATTGTGATAAACACCTATAAAAATTAATCGAAGAGTATGCGTTTGGACATAGCGTCTTTAAAAAAAAAAAAAAAAAAAAAAACAAAACAAAGAACTTAGAATTATTGATGCATTCAATTCTGAACACAGCGTTCCAGAAATGGCAAAATTGGGTTTGACTAGATGAATAAATTAATTGCACTGAAGTGGTCACCTATATTTGTATGGTCGAGCTTTCGTTTTCTCAAATTTGGGCAGCAGAAAACAATAAAAGCAGAAGAAAATTAGAAGTCTCTATTTTTCTTACTTGGCGTTTCTAGTAATTACGTAGTTGGAACATGGAACCTGTTTTTGGTTGAAAATTGGAATAAGGGAAAAAAAATGGTATATGCTTCCAAATAATAGTCAATGTATGAGATAGAAAAGTCGTAGCTAAAAATTAATTTCAAATTCAATTCATAAAATTGTTGGATTGAAAATGTGGAATCTATTTAATTTTGTTCTTTATTAAAATAAAGTAGTGTGTAAAGGGTTTGTTTGGGTGGTTTATTTAAACAAAACTTATACTAGTAGAGCTTGTAAAGATTGGTTCAATAAAGTAGTGTATAAAGGGTTTAATAAAGATGGTTCACAATCAAATCTTATAGACTTTATCTCACAATCACGATGTGATAATCTGTAATTAATTAACTTATAATTGAGTAGGTAAAACTCATTGTTGGACAGACAAAACTTATTATGAACTGACCAATTACGAGTTGTCATGTCGGAATTGTGAGAAAAAGTTTATGAGATTCAGTTATGAGTGTAGTGTTGTCTGGATTAGTTATTTTATTAAAAAATGAAAGAAAAAAGGTTTTAATTTTAAATTATTAAAAAGATTACATTAAATTTATAAAAGCATATAAAATAATTTTGATATTTCAACATTTTAAATGAACTTGAAAAATAATTTATAATTTTTTTTTTAAATTTTAGGTTCTTCAAACAGATGCAATATCCGGGTCAACCAATGTGCACTTTGACTAATCTTTGGGGGAGACTAACGCAACAATCCACCGTCACGACCCCCCACTTAAATCGTAGATGGTTGATGGGGAATCGAACTTGAGACCTTGCACTTATTCACACTATCCTACCAATTCGCCCTAATCATCTAGGCAATGCAAGAATGGGTATGTATTATTTATTTACTCACAAGTTTTTTTTTTCTTTAATTTCAATAAATAATATAAATTTATTTTTGAAAAACATTTTTTATGTTGAAAAATTATTTTAATCAATAAATAAATAAAAAAAGAAATAGAAAACTTGGACGAAAGCAATCACCACTGGGTGCCTGGATGATTCGGTAGGTAAGATCTAAGTTTACATGGTTTTCTAAGTTTGAGTCTCTTTGATTTTTATTAAGAGTGGCCACTGCTAGCTCGGATACCCTCGGTTCCAAAAAAAAAAAAAAAAAAAAAATTGGATGGAAGCATACAAATTATAAGTTATTTTATAAAGTTATAGGGGTATTGAAGCAATAAATAAAAATATAGAGATAGACAGGGCCCAACTATAACTGAGACTTAAAGAGGAGGGGGTCCGAGGGGAATAACAAAATAGAAAAAGCGCCCCCAGTATCTCAAACCACCTCCTCCTTTAGATATTTTCACGAAAACTATTTTTTAATAATTAAATTTTATTTAAAAAAAAAAAAAAAATCTTCGAACCTTGACCACCTGTTCAACATCTAACCAATCACCATCAAAAATCAAATCACTTCCTAAATTATTTATTTATTTATTTATTTTTGTTTGCTGAATTTTGGAACCCTTGTTGAGATCTTTATTCTACTGTATACCAAATTCGACCATATATAAATATCCCCTGAACAACACGTATAGAATCGTCAGACGAAGCTTCTCTTAATCTTCTTCTGTCTAATTGAATTTTCCGAGTAATTAATCAAGCTTTGATTTTTCTTTTTCTTTTTCTTTCATCCAAAAAAGAAAGAATTATACTGAAAAGAAAATGGAAGCTTTAAATGCGAGTTAGTTGATACAGTTCTTTTTCATTTTCTCTTAGGGACTAAGAATACAAAAGCCATCTATCTCACCTTCTCAATATATAAGAACCCAATTAAGCCTTTCAATTTTTTTGTAGATCACCAACACCCACCTTTGCTTTTATTGCGTAGGAAAAAGCTTTGGATTAAGGAACCTAAATCAATGGAGTTTTATGCATACCCATCTCGTTTCTCTATGTCATCTTTGTCTTTGTTTGGGAATTTCTTTGAAAGAGTCAAAGATTTCTGCACTTTCGCCGTTTCCGCCATTCTTGGGAACATCTTCTCGGCGATCTTCACTTTCTTCTTTGCATTAGGTTGGTTGGTTGCCTTTTCTTTATGCCCTTCTTGTTTTATTCAACATTATTTGGTTGTGTTAATGAAATGATAGTTTGTTTTGATCTTTGATCTGCTTCTGTTTCTGTTTCTGTTTCTGTCTGCCATTTTAATTTTGGATATTATGTTCATCTTTATGCGTATTTTATAAGGTTATTGTAAATTTATATGGAGACAATGATGTACTAGCATGTCATTTTTCTAATTATGCTAATGATTTTTGCGTATAAAGAAAGTTTTCTTTGGAACGTTCTGTGTCCAGAATTGTGGGTGATCTTATTTGTTTGATTTGAATTTGACATTTTGTGTTATATAGTGGGCACTTTGTTGGGGGCCATGACTGGAGCTTTAATAGGGCAAGAAACAGAGAGTGGATTTGTTCGAGGGGCTGCAGTTGGAGCCATTTCTGGAGCTGTTTTCTCCATTGAAGTCTTTGAATCTTCTCTTGTTCTTTGGCAGTCTGATGAATCTGGAATTGGGTGTCTCTTGTACTTGGTAACCAATTTGTCCATACCTTTACTGTTGCTAATATGATTGTTACACAAATCTAAACTTGATGATTGCGGATACTCATTTTCAAGTCTGTTATAATTGATATTATTTAACCAATCTATCATTGTTACAAACTGCACAGATTGATGTGCTTGCAAGCCTTCTGAGTGGGAGACTTGTGCGCGAAAGAATTGGTCCAGCCATGCTCAGTGCTGTTCAGAGTCAGGTATTATGCAACAAAATTTACAGTCTGATGATATATTGTTAGGCTTCCCTGGATCCACTATAATCCGTAAATGGTTTCAATTTGTTGTATATCAGATGGGAGCTGTTGAAGTAAACTTTGAGGACATGCCTAACATCTTTGACACCGGCTGCTCAAAAGGATTAACTGGAGAATCTGTTAACAAGATTCCAAAGATCACAATTGGTACAGACAACAATGTAGACGATTCTGGGGAAAAAGTCTCTTGCTCAGTTTGCCTTCAGGTTTGGCCATTATTTTCAATTTGATTATTAGGATTCCAATCAGCTGTGAATACACTATCCAACTGAAACGATTTCATTTTGTTTGTGCAGGATTTTCAGCTTGGAGAGACGGTTAGAAGTTTGCCTCATTGCCATCACATGTTTCACCTACCTTGCATAGATAAGTGGCTCCTCAATCATGCTTCATGCCCATTATGCAGAAGGGATCTGTAATGCTGTTCTTTGTAAATTACTCGGTAGAAAAAAAGAAAAAAAATTATTTTATTATTTATACGATGATCGCCTCTAGGTTTCTTGTATTTTGTCCCACTCTTGTATTTTGTCCCTCTCAAACATGCTGGTTACTCCTCTGCTTCTCGCCTTTTCTGTGGTACTTCAACTATGCCTCAGTTAGGATCTCTGTATTTGATTTTGATGATCCATATGTATAAAAATTTTGAGTTAATATCGTCTTTAAGTTCATTCTTCATAATCTTAACTCTCTTTTCGCCGTGTGAATGATCTTGCTACTGTAAACTTTTAAAGTATAGATCGATATCAACAATTAGATTGTCTTAAGGAAACCTATCTAATGATTAATCTTATAATGTATGTAGAGGGTACCAGAAAATGTGTGTGAAATATTAGTATGCTTTCTTTTCAAGCCATTAATAGATTTGGTACATGGGCAGTATGGCACCATACCAGTTATTAAAAAGTGGCCATAACCTGGATTGAGGAGAGGAACTAATCCGAAACCCCACTGTACTCCCTCATTCACTCACTTAAACTATCTGTTGCACAAGTTAAGGCTCTTTATTTAATTCTGGGAAGCATTAGGCAGTGGCAGTAGCTCCTCCTTTATGATGCTGCCACTGCACATTTTCTGTATTATTATGTACTTTCTGTATATTTCTGGCAATAATACATTCAGAAAGGGAACCAGATGGCGTCTGGTTACATCCAAATGGCACATTTTTGTGTAGAATGGTCTTTAATTCAAAGTCCAGCACAGCCAGCAGTCCTGGATCCTTTCCACACTTTGCCTAAGCTAACCCAGTTGTTTGCAGGATTTTTTATATTGTCAAAAGTACTACTCTTCATATAATTCAAAGCAATTATAAGTTAATTCTTATTAGCGATGATTGAAGTTCAAATTAAAAAAAAAAAAATGGTATGTTCGTGGGGGACGGGGAAAACCTATTTGTGCTCGTTTAATAAGATCTAATAAGCTCTATTCGAAGAAAATATTCTAAAAGGACCTCGAAATTGTTTAGGGTTTAGGGTACGGGACGGAAACTGTTCTAAGAAAAGTGTCCATAAATAAATTCTGAATCTGAATTTGAGTCTCACCTAAGAGAGGGGGCTGTAAATTGGTGAGTAGTACAAAGTACAAACGAAGGAGAATAGATGAGACAAAACTAAATTATTGGTCCCAAATCAAGTACAAACACCCATTAGCTCTTTCCATCTTCCACATTTAATCCTCAAAACTATTTTGAATCTTCAACTTTATCTCATTCATTTCATTCACTCCCCTCATAGCTATAACAATTTTTTTTTTTTTTTAATTCACAATAAGAAATAAATAAGAAATAATAATTAAAATTAGTAGGCCACAGTCTTCACCTACCTCAGTTCATGTAAGTAAACTTGTCCATCCTCCTAAATTCAATTCCATTGATTAATTATTTAGAAGTAGACAGTGGCAATAAGGAAAATTATTATATATAAATAACACACCCCACGACGTTTTAACAATTTACTGAAACTATTAAATACCCTGTATCAATAATACTTTTATAGGGATTTTTTCTTTTAATAATCTCATATCGGTTTTTAATAATTTCGAGGGGTTCTTAATAATTTTAGAAGGTTTTTAATAATTTAAAACCATTAGAATTTACTCTTGTTTAATTCTAATTTTTCAAATTCATCTTTGTATTTGCATGATTAGTACAAAACCAAATAAATAACTCTAGAATTTACTCTAATTTTTGAAGCCACAAACTCAAATACAATACCCATTAGCTCTTTCCATAAATGACACACCCCACAGGACTTATCCAATATCTTTTTTTTCTCATTTTATTAATTAATTTCATGTGCCCATTTAAAAGTCTTTCAGCGTTCTGACAATTTTCTCGAAAACTATTAAATACCTCATATTAAGAATAATTTTATACTTTTATAGGCATTAATTTTTTTTTTTTTTTTTAATCTCATCTGTTTTTCATAATTTCGAGGGGTTCTTAATAATTTTAGAGGGTTTTTAATAATTTGAAACCATTAGAATTACTCTCATTTAATTCTAATATTTCAAATTCATCTTTGTATTTGCATGATTAGTACAAAACCAAATAAATAACTCTAATTTTTGAAGCCACAAACTCAAATACTCAAATGGGGCAGCCAATATTTTATTTATAGTATAGGCTTTTTCTTTGAACCACATATATATAAACTCTTCATATATATATATATATATTTTTAATCGATGGTTCTTGAAGTTGCAACTGGACCATCTACTTTCTAACAAACAATTGGATTCTTTAACTGGAAAAGAGAACAGAATCATGTGACCTTATCACGTGTTTGATTTTCTTTTACCAATTAAATGTCAATTAATTTTGGAGAAACTAAAACTTTGTGCATTCCAACATTAAATGGCAAATAGGGATAGTCAAATATTGAGAGAGAGATTTAATATGTATCCCCCAACTCATAGTCACATTCCAAAACCTGGCTAGGCCTTGCAAAACGGGTGGGCCGAGTCTAACGGGTACGAGTCCAAAAGAACTGATTCTAAACATGTAAAAAATATTAGACTCGTACCCTACCCTACCCTACCCTACGCTGATTTGGGTGGACCTGCAAGTATCCGTTATTGTTCACTATAGTTTTCATTTGTTACAATCAGAAGCTTACAATTTCTGCACTTTTCATTTGTTACAATCACACAACCACAATCAACTCCTGCAAATTCATTTCAATTCAACAGACAACTGTAGATCCACTGCAAATCAACCAAGGCTCCTCCTCCAAAGAGAAAAAGAGTCACTTGGGGGTCAGCCCACCCGCAAAAAAAGGGCCAGAGCCAAGTACGGGTCGAAAAAAAGGGGTCCAAATTTTCAAACTCGTACCCTATATTATTTTAACGGGTACGGGTCCACCTGCGAGTAATTACCTGTTTTGCTAGGTTTACCAAAACACATGCACTAATGCAATTCTTTTATTGGGTTGAGTTTATATATGAATTAAAATTCTAATTTTCTAAATGATTTTGCATATATAATTTGCTAAAACCTGACTTAGTCTAAAAATACCTCAATCGATCATCAATTATATATTAATTAGTTAATGGCAAATAACATTGAATTAATTAACATAATGTTATTGATGCAACTCGATGGGTCGAATAGTGTTGATGGTGTCTGAAGGTAATGATTTTTGACAAAGCACTCCGAAATGGCCAAACGAACAAAACACATATTAAATTATGATGATCATCAATTTTTAGCCTTTTGGAGTCGTTTTGAGGGGTTTTTGGGTATTTTATGATTTTTAGTAGGGGTGTTCGGTTCTGGGTATCCTACACTTTTTGAAGGAACCGGAACCGGAACTGACGGTTCCTTGAAATTTGGAACTAGAACCGGAACTGACGGTTCTGGTTCCTAGGTACCCAGAACCAGAACCTGTAACAACGGTTCCAGTTTCGGTTCTGGGTACCTTGTAACATTACATGACCCCCCAAAGGTTTTTAAAATGGCAAAAAAACCCTTAAAACTTGCAAATACCCCCCACCTCACACTTGTTAACAAAAATAAAATTACAAATTATAAATTCAAAATTACAAACTCAATTATTTTGTAAAGGTAGATTCTCAAAAGTCAAACTAACTTACTTTAAATGTTATGAAATATAAATATAAAATGTATTCACATTACTTTTTCTACAAAAGTTTTTATTAACCCCCCTAATACTTAATTTTATTTTATATTAGTCTTGGTTCCTGGTTCCTGGTTCCAATTCTGGTTCCTAACTATAGGAACTAGAACCGGAACCGGAACCTACCCATTGACGATTGGTTCTGGGTAGGAACCAGAACCAAACCCAGGGTACCCGTTGGTTCCGATTCCAACCAGTTCTTTTGAACACCCCTAATTTTTAGGGTTATTTTTACGAGTTTCTGAATGTTTTGATGTTGTTTATGACTGTTTAATTTTCCTTTCCTTTGTTTTTTCGGATTAGGTTTTTAAGGGAGAACTATTTAAAGGTTGTTTCAGTCCTAAGAACAAAAAATTTTGGATTATTTTTATATTAATGAATTATTAAAAACCCTAAAAGGTATTTCATATTATACAATATCCGAACCTTGACATAATTCAGTAGTGGTTATCGTATCATTATTTTCTACAGTTCAGTCATCTTTAGATTGTTTCGTATCAGTTATGGCACATACAGTACATGTGTTAAATTTTCTTGTTTGTTAAAGAATCTCTCACGTCACGACAACCCACAATTGAAACATCCAAAAATTAATCAAATAATTAAGTAATGAAAATTGACAATTAAGTGAACAGCAAGACCAAAACAATCACAACAAGACACAACTGCAATGCCTGGTTTGATTGTTTCCACTCACTTATTTCATTAGATTAAGGCAAATCCTTATCTAATTACAAAACTTAGTTTCAAGAAACTAGAAAGGACAATAAATTAATACTGTTTACTTTCATCATTTCCATTAATTAATGCCCAGGAATCATGGATTAAGACATGGATTTAAACAATGTTTGTGATGTAGAGGATTTGTCAAGTTCTGATTGTGAATTCTGCATGATTTTGTTCATAAAACGGTGCGTTTTTTTGCATGGAGTTTTGGCCTATGTGCCGGCTGCTCTAGAGCGAGCTTGTGACCAAGTCCTTGGTGACATTGAGTGTGACTCTTAATTAATCGAATATATAAATTAAGTTGAAAGGATTCATGTTCTGCCGGCAAAATTTATTTATCATCGTTGATTTTGTCTGTATTTCTCTTCTGTTCAATGAAGGAAATTCAGTTTTTCATGCAAAGAGAACGTGAAAATGGGAATTGTAAAGAATGAGATGAGACTGCCAGATATGAATGCGAAGTAAAATTCTATCTGGTTTTTGTTAATGTTCAGATAACAATGGCGAAGAGATTTTTGGCAGACAGTTCGCAATCATTAGCCAATTCTCCAGAGGAAGCTCCGCAATCTGATAGTTCTCATCATAAATACATTTTGGGAGGAGTTATTATCGCTGTTTTTGCAGTCTTGTTGGGCGTCTCGTTGTTCTTCTTTTTCTGGAGAAAGCTCTTGCCACTTCTAAGGCGAAAATGGACTCAAAGAGGTGAGTTAATTAAGCTTGTTAATCACCATTAATTTATAGCTCATATCCTCTTACTGATTAGTTGTATTGTACATGGTGATCTTTAATCGTTCAGGAGGACTCAGAGCTGAAAGTTTAATGTTAAGGTGCTTCCAGCTAGAGGAGCTACAGAGGGCAACTAAGAATTTTAGTGAAGAATGTTTAGTGGGTTCAGGGGCATTTGGAAATGTGTACAAAGGGACATTTGATGCTGAAGGAATTCTAGCAATCAAGAGAGCTCATGCTGGTTCATACCAAAGTGTTGAAGAATTCAGAAATGGTAATTAATTATTTCATGCTTGTTTCTACTACTAATTAAAAAGGAAAGGTTAAAATTTATTTATGTTGTTTAGTGGTTTCTTGAAAAACAGAAGTGAGACTGCTTTCAAAAGTAAGGCACAGGAACCTCGTTGGTTTGGTGGGGTTTTGTGAAGAAACTGGTAAGCCAACAACCATTTTATAATTCAGTGGGTTCACACAGATGCAGAGCCTTTAAAGCTTTGTGCATAAAACAGTCTTTGACAAAATGGTCAAATTTTTTGCTGTGTAACAGGACAGAAAGGAGCAAAAGTATTGGTTTATGAATACGTACCAAATGGCTCTCTGCTTGACTACATCATGGGTAATGAATTCTAATCTTTTTCTGTTTAATTAGAACAAAACATAAAAAGGCTTCAACACAGCTGACATCTTAACAAAAGAAAGACATAACTTTTTGACACAGTATATCATTCAAGAGGTCTTAGTATAGGGGTAGCCACTAGAGAATTTATCTAGCTATCACTTTTAGAGTCTCGAAAGATTAGTTGAGATGCGCACAACTATACACCGCTTAAAAAAAATAAATAAATAAATAAATAAACTTTTTGACACACTGAAATTGTGGAGTGTAGGGAGAGGAGGCAGAAGCCTAACCTGGAGGCAAAGAGTAAACATTGCAATTGGAGCAGCTAAAGGCAAGTGTTTTCACATAATTAACCCAGAGAAATACTTAGTTCTAATGGAGGTAAGTCAACTAAATGCTCCTAAATGATGACAGGGATTGCTCATTTGCATGAAGGGATAAAGCCAAGCATAATCCACCGTGACATAAAACCAAGTAATATTTTACTAGGAGAGGGATTTGAAGCGAAGGTTTCTGATTTTGGTCTTGTGAAAATGGGACCAATTGATGATCAATCTCATGTCAGTAGCCAAATCAAAGGGACGCCAGGATATCTTGACCCTGCATATTGTTCAAGTTTTCATTTGAGTCCTTTCAGTGACGTTTATAGTTTTGGCGTTATTCTTCTACAGCTCATTGCTGCCAGGCCTGCAGTTGACACAACCAGAACTCAACCTAATTATCACATCATTGAATGGGTAAGCATGCTTAAATAGTTTAGTGACATTTTATTGATTTAAGAATCTATTTGATGGTTCAATAACAATTTTTTAATTGTTATCATGAAATTGAAGGCAAGGCCTAGCATAGAGAGGGGCAATATAGAAGAGATTTTAGATGCAAATCTTCTAACTGCGCCATGCAACAAGGAGATCATGCAAAAAATGGGAGAACTTGGTCTAAGATGTGTGGTGAAAATGCCCAAAGATCGTCCTACAATGACTCAAGTATGGCAAGAATTGGAGGAGGCTCTTCATTCTGGTGAAAACTTCAACCACAAACGGCGGTCTACTTCGACTTCGAATGAATCTCGAAGATCATCGATAGGGCGGTCTCGAAGATCAATTGACAATGATCATTCTCAAAGCTTTGTGAGCATAGATGGTGTGGGATTTCAAAGGTTTCGCATAGAGATGGATAGCCAGTCATTTCAAAGCACAAGCTTGAGGCGTTTTGAGATGGATAGTATTAGCATTGATGTTGACAAGAACAATTTGAGAGGAATCAGAGAAGAAGATGTTAAAACTTGACCACCACATGATTATAAATATTTTGTTTGAACTTGCATGCATTCTCTTATGAAATATTTTGTTCCTTAATGTCTCCTTAATTCATATATAGCAGAATTAGTTTCCACAAAATAAAGATCATAGCTGAAATCTTAACTTCATGAAACCTAAAACGCTTAAGAACATTTAAAAAGACAAGTCTTTTAACACTGGAAACCTAAACTAAGTCCAGAAAAAGCCCAGTTTGAGTTTAATATTGCGCCTGTTTTTCAATTTCTTTTAAGCCTGAGCCTCCCCCTTTGGTTCTTCTACTTGAGCTGGGTTGCCATTGTTCCACCAGTTACTTTGGCATTCCCATTGTATGCAGCAAGATCAGCATACATTTGAGCAGAAGCCTTTGAAAAGTTAACCAAAGACTCAAAAACATTCGAGAAACCTGTCTGCATTCGCTGCAAAGTGAGCATCTGAGTCTTTTGGACACCGGATATGTGCTTTGCTTTATGTTTCTCAAGCCTGTTCTTGTACGTTGCCAATGAATTTCTCTTTTCTGTCAAGCGCTCATACCCATCGTCAAATTTAAACTGCACAGCTTCCTTAGTAGAACTGATCTCTGACCCAAGAACCTTGTCCTCAAGCTTCTTTAGTTCTACAGCCTTCTTATCCAATTTTGCTGTCATTCTAACAACCTTCCTCATCTGGTCTTGCTCCTTGCCTTGTTGAACATAAACTTTCCTGATATCATTTGCAAAGCTTTTCATGCACTCTGTGACCTCCTTGTGTGGCAACATATCCAAGTTAGTCTTCCAATCTTTTACCATTACTAGCAATGGTGGGTCATTGGTCCCCTGATTCCCTGGTTTGATGTCAAAGCATTTCGATATCCATTTAGAAAGAGCATCGAGGTAAGCCTTCTGAGCAGAAGTATACACAGAAAAACATGCACGCCAACATTCAACTCTTTTTTCCAGCAGATGGGTGGCATGACAGTTAGATTTGTAGCTGAACCCTCCATAACTGGGGCAATTGAATGATCCCACTTCAAACATCACTTTGCTTTGAGCTTCGTGAAGTTCACACATAACCTTGCAGTTGTTCTTCAACCTGCATGCACACGTTAGATTTATCATCTATAAAATTTAAAGTTAGAGCAAAGTTTTGTCATCTACTTTATTATTATTCATTTAATTTCTTACCCTTGTAGAAGCTCAACAATTTGAGGGTGCAACTCCTCGTCTTTCACCTTGATAATTTTGTCAGAAGTTGAAGTTGCACCCCTCACTGAAACATATATTGAGGCATGCAATTCTCTCACTTTACTTCTTGTTCTGTCGCCACTGAAAAGTCCTTCTCCAACTTCCTCGTTTCTCAGTTTGAAGCATTTCCTGTCAAAACGCTTCCTGCATTTCTCACCAATCTGAGCACGAAAATTGGTAATAAATTGCATGAAGTTGGCAAAGCAAAGATCATATAACATAACATAATATAATATAATATAAGATAAGATAAGATAAGATAAGAAGGAATTATATTTTACCGAAACATCTTGGTAAAGTATCTTCTCCCAAGCATACAACTTTGACAAGGTGAAAGCATGACTGCCCGATTGCATTGGAACATAATCGTCAAGAAATGGCTCCCTCCTGAACTCGTCCCACGAAGCAGAAGTTCTTGTACGCGAGGGAGAAAGGATGCTCAAACATGAAGAAGAGCGACTCGAAATCGAACGGCCTCTTCTCATGGAAGTGAAGAAGTTACTGGAGCCACCTGCAGCACCCACATGGATACATTAAGTTAACTGGCAGGGAAGAGCAACGACATATCAGGAAACAAGGAGAAAAAAGTTGCAAGACTTCGTTCAAAAAGAAGTAAACTTTACAGCGAAAGGTCTCCATTCGTGAACAGTAAACTTTACTGCCCATTAATTCATGAACTATTTGCAGAGGGCTTTGCTGCAGTTAAACAGTTGTATATCAATGTAGAGTCAATAGGGTTTCATAAAACGATATTTCTCAAGAAATGAGACATCTTTGAGACATTAAAACTTTTATCTTGTGTGGATCGGGGCCAAATTGATCGTTTTATGGTTTAACATGTTGCAAATGCACAGAAAAACATAATCTTTCCAAGGAAATGGGCCCATTTTAATATTATTGTATCCCAGGAGACAAAAGCGGCTGACTTTTGTTTCTAATTAAGCGAAAGAAATAGACCTGAATTGCGGATAAGCAAACAACACATGCAGGACCCAAAATATGAAATGAAGAGGAGAATAAAAATAAAAAGCTGAAAGAAAAGAACTTCTCACCGATAACGCGTTCCCAGCCCTTCTGCAAGTGAAACTTCTTCACCTCCAACATCTTTGAAACTTCCAAACCAGACTCAAAAGCCCTAAGGAAATGTTCCTCAATTTCCTTGAGGGCTTCCAATAAGTCTTTCTGGGAGGTGCCTCCTCCATTCACTATCATAAGGCTGTTTTCGTTCTCGATCTCCCCATCATTAGCATCAGCATCTACTTTGCCATCAGTTTCAGTTTTGAAGTTGCTGGTCTCCCTTTCACTTTCATTACTATTAGCTTCTTTTCTGTCACTCTCTTCAACCTTTTCTAGCTCAGGAATCCTCTCTTCTGTTCTCACCATCCTAAGATGATCCTCATCATTGCTTTGAGAAACATCACTCTCCCTCTCAGCTTTCAACCCATCATAGGGACGAAAAAAATCCCATCCAGGCACATCATCTCTTTCAAGTGGTGGCTCTGGCGGAGGCTTAGCTTGTGCCTGTGCCATCTCATCATCATCAGCATCCTCGCCTTCTCCATTTTCTTCAAGTATGGTTTCAAATTTCAGGTCATTCTCTCGGTGTAATTTTTTTTTTCCTTTGTCCTTTCTAGAAGAGGACGAAGGACATGTAGGTTTAGAAGGTTGAGAAGAATAAGAAGAGGCTTGTTTTCGTTTGTCCTTTCTAAAAGAGAACGAAGAACGTTTAGGTTTAGAAGGTTGAGAAGAAGAAGAAGAAGTAGAGGCTTCAAGGTTGCTTTCAATTCGTGTTTGCTTACGGGACATTGTTTTTATATTATGATTATCAGTTGTTTCATGGGACTCAAGGAAAGGATAACTTGTGAGGTCACAGGAAGGAGATGAATTTCTAGAGGTAATCAACCTTAAGGATTTAGCAACCGCAAGTATACACAGATTGTACCTGCACTGTGCATTTGCCAATGCATCCCTCGTTTCGAGGGTCAGTTTCAGCAAGTTCTTTCTATGTTTGAACTGTGAAACGACATTGTTGTTTTTCATCTTATAAGAAGGCATACAACATTACAACCCATAAAAAAAAATAAGACTTTTTATGGCAGAAATTGTAGTTTTGAAACAAGGGTTTTGAAGAAGAAGAGAAATAGAGGAAATGAAGCTGTGGTACACTGGCAGAAAAGACAAAGCCAAAGGTACTGCTCATGAAAAAGTTGTAGTCTTTTTGACACAATCACCTCATAATTCATATATATAACTGATAAAGTAGTAGAGACTAGGGTCTGTCTAAAAATTGGGGTTGGTTTTGGATTAAGGTGTTTAATTGACAAAGTTTTTGCATAAAACAAACTGTCTTGGTCAGAAAATGAGACTAATAATACTCTCAAATCAGACATTAGTCTTTGAAACCAAAAACAACACTTGGAATAAGATTTCAACATTCAAATGAATTACTTTTCTCTCATTTTCGCATCTCTGGCCTAAACTCAGGGCACCCATTTACTTCATTGCCAAATATGGAGAGATTTTGTAAGGTTTAGCAGAGATTTTAGCTTGGTGAGCCAGTGACTGATATGAAAGAGGATAGACCAAAGCTGTGCCTAGCTTTGTTTGTTTATCAACCCCATGTACAGTAAAACTTTCTACACGCTCTTCATGGTGGTGAAATCACTGCCTTACTGATTTCTCAAACTCTTCTAAATCATATGGACTCAAAATCACCACGCGCTTAACTGATATATGCAAGGAAAACAAAGCTACTTGAAATGGATTTGAACCCTGGTGGTTTTTCCAAGGGAAGTAAAGAAGAGACCTATTTTAATGTGAGATTTAGCAGGGGATTGGCTTAATTAATACTCATAATTATAGTTTTTACTGTCATCATCACTTGATCACTTGAAAGGTGGCCTAATCTTTTCATTGAAAGACACCACAAACCTTAGCCAGAGAATAGGATTCTTGTTGATTCAGGGGGTGGCTGAAAGCAAGTAGGGTTATTATTAAACAGTCAATCAAGGTTATGGTGGAATGGAAGTACAGAAAGAAAATGGTTAATCAAAATAAGAGTAAACGACTTTTTCCCACTCAAGGTTTGCCTTAATGACAATTTCTCACCCAAAAAGCTTAGAAGTATTATTTTCCTAACCAAAGTTCATATTTTCGTTGATACCCAACACTGATTGTGACAATAAAAATTCTCTTTATCATTAATATTTGAATTTTTAGTCTTTTCTCTACAAGACATTTCTTACCTTCGCTCCTAGTAATTCATCGAACGCCAGTTGAGAAAGTGAAGGCTCCATTTGTTTTGTTATTTCTATCCATATTCTCAATCATATTCCCAAAATACTTATTTATTTTATTATTTGAGAAATACTATTCTATTTTTTAATTACTTTTAAATCCCTTAAGTTTTTTAATTTAATTAAACACCTCGTGAAAAAAAAAAAGTTTAAAAATTAGTAAAAACACCCCCACCTACCTATAGTTGCCAGATTCTGACAAGCATCATCGGTGGTTATCGAAATCTGTCACAATGGCGTAGAAATAATCAGAAATGGCCTGTAATTCGTCGATCTGGCAGTCAATCTAGCTTTTTTACAACCGTCAAAGGCTATATCTTGCCGTAGATCTGGCCTTTTCCAGCCATATCAGTGGTGAAACTTGTCGGAAAAGGCCATATCGACGCACGATCAGCCAAATCTGACCGGTCTGCGTCGTAAAGCCATTTTCTGGTCGGAGTCTAGCACTGTGGGTGGATGAGAGTGTTTTTGTCATTTTATAAAAAATTTATATATTGGAGTGTTTAGTTAAATTAGCAAACCTAAGGGGTTTTTTGTGAATTTTTAAATTTTACCTTGTAATACTCACCTTATTCAACTATCCAATATTATTTTCAAAATCTTATCCAAAATAACAAAACAAACGACCCAAAGTGTATTTTAAGTATTAACAGAATATAAATTTTGTATGAAAAAAAGGTATTTTAAATTTTTTTTTTTTTTTCTGTTTTGGTGAAATAGTGTCGTTAAGACAACCCTTGATGGGAAAAAGCTGTTTACTCATCAAAATAATAATGCAGGTGAGTTCTCTTATCCATACTCTTTTACTTAACTCAATGGATTGAAATGATCATTTAGTAGTTAGTACACTGAGGAATTGACAAATGACTAAAACTGCTACAAGCTAGACAGTGGCCTCTCTGGTGACAGGAACAAAAGCCTCTTCACAGTTAATGACATTTTCGTCCTTTGAGGTTTGGAGAAAATTTTAAATTCATCCAGTGAAATCAGAAAATGTCACAATAGTCCCTGTCACACATTTGACGTTACCTATTATTAAACAGCAAAATGGTCTTTTTGTCTTTTAACAATAAATAAGTCTTATAAATTAAAAAAAAAATAGCGAGCAGCCACCACCTCATCCTCAGGGCACCAAAAATAACGCAGATTTCAACTCCAACCCAGCGCCATTTGCTGTCCTGCTACAGTTCACACTAAATTTGGTGTAGTGCTATTTATGTATACTAATTTGGTTTAGTATTATTCAAACAGTAAAATATATATATATATATATTGTTATTTAAATTTTGTAACACAATTGATCACTAGATTGGTTTATACCTAAAATCGGGTTTTGAGAAATATCAAGATAAATATGACATAGATGCATGTCTTTTTTATTTGTATATGAAGAACTTCGTTGTGTAGTCATTTTGTAATACAAATAAAGATGATATACGCTTTTTTTTTCAAAGAGGAAATAGAAGAGATGTGTTCAAAACTAATGTGTTATATGCTCTTTTATAACATAAGTTTGAATTGAAAGCTTAAATGGACAATACATTTTTTTGAGCTTGAATTAACAATACATCTTTTAAAATAAACCACAAATCTCAAAAACTTTAATGGGCAATATATATTTTTTAATAAACCACAAATCTTAAAAACTTGAATAGATAAGCCATAAATCTCAAAAACTTGAATGGATAATACATCTTTTTGAATTATTATTTTTTATCTAGAGTGGTATTTTCTTTAACTATAAAAACTCACACCAAATCAACTTCCAAATAATTCAACTAATATTTGATTAAATAAAATGCTTAATTTTATTAAATTGGTATAATTTTTAAAGTAATTATTATTTAATAAAAATATAATTCTTAATATTTAATTAATATATGAAAAAATAATTATAATAAAAAAGAGAAAAAGAATTTTGTTATGGTGTAGTATTTTGTGAGTGGGTTGGAGATGCAGTCGTATTTTACAGCAAAAACCATACTGATTTAGTATGAAACTTGCATCAATTTAGGGCAATGGGTTGGAGATGGTCTTATCTACCAGTTATCCTACCGCAACGACCAAGGCCACACCGAAAGCAACAACCAAGGTATTCCAGCTCTACCCAAAATATCTGCAAGCTCCCCGCCCCACCCACCAAAGCCTCGCCACTAACTCACCATTACTAAAATTAACAGCCACCGCAATGCCACCAACAAAAGCAAAACAAGGTATCACCACCACCAACGCCTCAAGCCAATGTCCAATATCAAAACACCCAACTTATAAAATAATGAAATCAACACTTACAATAGCAAATACCTCTGAGGGCAGAGAGGCGTGGTGGTGGTGCTGCGAAAAGGCTTTACAGTGCGGCCACGACGTTAGTTGTCTGACAGGGACTATTCTGACATTTTTCGATTTTACTGGATGAACTTGATACTTTCTCCAAACCTCAGGGAAGAAAAAAACATTAACTCCCATCTCTGTTTTACTTTTGAAAATGTAAGCCACAGAGATCAGGGAGTTTGCAGTACTTATGAATCTGGATGGATTTGCTATATAGGCCAAGAGGTAGAGAGCCACAAGACAAGACTTTAACCTTCATCATGACATAACTCTATTGAACCAATACGAAAACACAGGATTAGTAGCGTTGCAGCAGGAGATTGGTTGAGATATGATTTTGACAAGTGAGAATCATTCATGTCCACTTTTTTTCGTTCTTTCTTTGTGTGTTGGAGAGTAGAACTTGCTACTGTTGGGAATTGTGCTTCCGAAAGGGTACAATAAATTTGCTGAAGTGATAGTTAAGCACCAAATTAGAGAGGCCAACTGGGCTCACTCTCTCTCTCTTGTGGGTTAATGTGAAAGTGCTTATGCCTGGTGAACAAAAAGCAGCCAGCTAGTTTACTACAAATGCTTCTCGGGAATGCTAACCTTGTGCCCATTTAGTTACTGCCCTTGTTCATGTTAGCTGAAAACTAACTATTAGCATTACAAATGGGTTAACAAAACAGTCAGTTTTTCATGAGTGATTCTGGTTACTTGAGTTTTTCCTCTCAAACAAGCAAAGATGTATCAGTTTTGATTTAACTCAACATAGCTAAAATGGCAGAACATTTGAGTATTGTTGTCCTCTGTAAAGTTTAACTTTTAACAGCTAGAGGAAGCAAAATTTCTTCTGGGTATAAACCAACCCCCCCCTGGCAGCCTAATCCGGAATGAAAACTAGGAGAGTAGAGTCACTTTACTGTAAATAAAAAACTCCTTGAATCTAATGAGCTTTTTATTTGATTTCAAGTTTGACCACAGAGGATTTGACAATCTTTTATTTAAACAAAACAAAACATTGAAGTGAAAGTTTGCCTAAAGAGAGCCCTCCAATGGCAGCCAAGAGGAAATTAAACTTGTCTATTGTATTCATGTAATTAAACTCCCCTCGTTTTGTGTTTAAAAGCACTGTGATGTTGGGGGAACTTCTTTCTGTGTGGAAGGGTCTAATCAAGATCTTTGTATTCCCCAGATAAAAAAAACTTAATGAAAAGAAAAGCAAAATTTCGTAGACTAAAAACTATGGAGCTGTGAGTTATATTCAATAATATTACACAAACAGCCATTATTCACGACCCTAATATAATAACTCGCAATCAATGAGTTCATAATGAGTCCCACACAAATCCCACATGAATCTCATTAACTAACTGCAAACCACGTCAGGATTGAGAGAAAGTTCACAAATCCTACTAACTAATTGCAAACCACTTCAAGACTAAGAGAAAGTATATAAGAAAACTATTGAAAAACTTTCCAAGAAAGTTAGAAGTTAGTAGGACTAGTTGCTTGTTTGCTTCACTAATTCCATTAACATGAAATGCATATATCATATCTTATCATTTCCAAGGCTCTGTGTGGCAAAATAATAAAAACAAAAAGGACAATTTTAAAGAGGTAAATGACACAGAAATTTTTAGTAGCCAGTCTATGTAAATATAATAGAGGGACAACAGGATAAAGAACAAAAGATGCAGAAGCTTTGATTTATAGGTGATAATGTTCTCTAACCCACATAATAATTTACAAAACCCAAAAGCTCCAAAGATTAAAAATAAAATAAAAATACAAAAAAGAGAAGAATGCGTAGAGGAAGTGTAATAAGAAAGAATCTGTAACGTCACCCTTTGCAGCGGAGGCAGCAGCACCAAACAGCTCTTTTACCTTGCTTGATTCTTTCCTCTTTTCTTGATGGATAGTGATATTAGAAGCTAAATAATAAAGATACAACAAGTCTTATAAACTTAACTTGTTTCATTTTACATTAAAAAATTATAAATTAAAAAAAAAAAAAAGAAAAAAAAGTGCACGCTCTACCTCTTTTTTTGGCATAGTCTGTAACTAGGTAGTGTTAAGTTGCGTGGTAGTGTTAAGTTGTTCCATTGTTGTGGGTGTGGCACAGGGGGCCAGTGTTTTAGCAGGCAGACTAACACCACCACCTCTCACAGATGAACAAGGGCCTCTCATTGAGCTAGATCTGCTCACTAAATGTGTGTCAAGAAATACAACTATCACTGTAATGTCATCATGGAAATGCCTGCGGACCCCACGATCTATCTTCTTCAAATCTGAGTATCTCATTTCTCTCTTTTTGGCTGCTTCCTGTAACGCTGCTTTCACAAGCCTCCTAGCACTCCCCTGATCAACAACACAACAATGCAACAACTACTTAATTTTCATAATTTACTTTACTAAATTACAATTCAATCACATCCCATAATTTGTGTTAGTAGCAAATGTATATGTAGACACAAACAGGTAAACATACAAATAGGAGTATTTTATCTTAATTAGCATGTGAGTTACTTTTCCACAACATAATTTACATGTGACAGCAAGATACAAAGGGGCACATGTATAGAGAGTAATTATTAAACATCCATGTAAATGATCAGTTTAATGTAAAGCATTAACTACATCAAAATTGTCATGGTGCAAATCAATGTGAAGGCAGAATAACTTACGAATCGTGGGTGATTCTGAACTATATCAACTGCTTCCTGATTGGTAAGATGCTCCCACAGTCCATCAGAAGCAAATATGACAAACTGATCATGAGGTTGAAGTTCAAGCACAGAAATTGAAGGCTCCGAGCTTAAAATTGGCTTCTTAAAAGGTTCACGAAGGCGGAACTTTGCGTACAAAGGTTCCTTGTTATATTCAGCCTTTTTCAAATATACGTCACCGATAGATCTAGAAACCTGCAAGACAAAAGAACCAAGTAAATTTCAGAACTCATAATCAGTATGAACAACAGAACATGCTATATATAAAAGCTGATTACAAAGTAATTTACAGTGATTTCAATAATATATGAAAAGGATAGTTCCACAATCATACTATGTAAGTAATCTTCATCTCACATTCCCATTCCAATTTTCCACCCCTTCAAGTATCAATCCTAGACTATGTATAAATTCACTCTCTTAAAGTGAACTTCTAGTCATTTTACACCATGAAGGTCATAATAGCTTTTATTTGTCATCTTGGTCCTTAATGGTGTGACAAGGATGTACTCATACCTTAAAATGTTTGTGTTTGAAACTAGGAGAAATAAATAAAAGACTAGTGAATGCATAAAAAATTAACACCTACAATCATTCTCAAATTAGTCCTCGCTCCTATTGAAGGCCTTTAACCAAGAAATTTATCATCTTGATACCCCTATGTTTTCTAATCATATGCTCTTTTTAAAGTCAGCAATTACCATTGAAACATGCATATTTCCTCCACTTCAATTTTTTTTAATCAAACGGTCCTTGTACGATTTATTAAGTCCTAAGGTTCCTCCTTTTGTATCTGAAAATTTTGACCCTGAATTAAGGTGTACTATGGGTAGGGATTCAATTGGTTGGTATTTGCTCCAGTATGGCTTACTAATGAATAGTGCAGAAGGACACAGAAAAAGGACAGCAAAAAGTGAAGGGAAATTGAAATTTTGCTCAAGCTGAGAAGGTGATAACTTTTTTAACCCAACAACTAAAGGAGCATAGCCTCTGTCCCCTCCTTTGGTTTTTGTCCTTTGGTTTTTGTCTTTTTTCACATTAACCAAACAGTGCACTGGACAAGACAGCTTGACCAATATTGAGATCCAGCTGTCCAAAATAGGAGGCTATGTAAAAAATAGGTTCACGACAAAAACCAATAATATTGACACCTTACAACTTTTTCACTAAAATCTACATCCTATGAAAAGTAAGCCCACCATAGCATACTTAATCAGATAACTGGGCCAGCCTAAGCACTTACCCCTGCCCAATTTGTTCATGGATTAACGTGATTAGGGTCAATGAATATTCAGCAAGAAAACAACATAGCAAAGCCCTTAGAACATGCTCCCCTGAAGAATACCATAGCCCATAGACCAAACCACCCAGAACTATTTAGCTAAAATTTTTCACAGATTTAGGGCATGGGAAGCAGGCAGTGCACAACGACTTGATCCACTGTCCAAAACTTTCAATTAGTTTTAGTTTATCTTTTCACAGATTTAGATATAGTATATAACCGTATTTTCAAATATAAGTCCAAAAACGACATGGGAAGCAGGCAGTGCACCTGCACCACGACTTGATCCAAGGTCCAAAAGTTTCAATTAGTTTTAGTTTAGCATTTATGATTTCAATCAATTTAGTGCAATCAAGTAATAAGACTTCAATATAAAATTAACCTAATAGAGGTATAAAATATCTAAAACACAAGATTTTTGGGTTGACTTCATATAGAGCATTGATCATGGTTTTCCACACATGAAACTTACCTGTATGAGGCCCTTTACACGCCACACATTGTGCTTCAAAACTACAATCTGTGAGTCTTCCGGATGCGAAGAATGCATCTCTCGTCTGACAGACTCTATTCCCACATTATGCTCTGATGAAAGCTGGATGGCAAGAACTTCCCCAGTTGCCCTTACAAGCCTCCCCAGCACAGCACGAGAATCACCAAGGTTAGCGATATATAGGGTTCCACCACAGACCACACCAACCAGGCAGCAAGATCCAACAGCTGCTATCTGCGGCTTCATAGGCCATTGTCTAGTAACAACGGAGAAAAATCCATCCTCCGTAGCTTGATAAGCTTTACGTATTACATCCACAGACATGGATTGTTGCTCTGCTGTGAACCCTGTAAAATAACCATGTCAAGGCCAAGAACTCACTTCAACCTCCAAACTTTAAAACATAAACATAACAGTTATTAAATTCTCCAAAGACAGAAACTTGCACCGGGTTTAAATTCTCTAAGGTCATTGTTTCTTACTCTTTAGATGCTGGAATAGGTGATCATTGATGAAACGAGAGGTCTCTGGCCCACCATGACCATCATATATACCAACAAAAGTACCATAAGGACCAGATTCAAGCGAACTCAAGGGGCCAGACTCAACCTGGCTCTGGTCCTCAAGCAAATTGTTGGCCTGAACAACTGCTATAGAGAATTCACCATTCACATGCTGTCCAGTGTCTTTGTACCAAAGGAGCCCATCTTGCCGGCCTGCTGAATCCGTACTAATGTGGACATATCGGTCCGAGGACGGCCGCCAGCAGGCCCTCAGGAAGTTCATCAATCTTGATAACATCCCTCATCTCACCCGGGCCAACAGCCTCCAATGCCTCCACATCCAGAATCGGATGCAATACACAATTGTAATATCACTTGTACCAATTCAACACACCCTCTCCTGCATAACAAGCAATATCATCATATAAATATTCTACAAAAAAAAAAAAAATTAATCCAAACCAAATATTCAAAACATACAATCCAATTGAATCAAAACAATAATGAAAACAATCAAGCTAAGTTCCAAATAACTATCATAATGAATGATAAGAACCAATCAAGTTCCTAAAATCTAAAACCCTTATGCAGTTGTACCTAAAACAGACAAAAGACACAAGTCCCTTATGCAACCTCTGACTTTGGAACTCTAAAGTTAACAAAACGACAGAACCAACCAAAACAGTTCTGGCAAAAACAGCAAGAGTCAAATCTATCTCTACATTCCACTTTTAATCCTACACTAAAAAATTCAATATCCATACATGCGTAAATTAATAATAAAAAATCAATCACAGAACCAATAAAACGACAATAAAAACCAAAACATGAAAGTAAAAACACTTACAACACAAATTCAGCTATCTGTGCAATCTCTCTGTTCGGCTACTGAATCAAAACAGATGATAACGACGAAGATCTAAACGAACATGTGGAATTGAAACCGTTAGATCTATAGATCAATCAAATCAAAACTGTAAATAACAGGCGCGCTTCTGGTTACTTCAGCTTCTGGATTTTCCTTTCTTTCTATAAATGTTTAAATAAATTGATTAAATAAAATCCAAAACCAAGAAATAAAAAGAGAAGATATAAGAAGAAGAAGAAGAAGAAGATAAAGATAAAATGAATGAAAAGAGTTGTCAATGAGTGTGTGATTAAACAAACGGAAACTCTCTCTCTCTTTCTTTCTCTCTTTCTTTTTGCCTTCGGCTTTGGTCTTTTGTTTTTCTCGGCAGATAAAAGTCTTATAAAAGAAAAGCCAACAAAGCCATGCCTCAAAAAGACAGCAATGCATTTGCCCAGCCGTGGGCTCCACAAACAGAGATAAATTTACATAATTAATTAATTAATATTTATTTATTTATTTTGCATTAAGCTCCATATTATTTTCCAGGGTAGGGTAATCTACAGGATTAATTTCGTTAGTTAAAATTGATGATTACCTCATCCTTTTCCTAAATGAGGATTGTTTGTTGAACATTTTTATGTGAGATTTAATGATATCATAACTATATTTATGAAAATTAAAAAAAAAAATAGTTTTTTTTATTTTTCTCTAATTATTTCACCTCCGTATTATGATATATGTGTTTCATCCCTTATTATGATCGAGTTTTATATCATACACCAAAGCTTTAGTTCTCATTTCTCAAAGCTTGTAGTGTTTGAGATAACCTACGATGTGAGAAGATAGTAGAAACAATAAATTAAGGAAACGAGAGACGTCTAGGATTTATTGACAAAAAGAAAGTTGATTGAAATTGTTGTCAATTCTACATAAATAAAGTTTATAAGGTGACGAAGCCATATTCGGTTAATAAAACAAGCGCGTGGTGATTGTTTATCAACAATATTTTGAAAAATGATAAACTAAAAAGTTATGTGTGAAAAAAAGTAGAAACAAAATTGAAAAAAAAAAAAAAAAAAAAAAAAACAAAAGGAGATTGAAATGAAACATAAAAATAAGAAGAACATGGATGTCTTGCGTGTGGTTAGAGAATTACTTCTAAGAGGTTTGCAAATTTCAAGAGGGGTTCACTTTTACAACAAAAAAAGTGTGACATATGTAACCAGGTGTCCACTTATTAGCGGAACGACACGTGTACCGTATAGAATAATAGCAGTGGCAAATTATATGGAATCTGGTTGTGACAAAATCTTATGGCGCACACGTTGTACCTTCTTTCAAAGTTTTTTTTTTTTTGGGGGGGGGGGGGTTTGTTAAATTTAATGATTTTATTTTACTTGCAAAAAATCAAAATCTGATAATAAGGCTGTTTGGTTCTTGTTATTTTCTATTTCTTTTTCCTTGTAAAAATCAGAAATTATTGTTTATATTTATTTTTTTTAAAAGAGGAGAGAAATAAAAATGTTTAGTTTCTACAATTCAATGGAAGTGGTGCCCACACGATTAAACTTAACATTTAAGAATGTTAATTTGTAATTATTTCACTAATAAAGTAAGAAACCAATCAACATTTTTTTTTTTTACTGGGGGTGTCGAACCAACTTTCCCGCATTTCAAAATCATCGAGGTTATTGAACCCTCTATAAGTCCAATGAGTCAAGTAAATCACAATATGGCGAATGATTATTTTGTGGGACTCGAACACAAGACATCTGGATAACCACCAAGTGGATAATGTATCAATACACTTTTGCATATAGATTACCAAATTTTAAAATATATCACATGGATTTCTTTAAAAATTTTAAAAATAGAAAACTTTGAGGTGCCTAGTTTATTCTTTAAAAGAATTAAGAAATAGACTGGTTATTTTAAATATTAAAGTGTGTTTTTAAAATTTTAACTATTTCTATATCTATTCGTGAGTAACCCAGATGGTTATGACAAATTGGGAATATGTGGATAGGTGCACACAGTTCATGTGATTCCCCATTTAAGTGTATGCGTTTTAATTGGGAGAATGCGGTGGTGGGTTTGCCTAAAACTAGACACCTTGTGTCACGCCGAGGATCCACACAGGAATGTCTCCCGGTGCCACACAGGTACGTGACTCACAAAGTACTGTCCCCCCCTTAAGAATTTCTTTCGCCTCCCCCATGGCTCGAACCCATGCCCAAGAGCTAGCCTGATGGTACTATGGTGCTTCCCATTTGCCTATAGCCCTTGGGTAGGGTCGAGCCATGGAGGAGGCGAAAGAATCTCTTAAGGGGGGGGACAGTACTTTGGAGTACGTACCTGTGTGGGCAACGAAAGACATTCCTGTGTGGATCCTCGGGTGACACCTGGGTTTCTAGGAAAAAAAAAAAAAAAAAAGGAAAAAGAAATAAGAAATAAGAAAATAGACAAAAATTAGCTAAATTTCACTTAATTCTAAGTTTTGGGGGAAAAAAAATTGAATTATGTTTCTAATAATATTCAACTATTTCTATAATTTTAAACAATTACTCGTTATTTTAAATAAATATTGTAGATGAAGCAAAATAATGGAAAATTTTAATATTATTATTAAATATTGGATTCTATAATGGGTATTATAATATTCCTAATATATTGAAAATATACATTGAAGAAAAAATCGTATAGACTAAACGAAGTATTTGATAAAACTTGAAAATAATTTGAGTTTTTAAATAAAAGAAAAGTTATTCAAGTACACAAAAGTTATTCTAATTAAATACAAAAACAACATAAAATACTAGAGACAAAGTTCTATAAATATTAATTAATAAGCTGAAAGATGCTTTTAACTAAATAATTAATTTTAAGTAATTGTTAATCAAAAGTTGTACATGATTATCGATTAATGCCCAAAAAGAAGAGAGAGAGAAAAGTGGGAGCGCAAATAATACCGGGAAAGTGAGTTAGTTGTTTAAAACAGTCCATTTTAGCAATTAGATTAAAGTAATGATAATTAGGTTAATTAGGCTCCGGTTGGTAGAGAATTTTTTAGTATTCTATTCCATATTCTATCCAAAATATATATTTATTCTCTTATTCTCAAAATATTATTTTATATTATTTAATTTTTTAAACCCCCTAAATTTATTAATTTAACAAAACACCCCCAAAAAAAGTTTTAAAAATTAACAAAAACACCCAGTAACCCACATTTATCAGATTCTGGCCACCACTGTCAGAAGCTGGTCAGAATTTGGTATAATAGCGCACTACTGACTGAATCTGTTCAGTAGTGCACCGATCTAGCCTTTTCCAACCAGATCCACAGTGGATCTGGTCAAAAAATGTCAGATCTACGACCAAAAATTTGGCTGTCAATAGCCAGATATTTGGCCGTAACTAGTCACCAACGAACGGCCAAGATATGGCCATCGTTGACTATCAACTACGGCCGTATCTTTGGCCGTCATTGATAACCAAATGCGACAAGATCTGGCCGTCAATGGCCATATCGGCGCACGATCAGTCAGATCTAGCCAGTTATGTGCCGATACAGTGACTTTGACAGTGATAGCCGGCTATCCATATTTAATGGGTGGGTTGGGGGTGTTTTTGTTAATTTTTAATATTTTATTATAGGGGTGTTTAGTAAACAAACAAACATAGGGGGATATTTTTGTTTATTTCCAAATCCTATATCGTAATACCCACCCAATTTTACTTTTCTCAAAATTTTATTCTAGAAAGTATCAGAATAATGAACCAACCGGACACAGAAATTGTATTAAGGCAGCCAAATCCTCTATCTTCACCGACTAATTAAGATTACAGTACACCCACCTTCCTGCTCTTAAAATTGATAAGACCAAAAATTATTATATAGTTTTTGAGCTGTTCTATACTTGTTATGCAAGTTTTTTTATTTTTTTATTTTTTATAACTAAGGTGTTCAAACTAGCTTACATGCATCTCCTCGACTAATTCTCAGGGAAAGCTATCCCACTATCAAGGCCGCTTAGACAAATCATGGGCAAAGATATTATCTTTAACACTCAACGGGAAATCAAACTTGGGACTATAGGTTCTATCCATTTGGGCTCCCCTTGATCGCTCTTACAGCTAGACTATCCACGTGTAAGTAACATCTGGTTTTTTTTAGTCAAATCAATATAATTTTGTCACTTATTTGACAAATTATACATACTATTAGTATTTAAAATATTTGAATATGATTTTATTGAATTAATTATATGATTTTTTAATATCTTAATTATTTTTTCTATAATTTATTAAATATAGGGCTAAGTTGATAGATAGAAGACATCAACATAATAATACAAAGAAGTGAAAATAAGTGTAAAAATTTTAAATGGAAGTATTTTTCAATATACTGTTCATTAACTTTTAATAGTGGTTGTGAATAATATGTGATTACTAATTTAATTAAAAAATTAATAATTATTACCCACCAACTAATTACTTTTAGTTGTATTCACTTTAGATTTTTTTTTTTCAATTTTTCAATTATTGAAATATATTTGGTAGGATTGATGTGGGCCGACTTGATGTTGAATTTAAATTCAACTTTTTCTTTATGAGAAATAGATGTGACAAATTTCAAAAATTAATGTAAATTTGAAAAATAAATAAATATTTTTCCCGATTAAATTAAATTAAAATTTTCATTTATCTTTAGCTTTTGAGAATCATTTTCAAATTCCATGATTTCATGATTCAAAATATTAGTATAATATTATATTCATACAACATAAAACTATTGTACGTCTAAGTAAATAAATATATGAAATTAACCCACCCATGAGTAACAAAGCGGTAAGAGTGAACCCAAACGGTTTTATGTATGAAAATACAAAAAAATTCGATTAAAATTATCAAATATTTTTTTTTTTTGGTTATCAATGCACTTACATCAGTGAAATTCACTTGTTGACTAAGACACTAAGTGAATTTGACGTGTAAATCATTCACATTTATAATGGACGGAATTTAAAAGATGGAGTTGAAATTTTAGTGATGCAAAAGTTCTCTTATGTTTCTTTACTTTGTGGAACAACTTGGAATTTCGCTTGTGTTTTTGTGCGGATGTCCATGTCCCACTACTATAATCTAAAATTGATCTTGAAAGTCAATTTCCGTGGAGTCATACATTTCAATAATTAACCAATTGAATATACATTTATTGGACAATTTTAAGATTTAGACGTCTCCGGTGATTCTCTAGAGTTGGCATCGACGAATTTATAGTGTTGGATTAAGAGAAAGTAAAAGAACGATAAAAAAAAACCATCTCTAAGTGATCAAGTGATTCGATAGAAATTCATAAGTTCAAGTCTCATATCGATTGCTAATAGGAGTAACCACTTGAACTCTTACTCGGCCAGTAGTTCTATAGTCTTGAGAGATTAGTTGAAGTGCATGTAAGTTGGCATGAATACCTATAATCATAAAAAAGAAAAATAAAATAAAGAGTTGAGATTGAAATTTGGAATAAACCCTCTGTCACACATTTCATATTTCTTCCTCGACTGTCCGACCTCTTTTTTTCACAGTAATAACTTCCTTCTATCAACGATAAACTTTCTTATAAACGGGTTTTTGTCTTAGACTTCACTTGAACAAGAAGTGGATCAAGAGTAAAAAGAGAGAGCATAAATTCAAGATTTAAACTAGATACGGAGTGAAACTAGGTATGTTCATTCATTCCAAGATGTGAATCAATTGAGGAATAATGTTTGCATGTGGCTTTAGTTAAGTGCTTTTGTTATGCTTAATTTATGGTGGGAAGCAAAAGCGTGTTTGAGGTTAAAAGAATGGTGAGATTTTTTTAGGGCAGTGTTTAAAAAGTAGCACTTTTTTATGAGATTTTTTACTTTCCACTCAAATATATGTGGTGCTGTTTTAAAGAATTTAAAGATGATTTTGTGTGGAATTATTCTCAAAGTGTATTTGGGAATTTTTAAATATTAATTAATTTTTTAATCAAAAAACAATATTTTAGAAATTATATTATTATTATTATTGTTGTTATATAATAACAGTTATATATGTATAATAATAATTATTATATTATGTTAAAAATCCTTTGTCTGTTTTAAGTAAACTTGTACTAGTAAAGTATTATTTTTCACTATTCTATCTCTATCCTACCAAATGTACGCATTTGTTTCTCTATTATGAAAATCCTATTTTATTTTATTTAATTATTTTTAAACCCTATAGGTTTGTTAATTTAACTAAACACCAAAAAAAAAAATATTTTGAAACTGACAAAAACACCCCCACCCATTCACATTTTCTAGATTCCGGTCACCATCACCAGAAGGTGGTCAGAATCTGATATAATAGCCCACTACCAGCTGGATCTGGCTAGTAGTGATCGTAGATCTGGCTAGAAAAGGCCGTCTAGGACCATAACCGGCCAGATCCAGCAGGTCCTAGGGCGATACGGTGACTCCGGCCACCCTCCAGTGGTGGTGGCCAGTTGCTGATATTTAATGGATGGGTGGGGATGTTTTTATAATTTTTAATGTTTTGATTACAGGGATGTTTAGTAAATTAACAAACATAAGGGGTGTTTTTGTTAATTTTTAAATCCTACCTCGTTATTCTCATATAACTCTTACTTTTTTAAAAATACTATCTAAATAATTAAAACAAACAGACCCAATATATGTAACGTATATATCTAAAAGCTCATGTTTAATTTATATATAATAATTATGAGTAATATTACACTCACAAACATTTCTCTCACAAATGTCACATGTCGGCTCACAATTGGTCAGCTCAAGGATACCGTCTATCCAACAATGGGTTCCGCCTGTCCAGCAATGGATCCCGCCTGACCAAGCCAATTGCAAATTGCCATATGGGAGATGTTTTTGAGGCTAGTATTATTGATATTAATAATTATTATATATAAAAGTATATTTTTAATTATTCAAATTTACTTGAATGAAAAACATGTCTAAACACATTAATATTATCATGTATTTCAACTAATTATCAGGAAATTTTTATAATAATGTATTTATAATTATAATATTTGACAAAGGATAATAATAATAAAAGAGTTAAGGTTGCAGAGATTAATGTAAATAGAAGAGAAGAGTCAAAAGAGTCGTCTTCTATATGTCGCTTTCAGAGCTTAATTAAAAAGTCATAATAGACGGTGAATGAATTTCGTGATACCCATTAAAATCAACCATTAACTAATTAATTTTATTTTCTAAATTAAATCTCCCAAATTTTAGGTGGTACTGGAGGTCAAAACCGTCATGTCGGTTTGATTCTTTTGTTTCAAAAAGCAACCCAAAGGTACGACAAAACAAAATATATCTTATCTTCTCCATTTCATAGAATTCAAATTTGTTTAACGGGATCTGTGATGACATATTCAGTGACATCCCATAGCCGTCTGATTGATTTGTCAAAACGCCATTTCACATTGTCCCAAAGATGCATCTTCAGGAGAATTCTGTTTAATTCTTTATCCTTTAAGGTTGGTGAAAATACGGTACTGCATGTTCTTCATGAAATTAATTAATTAATATTAATCGTATTTATAATTATTTAATATTCTGTTTATTTATTTTATTTTATTTTTTAATTTTTGGGGGGAGAAAAATTGATGGATATTCAAAATGAAAAAGAAATCATACCTCACGTGAAGTCTATTGTTTTGTAAACATCATTTTGTTATATGATATGATTAATTAGTTGTTAATTAAATCATGCCAAATAGCATCTGACTCATATAAATCCACCAATAGAATTTCACCACGTTTAGCTTCTTATACAACAGTAGCTTGCATCCTTAAACCACATTAATTATTATAGTTGAATATGATTTTAATTTGCTTTGCTTTAAATGGGCCCAAAAGCCCATCTGCACCAGATAATTTGGGCTCGACCCGCTAAGTCTGGCCCAATCGACCGTGTTCATTAATATATGGGCTGTTCAAATTGGGTTCAATCGTAGGGATGTTATAAACCCTAATTTACCGGGCCGGGTAAGTTGCATGAAATTTTAAAAAAATTACATAAAACCCCTTGCAAAATTCTTTAACCCCTTTATATCAAATATTTTTTTGGGTCAGAATGTCAAATAAAATTTCAGAACGACCTCTTATTAATTTAACCAAATCCAGGCCTGAAGTCAGGGAAAGCCCGTCCTAAAACTCAAGCTTTTCCCCGGCCCTAAAGCCGGGCCTTAGGTAATTACTAATTACTTAATTAGGTATGCAAATGAAAAAATTCGGAAGTTGACGGCGAGAACGAACTTGGACACAAGTCTGTTTCGTCGTTGTCACCGCAGCAAGCAATCTCTGACTCTTCTTTCTTTCTTGCTGTCTCGCAATCGATCACTCTGGAAACCCTAACCTTGAGTTAGCTCATGAAGAAAACCCCCAAAATTAGCTCTCAGAAGCCCTAACCAGTTCGCAGAATTTAAAAAAATTATGGAGCCACCACTGCTCTCAACGAGCTATACACTCTCTCCGCCGCCGTCTTCCGATTCTGACGGCGATATTCCTGACGCATGGTACGGTAACATTCAATACCTGCTTAACATCTCGGCCATCGGTCTTTTCTTCTGCGTTTTTATTTTCCTCTTCGTAAAGCTTCGCAGCGACCACCGTTGGATCCCCGGGCCGGCAGCTCTCGTGACAAAACTCCTTGCTGTGTGGCACGCCACTTGTCGTGAGATAACCCGGCATTGTGGGGCCGATGCCGCCCAATTCCTCCTCATCGAAGGCGGTAGCTTTGTTGTTCTTTTATTCATCGCTGTTTTATCAATTCTCGTATTGCTTCCGTTGAATCTTTACGGTGGACACGCTGTGCTGCATGATCAGTTCTCCAAAACGACGATAAATCATATTGAAAAAGGTTCGGTTTTGCTTTGGATACATTTTTTATTTGTCGTTTTGGTTGTTTGTCTAGTACATTTAGGAATGTATGCAATTGAAGAACGATTAAAAGTAACTAGGTTTAGAGATGGGAATGGGAATTTGAGTGACCCAAATGCGAACTCAACAGCTATATTTACAATTATGGTTCAGGGTTTACCTAAGAGTTTAGGTGATGATAGAACTGTCTTACAAGAGTATTTTCAGCATAGGTATCCTGGGAAGGTTTATAGGGTTATTGTACCAATGGATTTATGTGCATTGGATGATTTAGCTACTGAGTTGATTCGGGTTAGAGATGAAATTACTTGGTTGGTTGCTCGGATTGACTCTAGACTTTTACCTGATGATGACGAAAATGTAGCTGAGGGATTGTTGGGTCGGGTTGTTTATGGTTGGAAGAAAGTGAAATACTTGTGGGGGAGGGTTATGGATAGGTTAGGTTACACGGATGAAGAGAGATTGAGAAAATTGCAAGAATTGAGAGCAGAGTTGGAGACTGAACTGGCAGCTTATAAAGAGGGCCATGCACCAGGAGCTGGTGTTGCATTTGTGATGTTTAAGGACGTATACACCACGAATAAGGCTGTTCAGGATTTTAGGAATGAGAAGAAAAGAAGAATTGGGAAGTTCTTTTCGATTGTGGAATTGAGGCTACAGAGGAACCAATGGAAAGTTGAACGAGCTCCGTTGGCGACAGACATTTATTGGAACCATTTGGGATCAACAAAGATGTCACTGAGACTGCGGAGGGTGCTTATGAACACATGTTTACTGTTATTGCTTTTGTTTTTCAGTTCTCCTCTTGCGGTTATTAGTGCTGTGAAGAGTGCTGGGCAGATTATTAATGCTGAAGCAATGGATAATGCTCAATCATGGTTGGCTTGGGTTCAGAGTTCTAGCTGGCTTGCATCGCTGATCTTTCAGTTCTTGCCAAATGTTATCATATTTGTGAGTATGTATATAGTGATTCCTTCAGCTCTTTCTTATCTCTCCAAGTTTGAACGGCATTTAACTGTGTCTGGAGAGCAAAGAGCTGCGCTTCTGAAGATGGTTTGCTTTTTTCTTGTAAACCTCATCCTATTAAGAGGTCTGGTTGAATCATCCTTAGAAAGTGCCATCCTGAAGATGGGCAGGTGTTATTTGGATGGAGAAGATTGCAAGAGGATTGAGCAATACATGAGTGCATCATTTTTGTCAAAATCATGCCTTTCCTCACTTGCATTTCTGATCACTAGCACTTTCTTGGGAATATCTTATGATTTACTGGCTCCAATCCCTTGGATAAAGAAGAAGATTCAAAAGTTTCGGAAGAATGACATGCTTCAGCTGGTTCCTGAACAAAGTGAAGACTACCCATTAGAAAATCAGGACAGTGGCAGTCTTCGGAGGCCGCTGATTAATCAAAGTATGTTTGACTCTCCCAGGATAAACGGAATTGATCCACCAGGACAAGTTCTTTCTGAGTATCCTCCAATTAGCAGAACCTCACCAATACCCAAGCAGACATTTGATTTTGCACAATATTACGCATTTAATTTGACAATATTTGCTCTGACCATGATATATTCATCATTTGCTCCACTTGTGGTCCCAGTTGGTGCAGTCTATTTTGGGTATAGGTATGTGGTTGATAAGTACAACTTTCTTTTTGTATATAGAGTCCGGGGTTTTCCCGCTGGCAATGACGGAAGGTTGATGGATACTGTGTTGTGTATCATGCGGTTCTGTGTGGATTTATTCCTTCTTTCAATGCTGTTATTCTTTTCAGTCCAAGGAGACTCCACAAAGCTGCAAGCCATATTTACTCTTGGATTGTTGGTGTTATACAAACTATTGCCTTCTGATAACGATAGTTTTCAACCTAGTCTTTTGGAAGGCATGCAATCTGTCGATAGCATTGTAGAAGGGTCAATTGATTATGAGGTTTACTCGCAGCCCAATTTTGATTGGGATACGTATCATTTGTAATTTGGTGACATTGACTTGTATGGTTAATATGAAGTGTGCATAACATTTATTTATTTTTTGGCTTTCCTCTTGTATAGAGAAAGAATTTCCCCAACTTGATTGCAGTTTCAATTGATAAAAACATAGCTCAAGTCTAACCATTTCTTTGTTTCTGTATGATGAGAAGCTATATTTCTTCTGCATACTTGGTTACACAAATACAGTTTTTTTCTGCAAAGGGATCATAGGAACAAGACTTCTGTTATAATGTTTGAGGTGTCAGCTTTGAAGTGCAGAAACTGCTTCATTTAATGTCAATGTAGCTGTAATTTATTAATTTGAAAAAGTCATTGTTTGTGGCCTGTTGGGTTCTGTTCTTGATTGCTATCTTTCTCCTCCATTTCACTAAATTTTGTTTGTATATTTGTCGTTTGGAAAATTGTTTAATAGGGTATTTATAATTTTAGGCTGAAAATGGAGTCACCTGTGAGAATTTAGGCCTCCCAAAAACTGCCTAATCGGATAAGGTAGTTGAAATTATGAAATTTCCTTAAATCTTGAGGAAAATCCTTAGAAATTTCCTTAAATCTACAAGAAACCTCGTGTAAAGAGTTGGTGAAATCAAGGGGAAAAAAACAGGTAAATGTAAACGAACGATTGGATAAAACTATCTTCAATTAAATTAAGAACGTAGTAAAAAAAACTTAATAGTCAATGTCTTAGATTTTAAGTAATGTATGAGGCTATCAGATCAGAATGTATTTAATTGAGTTACGAATCTTCTTTGCTTCTTCAATTCTAGAAGACTTGTTTCACCAGAAAAGTGCGGGCTAGATGAATGCAATTTCCAAGCCCAGTAACGAGTTGACAATCGGACAATTCACAATTGTTAGTCAATTTCAACTTTAAGATTGAAATTGACTAACAATTGTGATCAAACGAAGTGGTCAAAATTGTCTGCTGAACGAGATTTTGATCCCTTCGAGTAATTGCAAAAACGTTAGGCGAGTTTTTGATTTTCATGCTTCTGTTTGCTGGTCCATCGACTAAAAACCTATTATTTAACATCCATTAGATTTTCCTAACACTATTGATTCTTCGTTAGTATCATGTATTCACTAATTATCAGGAAATTTTTTTATAATAAGTATTTATATTATAATATTTGACAAAGGATAATAATAATAAAAGAGTTAAGGTTGCAGAGATAATATGAAATAGAAGAGAAGAGTCAAAAGAGTCGTCTTCTATGTCGCTTTCAGAGCTTAATTAAAGTCATATAGACGGTGAATGAATTTCGTGATACCCATTAAAATCAACCATTAACTAATTATTTTATTTTCTAATTAAATCTCCCAATTTTAGGTGGTACTGAGTCAAAACGTCATGTCGGTTTGATTCTTGTTTCAAAAAGCAACCCAAAGGTACGACAAAACAAAATATATCTTATCTTCTCCATTCATAGAATCAAATTTGTTTAAGGGATCTGTGATGACATTTCAGTGACATCCCATAGCCGTCTGATTGATTTGTCAAAACGCCATTTCACATTGTTCCAAAGATGAATCTTCAGAGAATTCTGTTTAATTCTTTATCCTTTAGGTTGTGGAAATACGGTACTGCATGTTCTTCATGAAATTAATTAATTAATATTAATCGTATTTTAATATTTAAATTCTGTTTATTTATTTTATTTTATTTTTAATTTTGGGGGGAGAAAATTGATGGATATTCAAATGAAAAAGAATCATACCTCACGTGAATTCTATTGTTTTGTAAACATCATTTTGTTATATATATTATTAATTAGTTGTTATTAAATCATGCCAACATACTCGACTCATAAAATCCACCATAGAATTTCACCCACGTTTAGCTTCTTATACAACAGTAGCTTCATCCTTAAACCACATTAATTATATAGTTGAATATGATTTTAATTTGCTTTGCTTTAAATGGGCCCAAAAGCCCATCTGCACCAGATAAATTTGGGCTCAACCCGCTAAGTCTGGCCCAATCGACAGTGTCATTAATATATGGCTGCTCAAATTGGGTTCAATCGTAGGATGTTATAAATCCCAATTTACCGGGCCGGGTATGTTACATGAAATTTATAAAATTACATAAAACACCTTACAAAATTCTTTAACCCCTTTATATCAATAATTTTTTTTTTTTTTGGTCAGAATATCAAAAGGCTGAAGTCCGGCCCAAACTCAGCCTTTTTCCCCGGCCCTAAAGCTGGGCCTTAGGTAACAGGTATGCAAATGAAAAAATTTGGAAGTTGACGGCGAGAACGAACTTCGACACAACTCTGTTTCGTCGTTGTCACCGCAGCAAGCAATCTCTGACTCTTCTTTCTTTCTTGCTGTCTCGCAATCGATCTCTCTGGAAACCCTAACCTTGAGTTGCTCATAAGAAAACCCCCAAAATTCTCTCAGAAGCCCTACCAGTTCGCAGAATTTAAAAAAATTATGGATCACCACTGCTCTCAACGAGCTATACACTCTCTCCGCCGCCGTCTTCCGATTCTGACGGCGATATTCCGGACGCGTGGTACGTAACTTCAGTACCTGCTTAACATCTCGGCCATCGGTCTTTCTTCTGCGTTTTTATTTTCCTCTTCGTAAAGCTTCGCAGCGACCACCGTTGGATCCCCGGCCGGCAGCTCTCGTGCACAAAACTCCTTGCTGTATGGCACGCCACTTGTCGTGAGATAGCCCGGCATTGTGGGCGGATGCGGCCCAATTCCTCCTCATCAAGGCGGTAGCTTTGTTGTTCTTTTATCCATCGCTGTTTTGTCAATTCCGTATTGCTTCCGTTGAATCTTACGGTGACACGCTGTGCTGCATGTCAGTTCTCCAAAACGACGATAAATCATATTGAAAAAGGTTCGGTTTTGCTTTGGATACATTTTTATTTGTCGTTTTGGTTGTGTCTGGTACATTTAGGAATGTATGCAATTGAAGAACGATTAAAGTGACTAGGTTTAGAGATGGGAATGGGAATTTGAGTGACCCAAATGCGAACTCACAGCCATATTTACAATTATGGTTCAGGGTTTACCTAGAGTTTAGGTGATGATAGAACTGCTTACAGAGTATTTCAGCATAGGTATCCTGGAGGTTTATAGGGTTATTGTACCCGATGGATTTATGTGCATTGGATATTTAGCTACTGAGTTGATTCGGGTCAGAGATGAAATTACTTGGTTGTTGCTCGGATTGACTCTAGACTTTTACCTGATGTGACGAAAATGTAGATGAGGGATTGTTGGGTCGGGTTGTTTATGGTTGGAAGAAAGTGAAATACTTGTGGGGAGGGTTTGGATAGGTTAGGTTACACAGACGAAGAGAGATTGGAAATTGCAAGAATTGAGACAGAGTTGGAGACTGAACTGGCAGCTTATAAAGAGGGCCGTGCACCAGGAGCTGGTGTTGCATTTGTGATGTTTAAGGTGTATACCTCTATTTTAGAAATTATATTATTATTATTATTATTGTTGTTATATCTTATCATTATAATAATAATTATGTAAAAAATCCTTTTGTCTATTTTAAGTAAACTTGTACTAGTAAAAATTTTTAATTGCTATCTTATCCCTATCCTCCTTAAAATACGCATTTGTTTCCATATTATGAAAATTTTATTTTATTTTATTCAATTATTTTTAAACCCACTAGGTTTGTTAATTTAACTAAACAAAAAAAAAAAAAAAAAAAGTTTTGAAACTGACAAAAACACCCCCATCCATTCACATTTTCCAGATTTCGATCACCACCACCAGAAGGTGGTCGGAATCTGGTATAATGTCCCACTACCAGCTGGATCTGGCTGGTAGTGGTCGTAGATCTGGCTGGAAAAGGCCATCTAGGTGCACGATTGGCCATATCCAGCCGGTCCTGCTTCGATACGGCGACTCCGGCCACCCTCCAACGGTGGTGGTCGGTTGCCAATATTTAATGGATGGGTGAGGGTATTTTTATAATTTTTAATGTTTTTATTAAGGGGTGTTTAGTAAATTAACAAACCTATGGGGTGTTTTTATTAATTTTTAAATTCTACCTCGTTATTCCCACATAACTCTTATTTTTTCAAAAATACTATCCAAAATATTAAAACAAACAGACCCAATATATGTAACGTATGTATCTAAAAGCTCGTGCTTAATTTATATATAATAATTATAAGTAATATTACACTCACAAACATTTCTCTCACAAATGTCACATGTCGGCTCGTAATTGGTCAGTTTAAGGATCTCGTTTATCCAACAATGGATCCCGCCTATCCAACAATAGATCCCGCCTGGCCAAGCCAATTGCAAATTGCCATATGGGAGATGTTTGTGAGGCTAGTATTATTGATATTAATAATTATTATATATAAAAGTATATTTTTAATTATTCAAATTTACTTGAATGAAAAACATGTCTAAACACATTAATATTTAATGTATTTCAACTAATTATCAGGAAATTTTTTAATAATGTATTATAATTATAATATTTGACAAAGGATAATAATAATAAAAGAGTTAAGGTTGAGAGATTAAGTAAATAGAAGAGAAGAGTCAAAGAGTGCGTCTTCTATATGTCGCTTTCAGAGCTTAATTAAAAAGTCATAATAGACGGTGAATGAATTTCGTGATACCCATTAAAATCAACCATTAACTAATTAATTTTATTTCTAAATTAAATCTCCCAAATTTTAGGTGGTACTGGAGGTCAAAACCGTCATGTCGGTTTGATTCTTTGTTTCAAAAAGCAACCCAAAGGTACGACAAAACAAAATATCTTTTATCTTCTCCATTCATAGAATTCAAATTTTTGTTAAGGGATCTGTGATGACTATTCAGTGACATCCCATAGCCGTCTGATTGATTGTCAAAACGCCATTTCACATTGTTCCAAAGATGTTCAGGAGAATTCTGTTTAATTTTTATCCTTAAGGTGTGGTGAAAATACGGTACGCATGTTCTTCATGAAAAATTAATTAATATAATCGTATTTAATTATAATATTCTGTTTATTATTTTTTTTATTTTTTAATTTGGGGGGGAGAAAAATTGAGGATATTCAAAATGAAAAAGAAATCATACCTCACGTGAAGTCTATTGTTTTGTAAACATCATTGTTATATGATATGATTAATTAGTGTTAATTAAATCATGCCAAATAGCATCTGACTCATATAAATCCACCAATAGAATTTCACCCGTTTAGCTTCTTATACAACAGTAGCTTGCATCCTTAAACCACATAATTATTATAGTGAATATGATTTTAATTTGCTTTGCTTTAAATGGGCCCAAAAGCCCATCTTGCACCAGATAAATTTGGGCTCAACCGCTAAGTCTGGCCCAATCGACAGTGTTCATTAAATATGGGCTGCTCAAATTGGGTTCAATCGTAGGGATGTTATAAATCCCAATTTACGGGCCGGGTATGTTACATGAAATTTATAAATATACATAAAAACCTTACAAAATTCTTTAACCCCTTTTATCAATAATTTTTTTTTTTTTGGGTCAGAATATCAAAAGGCCTGAAGTCGGCCCCAAAATCAAGCCTTTTTCCCCGGCCCTAAAGCTGGGCCTTAGGTAAAGGTATGCAAATGAAAAAAATTTGGAAGTTGACGGCGAGAACGAACTTCGACACAACTATGGTTTCGTCGTTGTCACCGCAGCAAGCAATCTCTGACTCTTCTTTCTTTCTTGCTGTCTCGCAATCGATCGCTCTGGAAACCCTAACCTTGAGTTAGCTCATGAAGAAAACCCCCAAAATTAGCTCTCAGAAGCCCTAACCAGTTCGCAGAATTTAAAAAAATTATGGAGCCACCACTGCTCTCAACGAGCTATACACTCTCTCCGCCGCCGTCTTCCGATTCTGACGGCGATATTCCTGACGCATGGTACGGTAACATTCAATACCTGCTTAACATCTCGGCCATCGGTCTTTTCTTCTGCGTTTTTATTTTCCTCTTCGTAAAGCTTCGCAGCGACCACCGTTGGATCCCCGGGCCGGCAGCTCTCGTGACAAAACTCCTTGCTGTATGGCACGCCACTTGTCGTGAGATAGCCCGGCATTGTGGGGCTGATGCGGCCCAATTCCTCCTCATCGAAGGCGGTAGCTTTGTTGTTCTTTTATCCATCGCTGTTTTGTCAATTCTCGTATTGCTTCCGTTGAATCTTTACGGTGGACACGCTGTGCTGCATGATCAGTTCTCCAAAACGACGATAAATCATATTGAAAAAGGTTCGGTTTTGCTTTGGATACATTTTTTATTTGTCGTTTTGGTTGTTTGTCTGGTACATTTAGGAATGTATGCAATTGAAGAACGATTAAAAGTGACTAGGTTTAGAGATGGGAATGGGAATTTGAGTGACCCAAATGCGAACTCAACAGCCATATTTACAATTATGGTTCAGGGTTTACCTAAGAGTTTAGGTGATGATAGAACTGTCTTACAAGAGTATTTTCAGCATAGGTATCCTGGGAAGGTTTATAGGGTTATTGTACCGATGGATTTATGTGCATTGGATGATTTAGCTACTGAGTTGATTCGGGTCAGAGATGAAATTACTTGGTTGGTTGCTCGGATTGACTCTAGACTTTTACCTGATGATGACGAAAATGTAGATGAGGGATTGTTGGGTCGGGTTGTTTATGGTTGGAAGAAAGTGAAATACTTGTGGGGGAGGGTTATGGATAGGTTAGGTTACACAGACGAAGAGAGATTGAGAAAATTGCAAGAATTGAGAGCAGAGTTGGAGACTGAACTGGCAGCTTATAAAGAGGGCCGTGCACCAGGAGCTGGTGTTGCATTTGTGATGTTTAAGGATGTATACACTACGAATAAGGCTGTTCAGGATTTTAGGAATGAGAAGAGAAGAAGAATTGGGAAGTTCTTTTCGATTGTGGAATTGAGGCTGCAGAGGAACCAATGGAAAGTTGAACGAGCTCCGTTGGCGACAGACATCTATTGGAACCATTTGGGATCAACAAAGATGTCACTGAGACTAAGGAGGGTGCTTATGAACACATGTTTACTGTTGTTGCTTTTGTTTTTTAGTTCTCCTCTTGCGGTTATTAGTGCTGTGAAGAGTGCTGGGCAGATTATTAATGCTGAAGCAATGGATAATGCTCAATCATGGTTGGCTTGGGTTCAGAGTTCTAGCTGGCTTGCGTCGCTGATGTTTCAGTTCTTGCCAAATGTTATCATATTTGTGAGTATGTATATAGTGATTCCTTCAGCTCTTTCTTATCTCTCCAAGTTTGAACGGCATTTAACTGTGTCTGGAGAGCAAAGAGCTGCACTTCTGAAGATGGTTTGCTTTTTTCTTGTAAACCTCATCCTATTAAGAGGACTGGTTGAATCATCCTTAGAAAGTGCCATCCTGAAGATGGGCAGGTGTTATTTGGATGGAGAAGATTGCAAGAGGATTGAGCAATACATGAGTGCATCATTTTTGTCAAAATCATGCCTTTCCTCACTTGCATTTCTGATCACTAGCACTTTCTTGGGAATATCTTATGATTTACTGGCTCCAATCCCTTGGATAAAGAAGAAGATTCAAAAGTTTCGGAAGAATGACATGCTTCAGCTGGTTCCTGAACAAAGTGAAGACTACCCATTAGAAAATCAGGACAGTGGCAGTCTTCGGAGGCCGCTGATTAATCAAAGTATGTTTGACTCTCCCAGGATAAACGGAATTGATCCACCAGGACAAGTTCTTTCTGAGTATCCTCCAATTAGCAGAACCTCACCAATACCCAAGCAGACATTTGATTTTGCACAATATTACGCATTTAATTTGACAATATTTGCTCTGACCATGATATATTCATCATTTGCTCCACTTGTGGTCCCAGTTGGTGCAGTCTATTTTGGGTATAGGTATTTGGTTGATAAGTACAACTTTCTTTTTGTATATAGAGTCCGGGGTTTTCCCGCTGGCAATGACGGAAGGTTGATGGATACTGTGTTGTGTATCATGCGGTTCTGTGTGGATTTATTCCTTCTTTCAATGCTCTTATTCTTTTCAGTCCAAGGAGACTCCACAAAGCTGCAAGCCATATTTACTCTTGGATTGTTGGTGTTATACAAACTATTGCCTTCTGATAACGATAGTTTTCAACCTAGTCTTTTGGAAGGCATTCAATCTGTCGATAGCATTGTAGAAGGGTCAATTGATTATGAGGTTTACTCGCAGCCCAATTTTGATTGGGATACATATCATTTGTAATTTGGTGACATTGACTTGTATGGTTAATATGAAGTGTGCATAACATTTATTTATTTTTTGGCTTTCCTCTTGTATAGAGAAAGAATTTCCCCAACTTGATTTCAGTTTCAATTGATAAAAACATAGCTCAAGTCTAACCATTTCTTTGTTTCTGTATGATGAGAAGCTATATTTCTTCTGCATACTTGGTTACACAAATACAGTTTTTTTCTGCAAAGGGATCATAGGAACAAGACTTCCATTATAATGTTTGAGGTGTCAGCTTTGAAGTGCAGAAACTGCTTCATTTAATGTCAATGTAGCTGTAATTTATTAATTTGAAAAAGTCATTGTTTGTGGCCTGTTGGGTTCTGTTCTTGATTGCTATCTTTCTCCTCCATTTCACTAAATTTTGTTTGTATATTTGTCGTTTGGAAAATTGTTTAATAGGGTATTTATAATTTTAGGCTGAAAATGGAGTCACCTGTGAGAATTTAGGCCTCCCAAAAACTGCCTAATCGGATAAGGTAGTTGAAATTATGAAATTTCCTTAAATCTTGAGGAAAATCCTTAGAAATTTCCTTAAATCTACAAGAAACCTCGTGTAAAGAGTTGGTGAAATCAAGGGGAAAAAAACAGGTAAATGTAAACGAACGATTGGATAAAACTATCTTCAATTAAATTAAGAACGTAGTAAAAAAAACTTAATAGTCAATGTCTTAGATTTTAAGTAATGTATGAGGCTATCAGATCAGAATGTATTTAATTGAGTTACGAATCTTCTTTGCTTCTTCAATTCTAGAAGACTTGTTTCACCAGAAAAGTGCGGGCTAGATGAATGCAATTTCCAAGCCCAGTAACGAGTTGACAATCGGACAATTCACAATTGTTAGTCAATTTCAACTTTAAGATTGAAATTGACTAACAATTGTGATCAAACGAAGTGGTCAAAATTGTCTGCTGAACGAGATTTTGATCCCTTCGAGTAATTGCAAAAACGTTAGGCGAGTTTTTGATTTTCATGCTTCTGTTTGCTGGTCCATCGACTAAAAACCTATTATTTAACATCCATTAGATTTTCCTAACACTATTGATTCTTCGTCAAAAATACTATAGTTATAATCCAATCTCATAATCTTCTCTTACAATCCTAATGTGATAGCAGAATTAACATTATCACGTTTGCTAACGACTTGAACTAAACATGAACGACCGTTCTTTAAAGATGAACTATCGTTCCTTAAAGACGAACTATCGTTCCTTAAAGACGAACGACCGTTCATTCATAAGGAATAAATTTTCCATTCACAAGAAATAATTATTTCTTATGAAAGAACGACTATTCGTCCCTAAGAAACTATGTTCATGTGCCTTGAGTGTGATGGAAGCTAACATGGCAGTTACTAACTCAACTACCACATTACAATTATAAGAGAAGATTGTGAAGTTGAATTGTGGGCATAATATTACTCTTGATTCATATGTATGCTGTAGGTGAAGTTATTTGGAGTGAAACTACAACTAAACAGCCTTTAAAACTATTCATTATAGAAACTGTCAACATTTCAAATACAATAATCGATATGTCGCCTCTAATAAATTGTAATACGGGAAAGATATGAACAATAAGAATGGAATAATGCGATATAATATAATTATGTACACTATATCCATGCGAAGGATCGATATTATCTAGCATGATCATGACTCTAGAAAATTTTAAGAAATATAAGATTCTCTGACGCCGGAGTAAACTAGGACCCAAGGTAACTTTCTATTAACATAAGATACAAGAAGCCTAAAATCACTACCATGGAGAACTGCAAATAGGTTGAGAAAGAAATGAGCATGGAACAGCTAAAACAATAGAACCATTAAGAAGACAAATCTGAATAGAGAGAGAAAAGATATACGGCTATGGTAAGAAAGCGATGCTTCTGAATTTTGTGAATGGTTTCTGGTCTCTCTATTTGAATCTGTACTAGAGTTGTGCCCCAGTCCAGCAGCAACAGCTGGAGGAACAGAGGTAGCATGTGGTCTGACTGGGAAATTATATGAATCGTCAACGTCATAACCTGCACAAAGTACAAAGGTTTTGGCTTTACATTAACGTTATGAATGAAAACAAGGGAATAATATATTTGTGACAGAAGGAGATACTTACAGTCGAACTTCTTCCAGCCCAAGACAAGTCTCTCTCGATCGAATACGACCCGGTAGCCAGTCATAAAGTGTTCTGTACAGAAATCAATAATGGCCAAATAAGCAAACAAAATCAGTTCATTAAAAAGCTTATTTGAATTCTTTATCAAGTGAAGAAGTCCACAGTACTAGACCGACACCAAAGCCTAATAGGATTATCAATGTCAATATAGGTTACACTAAGCAACAAAAAACATAAATTTACATTTGTTAAATGGCCATGAGGTTTTACATCCTACTAGATACAATAGTTGTCTACAGCTTAAAAGATTATGAGGTAACCACTACACACACACACACACACACACACACACACACACACATATATATATATATAATATCAAATGCAATTTTATAAGACTTACGTCCAATTATATTCAAATCTGTGCTCTTGATAACAGCCAAACAATATACAAATCCACCCTGCAAGATGTTGTAGTATTAGTTTTTGGTTAAAAAAGTAAACTAGGATGCGAAACAAGAATAAGAGATAAAAAGACTGGGAGCAAAATACTACCTGAGAGTTGAGAGCAATTATTGGTTCATCGACAGCAAAGTGGCTTCCACCTTTCATTCTCAAACTCAATTTGGGTACCAAACTAGTATTTGCATTAGGACTGTACATTACAGAGAAAAATATTATGGCTAATGTGGATAGAAATGTTGAAAACAATAAGAATAAGACTTAATATGACCTCATATCATAGCAATACTCAAAAGGGATTTTTGGATCAGGTGGATGCCGTCTATCTTGTATCTGAGAATGGAACTGCACGAAAGGTGTAAACAGCTTAGTTCCGCACTGGATATATGGGCAAAAGAAAACAAGTAATGTCAATCGCTTACGTTCTCTGAAAGCTTTGTATAAGTTGGGTCAACCAAATATGTAAAAGAGGTCCCAGTATCAAAAAGAGCCGTCAAATCCACGTCAATCAAAGTTATTCCCAATTGAATTTGAGTCACAGTAATGCTATAATTTGGGCTACAAAGCATTTACAGAGTTAATTAGATGATAAACTAGATAAAAGGTTCCATTGAAAATAAATGTAAGACTAAATTCAAAGACAAACAGCATTAAGTAAATGAGAAATTACCACTTACTGTGATGGGTTCACATTAAATGGAGTCTCTTCCTGGTCAGGACTACCCATGTCTCCAAAACTAATTCTTCCAGTAGCATCATGCCCAAAACACATGGAGAAAGAATTTGCTGTAAGACCATCCCTAGATAATATACTGGGAACTGATATCTTCTCCATACCAAGCCCAAATAAACCATTTGGAGCTGCAATGTCCAGAAAGGAGCCACTCTGAACCTGTCCACAGCTGCAAAGTCCATGGAGCACTGTCATTTTAACCTAGAGAAGGATTTGAAGAGACAAAGGACCAAAGCATTCTACTTAATAGACAAAGCTGAATGAAAACCTAAAACAAAACAATAAAACAACTAACCCAAATGTGACATATGCCTCAACAGATTCATGATTATTATCTTCTCTTGTTAAGTGCAGAACATCCTCTACCAAAACACCAGAGGTAGAAGTTTGAGCTGAGACATAAGAAACTGAGTAAGGGCAACTGCTGATTGTTCCAGGGCATTGATTACGTTGTTCACACAAACTGTTGTCGCAGGTGACATTTTTGCTAGTTGACGACCCTTCAGGATTGTACATAGTGAGTTTAAAATCCTGCCACAATAAAATAATACACATTTTAAAAGCAACGAAGAACATCAATCTAGACTGCCATTTTTTCTTTAACCTCATGCTTAATATGGCATTCCACTTAAAGAGTACCAATCGTACCAGTCTAACATCCTAATTCAAAGGAAAAACATGTACATGTTGAACAAATATGTGCCTTCAGTACCATTTCTTAATTGAATTCTTTATAAACAATAAAGAAAACATTTATTTAGCAAGTTTGGGTAACCCAATTACTATTTTCTTACTCTTTATAAACTGCCCACTACACTTATTATGATAATGTGCGAAATTACATTTGTAATAAAGAATTCGCATCCGTAACATCAATATAATGTGAAAGGTACTGATATAATATTGCAGATGACCAATATTATGTTTTAGGCTACTAAAGGCCATTATCTCAGTATCATTACCAGAATTTCTCTCGTATCAATTATGAAACTAAAACATGTTATGTTTACATCAAATTATAATGACAATTTAAAAAAAAAAAATAATAAATAAAATCTTGCGGTAAACCTTGACTTCTCGTAACAATAAAATAATTTCTCCAATAAATCAAGAAATTGAACAGAAAAATCAAAAGATTAAAAATGCAGATGAACTAACTGAAGCATAATTAGAATCCTGAGTGGGCGCACATCGGTTGCATTGACAAGGCACCCAAAACAAATCACTTCCCGTGTCAAGGGCAACCATAAACTTCACTCCAGGCGTCCCCAATTGAATCGTCGTGTAATGCAAGCTAAAAATTATATATCACGAAAAAACAAAAAAAACGTAAATCAAGAACTTTCAAAAAGGAAATGTATTTAACTAAATAAAAGCAAAATATATACTTACAATCCTAATGAGTTGATTTGCAAAGTAGAGTTCCCATCGGCGAAAGAAAGTGGTGGCTCGTTAGTATCAGCGAGGTGACGACCACGTAGAAGCCGATCGTGGTGAGCCAAAACGGCGTAGTATTCGTAGGTACCTTTGGGCTGCCAATGAGACGAGTTAAATAAGTTCTCGATAGACTCGGAGAAGCGGTGGTGCATCTTGAAGCTGAAGATGCGGCCATTGATACAGATTGGACCGAAAAAGGCCGCCCAGATTAGGAGCAAGAAGAGAAAGAATTTCAGGAAACAAGAAGTCATTTGATTGATTAATTAAATTTCAATAATACGAAATGGGGAAAGTTGAAACCCTAAAATTAGATCTTGGCTTGTTAAAAGAGAGCTTCAAGTTTGTTGGGGAGAGTGGAACTGTACAGGCATGTGCAGAGAGTGGGACCGGCTTTTGACAGTTGATTGAGGTGGTTGAAAGGGCGGGATTCTCTTTTTTTGATCGTTTTGTCGTTTTTTATTTTTATTTTTTTTGTCGTTTTGTACTTTTGTTAAATTAGAGATATCTTATTTCAATATTTATTTTGGCTTTCCTATACAAGGCCATGAAAAAATTAAACGGAAAATTACCAAAAACCTTTATAAAGTATAAGGACTCCGTCGGTAGTAACCCAGATGGTTTAGACAAATTCGAAATAATATAAGTGGATGCATGATCTCAAGTTCGATTGTCGTTTGAGCATCCGCAATTTAAATAAGACAGTTTTCAAACTCACTTTGCTGCAAAGAAAAGCAAATGGAATTTATGAGAAGGGAAGAAGGATTGTAAGGCAGGCCGCAGGCAGGCGTAGGAGTGAAAATTGAGCTCAGCCGCTCGCGAGCGGTTCAAGCTCATCTCGATTTTGGCTTAAACTCGTCTCAGCATTAGTCGAGTTCAAGTTCAAGTAATTCAAGTAGTCATTTGAGTCGAGTTCGATCACAGTAGAATTCAAATTCGAATAAAACTTAACTAAAACTCGATTATATGAACGTAAATTTCAATTTCAGGTACCGAATTCAAGTTCAAACTCGATCAGGCTTAGAACTTGAACTAGAATTAGGTATTGTAGCACTGGAGTTGAGTTCTAGATACTCATACTCAATTTCACCCCACAGACGATTTATGAAATAAAAGAAAACCAAGCTCACATTCCAGAATCTAAACACAAAGGATTTTATAATGCAGCCAAAACTTAATGGAGAAACTAGAAAACCTCAACAAAACAGAAACAAAAAGTGGAAATCAAGAAACCATTTTCAAAGCCAATAACCTTCCAATGCCGATTAATATATACAAAAGGCACATCTGGGTCTGTTTCATTTCATACTATTTACAAAGACGAGACGTTAACATGAGAAAAATACAACATACTTGATACTAAATTACTGCTACAAAAAGAAAGACCTCAAAGTGGGTCTGGTCTGGTTTCAGGGTAATAAAAATTCACATTCTAACAATGAATTAGTGAACACCTTAAATTTAAATCCAAATTTTTCTTAAACTAATAGCTCAAACTGGTGAGGCAGAAGTGATCCCAAACTTATCAGAAAGTTTGGTTCTTGTAAATGGTGAAAGTAGCTCCATCTGATGAATGAACTGCACATCATTCACCAAAGGGTTTTCAGTTCTTCTTGGAGGAGATCCTGAGTAGCAAGATGGGGAGCACCCACTACAAATTGATTCCTTTCCTTCAATTTGCTGCAACCAACAGTCAAATTGTGTTCAAACAAAAAACAATAAAGTTAAAAAAGCAGAAAACATTAAATGAACTAACTACCACTAACCTTCTCACCAACCATGTTTAAAACTTCCATTCTTCCATCAGCATTCACTTGGCTGTTACCAAAACAACAAACAAGAGAACTGTGAGACAAATACATGTAAAACTCTAATCTAACAATTCATCGATCAAACAAACCTGTGTTTGTTGCATCTGTGGGGCTTGAGAAATTCAGGAATGGCAGGGCTCGGCCGGCGAGGTTTCGGGCAAAGTGGCCGGACGTTTGTCTCTTTGCCGGACTCGATATTCTTAAGATTGCTTTTAACTGGCTTGAACTGATGCATATTTTCTGTCCTTTTACACTTCAATGAAGAAGGAGAAGAAAAAAGAATAAGCAAATGCAAGCCCCATCTGAGCACTAGAGAACATAATGTGTATATATATATATATATATACACAGAGATAAAATGGTGAGTGATTAACAATTGAACTCTTCTGAAATCAGGCAGAGAAAGAGAAAGAGAAATACAGAGAGAAGAGAGAGAGTTGGAAGTGAGAAATAAATCAGCGATAAGTGGAGGCAAACTGAAATGAAAGTGAAAAGGAGAGGGCTATAAATTTGCTTGGCTAAGAGTGGATTTAGGATGTGACTGTTTCTTCTCTATTTCCCAGCTTGGCCTACTTTTCCTTTCGTCCAAGTGAGTTTATGTTACCTTAAATTACCATCTTCTGTAAATTAATTAATTAATTAACAGATTAAATTATGAGCTTAATTAAACAGTAACTATGATCATCATGAAGGCAATCCTCATATTTGCAGCATCCACCGCCGGGTGTTCTGGACCTTGTTTTTTGCTTACAAACCTTCGTATTTCTTGACAATTGACATCACTGTGAGCTAAACTTATAATTATATACCATACCACGTTAATGTGTATAAGTTTCACGTGCATTGTAATATACCTTTCACGCACGTTTTACATTCTTCTTTCATAAATCTAACGTTAATGTATGTAGCTTTTACATGCGTCGTGATGTTTTTTTTTTTAATGATTGGGATGTTCGGACCAGTTTGCACGCATCGTAACTAATCTTTTAGGCAATGTTCTGAAAATCAGATCGGGCTATCTGGTCGGACCGGTTCGATCGGGAGCCGGTAGTATTTCCGGTCCGGTATCTCAAAAAAACCGACCTTCACCGTTAAACCGGATTGAGCTGCGGTTGGAGCGCTATAATACTGCCGAGTCGCAGCTCAATCCCGCCGGATTACGGCATCGTTCGATGGAGAAAACACCACCATTTGACGTGACGACATCTCCACGACCAAACCCATCCATTTTCAATGGTCGTCGTCCAGCCTTCATCGCTCGTCGTCCACCTAAAGTTTAAGCGACCGTCGGATTTCTTTTGTTGATTCCGGCGAGTTCTAACGCCGATGGAACTCACTAGCACCACCATCAGATTCGCCGGCATCTATACATTAAAAGCCCCATGATTCCAACTTCGATTGGCCATCGATCGTCACTGCCGCCACCACTCACCAGTCTCTTCATGCGACATGGGTATTTTAGACAGATTTCAAACATTAAGGGAGTATTATAGCGGTGTTTTTGATGAATTTCAAACCTTCAGGTACTAATAATAATTTTACAGAATACAATCCAACCGACCGATCCAACTGGCCAAATCAGAAACCGGACCCTTGAATGGGTCATAGTCCGATCCGATTTTTAAAACATTGCTTTCGAGACCCTGAAACTATCGATCGAATAAAAGCTTTAGTGACCACCCTTATTAAAGGTTATGGAGACTCAAACTCGAAAGACCATACTAGATCTTCCTTTGTTCTTTTACTATTAGACCGTCCAAGGGTGATTAATGTGTACTCATTGTATTAAAGAGTTTCTCATCGAATATTATTTTGGCTTAATATTAACACTGAATTGATCCTTTTTCTAGGCAAATATGGTAAATTTTTCAATGGGACAAATATCCCACTAATGATTTTTCTTATCAAAATTAATATCTTAAATGGATGAGTTGGTTATAAAATATTGTGCGCCATACTTAGTTGGAAGATTAGTGAGTGAAAAGACGGCCAACAGAAAAAGAGAAGAAGTAGACCAAATATTTCAGCATTTTGAAAAAGCACAAAGGCTTGTTGTTAGAAATAAATATTTATATACATATATAATTAAATCCTACACCAATTACAACTTTCAAATGCTGGTTTGGTTACCACCCAACCATAAAAGCGCCTCCTCCTACCGAATGAACCAGACAAAAGAAAAAAGCCCATTAATTCGCAATTGCCACTCACCTTCGCTGACTCCGACCACTCAGTTTTTTTTATAATCTTTTTTCACACTTTTAACGTAATAGTTTACAATTGATTAGTCTCAATTTATTAGATATGATCAATTGAGAGCTGATTAATTAAAAACTATTATATTATAATTATGAGAGAAAGTTTATAAAAAAATATAATAAACGTAGCATTTTCCTTTTTTTACTTGAAGGTAACGGACACATTATAACTTAAGGAAGGTTCTCAAATTTCATTTATACCCTTCAATTTTTACCCTGACTTTAAGGTTTTCAATGTTGTTTAGAAGGGTATTAATGTAATTTCAGTGTGCTCATATTATTTTATAAATACATTTTTTTTTTTACATTAATTCCTCCATACAAATGGGCAATTTCTTCTTCTTCTTCTTTTTTATGAACGTTCTAATATTTATAAAAAGTTTACTTGAATAAAGCTTTTCTACAAATCCCAATGCTGAAAATGAATAATTTGGGAACACATAGAGTGTACATCTTAAGATTTTTCTTTTTCTTTTTATGACTAGACGTGTTTGGGACAGTTTACGCATACTTTAACTAATTTCTCAGAATCCTAAAATTATCAACTGGATAAGAGCTCCAGTGGTTACCCTATTAGTAACCAAGGAATTACTCAAACTCAAAACATCTTGAGTAAAACATCTAAAAGTCTCTATCGAACATCAAAGATTCTTATTAGGAAGGTTTTATAAAATTGCCATCACAAGGAAGATTAGGCACGAAATTATTAAAACACCACATCAAAATAAGACTATGGTTTATATCCGAGACAAAATAATCAGTACAACTTTATTATATATATTCGCTTTCTTATAACTAGATAAAAATAAAACTCTGTATACTTATAACATAAAATTGAAAATTCGATGAATTATCTTTAAAAATGAGCTACCAAATGAAGCCAATATGAAAACAAATAATTGGGTTGAGGGCCACAAAATAATAAATGCAACTAAGATTCTGTCTGTATACTTATAACATAAAATTGAAAATTCAATGAATTATCTTTAAAAATGAGCTACCAAATGAAGCCAATATGCAAATAAATAATTGGGTTGAGGGCCATACAATAATAAATGCAACTAAGATTCTGTTCGGAAGCTTTCACGAAATTTGTCCGTACAATGAGCATTAGGCTCCAAAATGATTAAATCGCCCCACCAAGACTCGACAATGCCACCTCTATAGTGTCTTCACGACAAAATACATCTTCATCATATATTTGCTACTTTTTAGCACATAAAACTCAACGTTATCAACACCCCCCATAGATTTAAAATTAACTAAAACACCCCAACTACTTAAGAGAACAGTCGGCCGCCCGACCACTAGCATTGGACGGTAGTCGACAACCTTTCATGACTAACTATATCTAACCAGTCGTACACCAATCTGGCCGTTTTTTAGTTAGATCTATCGTAAATCTGGTCAAAAACATCTATGGTGAGATCTTTGGCAGTTAATATCTGAATCTAGCCAAAATTTGGCAGTCAATAGCCAGATTAATGCACGATTGGTCGGATTCAACAAGTTGTGTGTCGTTTTAGCCACGACGATCGACGATGGTTGCTAGCAGGTGGTGGTGATGGTCTTGGGTGAATTAATTTTCAGATTGAAAGGAAATGAAAGATAATTATTTTTAGATAAATATAATTGTTAAAATATTTTGAGTTGAATATAACATAATAATAAAAAATAAGTCCCATCTACTTTTAATTTTGAGACAAAAAATCCTATTCCAGATCACTTATTCTACTTGCTAATTCAAATAGAGTAATAAAATAATGATTCAAAATAGTACAATAAACACGTGTCTTTTACCAAATCCACATTTTGTATCCACTTTAATTAGAAACATTTTTCACGAGATATTCCCTGCTGTCAGTATCGGTATCGCCTGGTACAAAGTGTTATTAAAGAGGGTGAAGGTGGAGGAGACAACTTGTCCTAAAAACCCACTCAAAGGACATTAAGAATGGATGCATTTTGTGTCATGTCCCACTCCTATGTAGTAATTCATTTAAATGTAATAAGAATGGAAGCCAAAACATTTTTCTATTAATGTGGTGCGGCTAAAACGTGAAGTTGAAAATTGAAAATGAGAACGCAAATCTCGGCTTATAGACTTTGACTTAAAGAAAATCTTCTAGAACCGACGTCCCCCTCTTAAATTTTCTTTTTTTCGTGAATATGATGTCACAAGAATTCAACAGCGTGCACGCGTTGTATAAAGGAATGTTACATCCATTACATTACACGTATAAATTTCTCAAAAAAGGAGAAAAATGACTGATGTGTATGTTTTATTATTTTGAATAGTATTTTTAAAATATTATTGGTAAGTAGAGTTTGGTGATTATTACGAAGTAGAATTTAAAAATTAACAAAAAATCCTTAAATTTGTTAATTTAACTTAACACCTTAATGTATAATTTTTTTGTAAAATGATAAAAATACCCCTACCACACATAATTGCCAGATTTCAGCTACTATTGTCGAAATTTAGTGGGTTGTGCGTCAAGATGACTTTTTCTAGTCCGGTCCATCGTGAATCTGGCCGAAAAAAGCTAGATCTGGTCGTGTTTGTTCGTCAACGACGGTCAAAGATATGACTGTCGTTGATGGTCAACGATGACCATGTCTTGGCCGTCGTTGAAGACCAGCTACGGCCAAAGATCTGGCCATAGATCTAGCATTTTTCGATCAAATCTATGGTAAATGATAGATCGACGCACTATCGGCCAGATCCAGCCAGTAGTGTGTCATTATACCAGATTTTGGCTACCTTCCGATGGTGATGGCTGGAATCTGACAAATGTGGATGGGTGGGATGTTTTTGTCAATTTCTAAACTTTTTTTAGGTGGTGTTTAATTAAATTAATAAACTTAAGGGGTTTAAAAAGTTGAATAAAATATAATAGTATTTTTAGAATAGGAAAACAAACGTGTATTTTAGAAATATATTAATAAGATAGAGAAAAATAATTAAACAAACGGACCGTCATGTTTATTTTAAAATTCCTATGTTAAATGATATGTTATTTTATAAGTCACACGCTTATAATATTTTGTCACATAAATTCATTATTTATATGTAAAACAATTTTTTTCTTTTCTTTTTTTGGGGATAATTTTGCTACATTTAATTTTAAGTTGAAACAATATATATACAGTTAAACCTCGATAAATTAATAACTTCGCTTAAATAATATTTTTTGCCAATCTTGACTTGGGACTAATGTGTAAATTAATAATTTGTTATGTTTATAAGATAATATATTTTAATAAAAACACTTAGGTATCACTTAATATATAAATTAATAATCTCTTTGTATATCAAAATTATATATACATGACTTATTTAGAAGGTCTTTGAGCTATTTCCTATATGGCATTAACTATAAGCTATTATTTGTATCATATTAACTCTTAGCTGTAAACTAGGTTGATTATGTTATTTCCAACAACTAAACCTTATATAACATTAACTATACACAATATATATGTATTAATTTCAAAGTTTTGGAAAAAAAAATTAAAAAAATGACTCAATAAATTATTAATTTATACGATTGAATAATATATCATTTAATTAGTAAATTTTTGTTGGAAGTGAGAAATAAATCAGCGATAAGTGGAGGCAAACTGAAATGAAAGTGAAAAGGAGAGAGCTATAAATTTGCTTGGCTAAGAGTGGATAGGATGTGACTGTTTCTTCTCTATTTCCCAGCTTGGCTACTTTTCCTTTCGTCAAGTGAGTTTATGTTACCTAAATTACCATTCTGTAAATTAATTAATCAACAGATTAAATTATGAGCTTAATTAAACAGTGACTATGATCATCAGAAGGCAATCCTCATATTGCAGCATCCACCGCGGGTGTCTGGACCTTGTTTTTTGCTTACAAACCTTCGTATTTCTTGACAATTGTCATCACTGTGAGCTAAACTTATAATTATATGCCATACCAGTTAATGTGTATAAGTTCCACGTGCATTGTAGTATACCTTCCACGCACGTTTTACATTCTTCTTTTATAAATTAACGTTAATGTATGTACCTTTACATGCGTCGTGATGTGTGCTCTTTTTTTTTTTTTTAATAATTGGGATGTCCGGACTAGTTTGTGTGCATCCAACTAATCTTTGGACAATGTTCTGAAAAACGGACTGTCCGGTCGGACCAGTTCGATGGGAGCTGGACAGTTTCCGGTCCGGTATCCAGAAAACTAGATTTACCGTTAAACCGGATTGAGCCGCGATTAGACCGTCGAATACTGTCGAGTCATGGTCCAATCGCCGCTCAATCCCGCCGGATTACAACATCGTTCGATGGAGAAAACACCACCATTCGACGTGACAGCATTCCAAGACCAAACCATCCATTTTCAGTGGTCATGTCCAGCCTTCGTCGTCACCGTCCACCTAACGTTTACGCGACCGTGGATTTCTTTGTTGATTCCAGCGAGTTCGACGCCGATGAAACTCACTAGCACCACCATCATATCGCGCAACACCTATACATCAAAAGCCCCATGATTCCAACTTCGATGGCCATGAGTCACGCCGCCACCACTCCACTAGTCTCTTCGAGCGACAGGGGTCTTTTAGATAGATTTCAAACCTTAAGGGAGTATTATAGGGGTGTTTTTGATGAAGTTCAAACTTTCAGGGACTAAAATAATTTTACAGAATACGGTCCACAACGACCGAGCCAACCGGTCTAACAGGAAACCGGACCCTTGAATGGGTCATAAGCCGGTCCGGCTTTCGAAACATTGCTTTTGAGACCCTAAAACATCGATCGAATAAGAGCTTCAGTGACCACTCTTATTAGAGGTTATGGGACTCAAACCGGAATACCATGTTAGATATTCCCTTGTTCTTTTACTATTAGACCGTCCAAGGGTGATTAATGTGTACTCGTTGTATTAAAGAGTTTCTCATCGAATATTATTTTGGCTTAATATTAACACTGAATTGATCCTTTTTCTAGGCAAATATGGTAAATTTTTCAATGGGACAAAATATCCCCTAATGATTTTTCTTATCAAAATTAATATCTTAAATGGATGAGTTGGTTATAAAATATTGTGCGCCATACTTAGTTGGAAGATAGTGAGTGAAAGACGGCCAAAGAAAAAGAGAAGAAGTAGACCAAATATTTCAGCATTTTGAAAAAGCACAAAGGCTTGTTGTTAGAAATAAATATTTTATACATAATAATAAATCTACACCAATTACAACTTTCAAATGCGGTTTGGTTACCACCCAACCATAAAAGCGCCTCTCCCTACCGAATGAACCAGACAAAAGAAAAGCCCATTAATTCGCAATTGCCACTCACCTCGCTGACTCCGACCACTCAGTTTTTTTATAATCTTTTTTCACACTTTAACGTAATAGTTTACAATTGATTAGTCTCAATTATTAGATATGATCAATTGAGAGCTGATTAATTAAAAACTATTATATTATAATTATGAGAGAAAGTTTATAAAAAAAATAATAAACGTAGCATTTTCCTTTTTTTACTTGAAGGTAACGGACACATTATAACTTAGGAAGGTTCTCAAATTTCATTATACCCTTCAATTTTACCCTGACTTTAAGGTTTCAATGGTGTTTAGAAGGGTATAATGTAATTTCAGTGTGTCATATTATTTTATAAATACATTTTTTTTTTTACATTAATTCCTCCATACAAATGGGCAATTTCTTCTTCTTCTCTTTTTTATGAACGTTCTAATATTTATAAAAGTTTACTTGAATAAAGCTTTTCTACAAATCCCAATGCTGAAAATGAATAATTTGGGAACACATAGAGTGTACATCTTAGATTTTCTTTTTCTTTTATGACTAGACGTGTTTGGGACAGTTTACGCATACTAACTAATTTCTCAGAATCCTAAAATTATCAAATGGATAAGAGCTCCAGTGGTTACCCTATTAGTAACAAGAATTACTCAAACTCAAAACATCTTGAGTAAAACATCTAAAGTCTCTATCGAACATCAAAGATTCTTATTAGGAGGTTTTATAAATTGCCATCACAAGGAAGATTAGGCTCGAAATTATTAAAACACCACATCAAAATAAGACTATGGTTATATCCGAGAAAAATAATAGGTACAACTTATTATATATATTCGCTTTCTTATACTAGATAAAAATAAAACTCTATATATATAACATAAAATTGAAAATTCAATGAATTATTTTAAAAATGAGCTACCAAATGAAGCCAATATGAAATAAATAATTGGATTTGGGTTGAGGGCCACACAATAATAAATGCAACTAGATTCTGTTCGGAAGCTTTCACGACTTAAAAATGCAGATGAACTAACTGAAGCATAATTAGAATCCTGAGTGGGCGCACATCGGTTGCATTGACAAGGCACCCAAAACAAATCACTTCCCGTGTCAAGGGCAACCATAAACTTCACTCCAGGCGTCCCCAACTGAATCGTCGTGTAATGCAAGCTAAAAATTATATATCACGAAAAAACAAAAAAAAAACGTAAATCAAGAACTTTCAAAAAGGAAATGTATTTAACTAAATAAAAGCAAAATATTTACTTACAATCCTAATGAGTTGATTTGCAAAGTAGAGTTCCCATCGGCGAAAGAAAGTGGTGGCTCGTTAGTATCAGCGAGGTGACGACCACGTAGAAGCCGATCGTGGTGAGCCAAAACGGCGTAGTATTCGTAGGTACCTTTGGGCTGCCAATGAGACGAGTTAAATAAGTTCTCGATAGACTCGGAGAAGCGGTGGTGCATCTTGAAGCTGAAGATGCGGCCATTGATACAGATTGGACCGAAAAAGGCCGCCCAGATTAGGAGCAAGAAGAGAAAGAATTTCAAGAAACAAGAAGTCATTTGATTGATTAATTAAATTTCAATAATACGAAATAGGGAAAGTTGAAACCCTAAAATTAGATCTTGGTTTGTTAAAAGAGAGCTTCAAGTTTGTTGGGGAGAGTGGAACTGTACAGGCATGTGCAGAGAGTGGGACCGGCTTTTGACAGTTGATTGAGGTGGTTGAAAGGGCGGGATTCTTTTTTTTTTGATCGTTTTGTCGTTTTGTCGTTTTTTATTTTTATTTTTTTTGTCGTTTTGTACTTTTGTTAAATTCAGAGATATCTTATTTCAATATTTATTTTGGCTTTCTTATACAAGGCCATGAAAAAATTAAACGAAAAATTACCAAAAACCCTTATAAAGTATAAGGACTCCGTCCGTGATAACCCAGATGGTTAGGACAAATTCAAGATAATATAAGTGGATGTATGATCTCAAGTTAGACCATCGTTCACTTTGTTGCAAAGAAAAGCAAATGGAATTTATGATAAGGGAAGAAGGATTGTAAGGCAGCCTGGAGGCAGGCATAGGGGTGAAAATTGAGCCGAGCCGCTCAAACTCATCCCGATTTTGGCTTAAACTTGACTCACCATTAGTCGAGTTCAAGTTCAAGTAATTCGAGTAGTCATTTGAGTCGAGTTTGATCACGGTAGAATTCAAATTCGAATAAAACTTAACTAAAACTCGATTATATGAACACATATTCCAATTTCAGGTACCGAATTTGAGTTCAAACTTGATTTTTCAAACTCAATTTTTCAAACTCAATCAGGCTCGAACTTGAACTAGAATTAGGTATTATAGCACTGGAGTTGAGTTCCAGATACTCAACTTAGTTTCACCCCACAGGCGACTTATGACATAAGAGAAAACCAAGCTCACATTCCAGAATCTAAACACAAAGGATTTTATAATGCAGCCAAATCTTAATGGAGAAACTAGAAAACCTCGATAAAACAGAAACAAAAAGTGGAAATCAAGAAACCATTTTCAAAGCCAATTAATATATACAAAAGGCACATATGGGTCTATTTCATTTCATACTATTTACAAAGACGAGAGTTTAACATGAGAAAAATACAACATACTTGATACTAAATACTGGTCTGGTCTGGTTTCAGGGTAATAAAAATTCACATTCTAACAATGAAATAGTGAACACCTTAAATCTAAATCCAATTTTTTCTTAAACTGGTGAGGCAGAAGTGATCCCAAACTTATCAGAAAGTTTGGTTCTTGTAAATGGTGAAAGTAGCTCCATCTGATGAATGAACTGCACATCATTCACCAAAGGGTTTTCAGTTCTTCTTGGAGGAGATCCTGAGTAGCAAGATGGGGAGCACCCACTACAAATTGATTCCTTTCCTTCAATTTGCTGCAACCAACAGTCAAATCGTGTTCAAACAAAAAACAATAAAGTTAAAGCCAGATTGTAAAAGTTAAGAAAGCAGAAAACATTGAATGAACTAACTACCACTAACCTTCTCACCAATCATGTTTAAAACTTCCATTCTTCCATCAGCATTCACTTGGCTGTTACCAAAGCAACAAACAAGAGAACTGTGAGACAAATACATGTAAAACTCTAATCTAACAATTCATCGATCAAACAAACCTGTGTTTGTTGCATCTGTGGGGCTTGAGAAATTCAGGAATGGCAGGGCTCGGCCGGCGAGGTTTCGGGCAAAGTGGCCGGTCGTTTGTCTCTTTGCCGGAGTCGATATTCTTAAGATTGCTTTTAACTGGCTTGAACTGATGCATATTTTCTGTCCTTTTACACTTCGATGAAGAAGGAGAAGAAAAAAGAATAAGCAAATGCAAGCCCCATCTGAGCACGAGAGAACATAATGTGTATATATATATATATATATACACAGAGATAAAATGGTGAGTGATTAACAATTGAACTCTTCTGAAATCAGGCAGAGAAAGAGAAAGAGAAATACAGAGAGAAGAGAGAGAGTTGGAAGTGAGAAATAAATCAGCGATAAGTGGAGGCAAACTGAAATGAAAGTGAAAAGGAGAGAGCTATAAATTTGCTTGGCTAAGAGTGGATTTAGGATGTGACTGTTTCTTCTCTATTTCCCAGCTTGGCCTACTTTTCCTTTCGTCCAAGTGAGTTTATGTTACCTTAAATTACCATCTTCTGTAAATTAATTAATTAATCAACAGATTAAATTATGAGCTTAATTAAACAGTGACTATGATCATCATGAAGGCAATCCTCATATTTGCAGCATCCACCGCCGGGTGTTCTGGACCTTGTTTTTTGCTTACAAACCTTCGTATTTCTTGACAATTGTCATCACTGTGAGCTAAACTTATAATTATATGCCATACCACGTTAATGTGTATAAGTTCCACGTGCATTGTAGTATACCTTCCACGCACGTTTTACATTCTTCTTTTATAAATCTAACGTTAATGTATGTACCTTTTACATGCGTCGTGATGTGTGCTCTTTTTTTTTTTTTTTTAATAATTGGGATGTCCGGACTAGTTTGTGTGCATCACAACTAATCTTTTGGACAATGTTCTGAAAACCGGACTGTCCGGTCGGACCAGTTCGATCGGGAGCTGACCGTATTTCCGGTCCGGTATCTCAGAAAAACTAGCATTTACCGTTAAACCGGATTGAGCCGCGATTAGACCGTCGGAATACTGTCGAGTCATGGTCCAATCGCAGCTCAATCCCGCCGGATTACAACATCGTTCGATGGAGAAAACACCACCATTCGACGTGACAGCATCTCCAAGACCAAACCCATCCATTTTCAGTGGTCATCGTCCAGCCTTCGTCGCTCACCGTCCACCTAACGTTTACGCGACCGTCGGATTTCTTTTGTTGATTCCAGCGAGTTCCGACGCCGATGAAACTCACTAGCACCACCATCATATTCGCCAACACCTATACATCAAAAGCCCCATGATTCCAACTTCGATTGGCCATTGATCGTCACTGCCGCCACCACTCACTAGTCTCTTCGAGCGACAGGGGTCTTTTAGATAGATTTCAAACCTTAAGGGAGTATTATAGGGGTGTTTTTGATGAAGTTCAAACTTTCAGGGACTAAAATAATTTTACAGAATACGGTCCAACCGACCGAGCCAACCGGTCTAACAGGAAACCGGACCCTTGAATGGGTCATAAGCCGGTCCGGCTTTCGAAACATTGCTTTTGAGACCCTAAAACTATCGATCGAATAAGAGCTTCAGTGACCACTCTTATTAGAGGTTATGGGGACTCAAACTCGGAATACCATGTTAGATATTCCCTTGTTCTTTTACTATTAGACCGTCCAAGGGTGATTAATGTGTACTCGTTGTATTAAAGAGTTTCTCATCGAATATTATTTTGGCTTAATATTAACACTGAATTGATCCTTTTTCTAGGCAAATATGGTAAATTTTTCAATGGGACAAATATCCCACTAATGATTTTTCTTATCAAAATTAATATCTTAAATGGATGAGTTGGTTATAAAATATTGTGCGCCATATTTAGTTGGAAGATTAGTGAGTGAAAAGACGGCCAACAGAAAAAGAGAAGAAGTAGACCAAATATTTCAGCCTTTTGAAAAAGCACAAAGGCTTGTTGTTAGAAATAAATATTTATATACATATATAATTAAATCCTACACCAATTATAACTTTCAAAAGCTGGTTTGGTTACCACCCAACCATAAAAGCGCCTCCTCCTACCGAACGAACCAGACAAAAGAAAAAAGCCCATTAATTCGCAATTGCCACTCACCTTCGCTGACTCCGACCACTCAGTTTTTTTTATAATCTTTTTTCACACTTTTAACGTAATAGTTTACAATTGATTAGTCTCAATTTATTAGATATGATCAATTGAGAGCTGATTAATTAAAAACTATTATATTATAATTATGAGAGAAAGTTTATAAAAAAATATAATAAACGTAGCATTTTCCTTTTTTTACTTGAAGGTAACGGACACATTATAACTTAAGGAAGGTTCTCAAATTTCATTTATACCCTTCAATTTTTACCCTGACTTTAAGGTTTTCAATGTTGTTTAGAAGGGTATTAATGTAATTTCAGTGTGCTCATATTATTTTATAAATACATTTTTTTTTTTACATTAATTCCTCCATACAAATGGGCAATTTCTTCTTCTTCTTCTTTTTTATGAACGTTCTAATATTTATAAAAAGTTTACTTGAATAAAGCTTTTCTACAAATCCCAATGCTGAAAATGAATAATTTGGGAACACATAGAGTGTACATCTTAAGATTTTTCTTTTTCTTTTTATGACTAGACGTGTTTGGGACAGTTTACGCATACTTTAACTAATTTCTCAGAATCCTAAAATTATCAACTGGATAAGAGCTCCAGTGGTTACCCTATTAGTAACCAAGGAATTACTCAAACTCAAAACATCTTGAGTAAAACATCTAAAAGTCTCTATCGAACATCAAAGATTCTTATTAGGAAGGTTTTATAAAATTGCCATCACAAGGAAGATTAGGCTCGAAATTATTAAAACACCACATCAAAATAAGACTATGGTTTATATCCGAGACAAAATAATAGGTACAACTTTATTATATATATTCGCTTTCTTATAACTAGATAAAAATAAAACTCTATATATTTATAACATAAAATTGAAAATTCAATGAATTATCTTTAAAAATGAGCTACCAAATGAAGCCAATATGAAAATAAATAATTGGATTTGGGTTGAGGGCCACACAATAATAAATGCAACTAAGATTCTGTTCGGAAGCTTTCACGAAATTTGTCCATACAATGAGCATTAGGCTCCAAAATGATTAAATCACCCCACCAAGACTCGACAATGCCACCTCCGTAGTGTCTTCACGACAAAATACATCTTCATCATATATTTGCTACTTTTTAGCGCATAAAACTAAACATTTGAACACCCCCCACATATTTAAAATTAACTAAAACACCCCAACCACCTAAGAGGATAGTCAATCGTCCGACCACTAACGTTGGACGGTAGTCGACAACCTTTCATGACTAACTATATCTAGATAGTCGTGCACTAATCTGGTAGTTTTTTGACCAGATCTATCGTAAATCTGGTAGGAAACATCTATAGCGAGATCTTTGGCACTTAATGGCTGAATCTAGCAAAAATCTAGCAGTCAACAGTTAGATTAGTGTACAATCGGCCAGATTCGACAAGTTATACGTCGTTCCAGCCACAGCGATCGACGATGGTTGCTAGCAGGTGGTGGTGGTGGTCTTGAGTAGATTAATTTTCAGATTAGAAGGGAATGAAAGATAATTATTTTTAGTTAAATAGAGTTGTAAAAATGTTTTGAGTTGAACATAACAGAATAACAAAAAATAATCTCCACCCACTTTTAATTTTAAGATAAAAAACCCTATTCAAGTCGGATTAATTTTTTTAAATGAATTTGCCTAATAAGTAAACATAATCTAAATAGAATAATAAAATAATGATTCAAAATAGTGTAACACGTGGCTTTTACCAAATCCACATTTTGTATCCACTTTAATTACAAACATTTTTCACGAGACATTCCCTGCTGTCAGTATCGGTATCGCCTGACACAAAGTGTTATTAAAGAGGGTGAAGGTGGAGGAGACAACTTGTCCTAAAAACCCACTCAAACGACATTAAGAATGGATGCATTTTGTGTCATGTCCCACTCTATGTAGTAATTCATTTAAATGTATTAAGAATGGAAGCCAAAACTTTTTTCTATTAATGTGGTGCGGCTAAAACGTGAAGTTGAAAATTTAAAATGAGAACGCAAATCTCGGTTTATAGACTTTGACTTAAGAAAATCTTCTAGAACCGACCTCCCCCTCTTAAATTTTCTTTTTTTCGTGAATATGATGTCACAAGAATTCAACAGCGTGCACGCGTTGTATAAAGTAATGTTACATACATTACATTACACGTATAAATTTCTCAAAAAAGAAGAAAAAATGACAGGTGTGTTTGTTTTATTATTTTGAATAGTATTTTTGAAATATTATTGGTAAGTAGAGTTTGGTGATTATTACAAGGTAGAATTTAAAAATTAATAAAAAAATTCCTAATTTTTTTGTAAAATGATAAAAACACCCCCATCACACACAATTACCAGATTTTGGCCACCACTGTTGAAATTTAGCGTGTCGTTGTGTCGAGATGACCTTTTCTAGCCAGGTACACCGTGAATTTGACCAAAAAAAGCTAGATTTACGGTCAGATCTGGCCGTGAACCACGACCAAAGATATGACTATCGTTGATGGTCAACGATGGCCATGTCTTGGCCGTCGTTGAAGACCAACTATGGCCAAAGATCTGGCAGTGGATTTGGTCGGTAAATGATAGATCGACGCACTATCGGCCAGATCTAACCAGTAGTGTGCCATTATAGCAGATTTTAGCTATCTTTCGATGGTGATGGTTGGAATCTGGCAAATGTCGATGGGTGGGGGTGTTTTTATTAATTTTTAAATTTTTTTGGGGAGTGTTTAGTTAAATTAATAAACTTAAGAGGTTTAAAAAGTAGAATAAAATAGAATAGTATTTTTAGAATAGGGAAACAAACGTGTATTTTTGAAATAGTATTAATAGGATAGGGAAAAATAATTAAACAAACGGACCGGTCATGTTTATTTTAAAATTCTTATGTGAAATGATATGTTATTTTATAAGTCACACGCTTATAATATTTTGTCACATAAATTCATTATTTATATGTAATACAATTTTTTTCTTTTTTCCTTTTTGTTTTTTGGGATAATTTTGCTACATTTAATTTTAAGTTGAAAAAATATATATACAATTAAACCTCAATAAATTAATAATTTCGCTTAAATAATATTTTTTGCCAATCTTGACTTGGGACTAATGTGGTAAATTAATAATTTGTTATGTTTATAAGATAATATATTTTAATAAAAACACATAGGTATCACTTAATATATAAATTAATAATCTCTTTGTATATCAAAATTATATATACATGACTCTGTTAGAAGGTTTTGAGCTATTTCCTATATCACATTAACTATAAGCTATTATTTGTATCATATTAACTCTTAGCTATAAACTAGGTTGACTATGTTATTTCCAACAACTAAGCCCTATATAACATTAACTATACACAATATATACGTATTAATTTCAATGTTTTGGAAAAAAAAATTAAAAAAATGACTCAATAAATTATTAATTTATACGATTGAATAATATATCATTTAATTAGTAAATTTTTATAGTTTAAAAAATATCAATTTACTGAGTTTGACTATATATATAAAATTGCGTTTGTTTGGCTATTTTCAAAATACTCTATTTCTATTCTTAAAAAAAATGGTATGTTTGTTTCTCTATTCTCAAAATCATATCTTATAATATTCAACTATTTTAAATCCCCATAGGTTTGTTAATTTAACTAAACACCTCCCAACAATTTTTTTTATAAATTGATAAAAGCACCCCCACCCATCCACATTTGTCAGATTTCGACAACCATCATCGAAAGGTGACCAGAATTTGGCGTAATGGCGCATTACCGGCTGGATCTGGCTAGTAGTGCGTCGATCTGACCTTTTTCGGCTAGATCCACATTGGATCTAGCCGAAAAAGGTCAGATCCAATGTGGATCTAGCCGAAAAAGGTCAGATCCATGGCCAAAGATCTGGTCATTGATGACCAGATCTTTGGCCACATCTGGCCGTCAATGACGGCTAATGTATGGCCGGACGGCTAATGTATGGCCAGTCATGCGTTATGAAACAAGATTCTTGCCAGATTCCGAAGGTGGTGGCTGGAATCTAGTAATTGTGGGTTGGGGGGGGGGGGGGGGGGGATGTTTTTATTAATTTATAAACTTTTTATTATTAGGGTTATTTAGCTAAATTAACAAACTTAAGAGTTTTTTTATTAATTTTTAAATCTTACCTTGTAATCATAACCCAACTCAATTTAATAATAATATTTTAAAAATACTTCTCCAAATAATAAAACAAGCAAAGGCTCCGTTTGGTTCAAAATTTGGGGGTTTTGAGAAATGTTTTTTGAAAAAAGTTAAAAAAAAGTTGAATTGGGCGGGTATTACGATGTAGAATTTATAAATTAATAAAATACCCTTTATGTTTGTTTTTTTACAAAATACCCCCAATAATAAAACATTAAAAGTTAACAAAAATACCCCTAACCCACCCTCAAACACCCCCAGCCGGCGACCACCACCGGAGGTGGCCGGAGTCGCCGTATGGGCGCATGACCGGTTGGATCTTGCCGGTCATGCGTCGCTATGGCCTTTTCCGGCCAGATCCAAAAGGCCAGATCTACGGTCAGATCTGGCCGTCAACAGCCAGATCTGGCCGTATTTGCTCTCAACGACGGCCAACAAACGGTCGTCGTTGATGGTCAACGACGACCGTTTGTTGGCAGTAGTGACCGAGTGTTACGGCCAAAGACTTTGGCCTTAGATCTGGCCTTTTCCGGCCAGATCCACGGTGGATCTGGCCGGAAAAGGCTAGATCGGCGAACTGTCGGCCAGATTCAACCGGTAGTGCGCCATCCTACCAGATTCCGGCCATTTTCCGGTGGTGGTGGCCGGAATCTGGTAAATGTGGATTATTGGGGTGTTTTTGTAATTTAAAAAAAAATATTTAGGGGTATTTAATTAAATTATCAAATTTAAGGGGTTTAAAAAAAGTTGAATAATATTGGGAGTAGTATTTCCAAAAATCTGAGTTTTTGGGTATTTTACTGTTTAACTTTTTTGGGAATACTAAAAGTAGTATTCCCAAAACTGAAACAAACACAGCCCAAAGTTTTTGGGTATTTTACTGTTTAACTTTTTTGGGAATACTAAAAGTAGTATTCCCAAAACTGAAACAAACGCAGCCAAAGTTTTTAAACTTTGAAATGAGGTTTTTTTAAAAAATATTAAAAACTAGAACACGGAACATAAGAACAAAATTGAAAGCGACTTTTTACGAGTAATGCTATGCGTACTCACGGATCTTACTAATTTTTGTTAAAATTATATATGGTACCCGTATTATGTTTATGGTATCCGTACTATGCTTATGATACCCATACTATGTTTTAAGTTAGTACGCTGGTTAATAAAATTTGTTAGTATCCATGGCTTCGTGTGGTTCACAATTGGGTGTTTTTGAGAAAAGTTTTTTGAAAAAAGTTAAAAAAAAAGTTGAATTTGGCGGGTATTACGATGTAGGATTTATAAATTTAAAATACCTCCTATGTTTGTTTATTTACTTACAAAACACTCCCTATAATAAAACATTAAAAGTTAACAAAAACACCCCCAACCCAATCTCAAATACGGACAGCCGGCCACCACCGCTAGAGGGTGGTCGGATTCATCGTATCGACGCATGACCAGCTAGATCTTGCCGGTCGTGTGTCGATATGGCCTTTTTCGGCCAGATTCACGGTGGATCTGGTCGGCAAAGGCCAGATCTATGGCCAGATCTGGCCGTTGTATTTGCTCGTGTTGGCCGTCGTTACCGACTGTTACGGCCAAAGCTCTGGCTGTCAATGGCCAGATCTTTGGCTTTAGATCTGGTCTTTTCTGGCCAGATCCACCGTGGATATGATCGGAAAAGGCTAGATCAGTGCATTACCGACCAGATTCAGCCAGTAGTGCACCATCCTAACAGATTCTGACATTTTCAGGCAGTGGTGGCTGGAATCTGATAAATGTGGATTACTGGGGTGTTTTTGTAATTTTTAGAAAAATATTTAGTGGTATTTAATTAAATTATCAAATTTAAGGGGTTTAAAAAAAGTTAAATAATATTGAGAATAATATTCTCAAAAATCAGAATTTTTAGGTATTTTACTGTTTAACTTTTTTGAGAATATTAAAAGTAGTATTCTCAATTGGCAACCAAACGAACCCTATAGTATTATTGATTTTTGACAGCATGTTGGAGATTAAAATAAATAAATAAAAAAAAATTTAAAGCTTTTGGTTTGATTGACATTTGACAAGGGCGGAAGGCAAGGGCCGCAGCGCGCAGGGGCCAGGGCTTCTCGCTTCTCATTTCTCTGATAAAAGTCGTAGCTTCATTAATTAGATTACTCCTCTCGTCAATGAACAACTCCCCTACGTGTTAACTGTTAAGGTAGCTTCCCCTCTCTGTCCGTTGATCCCACTTGATGTTCGACGCCCTTTAGCTGTATTTTGCAGGTAGGTCCAGCTCTTTTCATCACCCTTTATTCACTTGATTGCTCGAAACGTGTCCTCTTTTCGTACATTGAACCGTCGTCACTGTCACTATACGCTTTACCTCTCTCATCTCATCAGTAATACACTTTGATAGGATGCGACCGTTTACTTTCACCAACAACCTCCAGGCTCCAACGCCCTCTCTTTCTTATTATCATTCACGTCCCTATATTTTCTTTTTTATTATTTTAGTCCTATATTATTTCACACATTTCCCTTTTTGACTTGACTTACGTATAAAATGAGTAAACGCTTTTTTTTTATGCTTTGCACGTTCAAGTCTCGGCTGTTTCTCCCTTTGCTTCCACCACTCAATAACCGTGGAAAGTGTTTTTCTTATTTATAAAACAGATTTTCAAAGGTATTTTTTTCGTTTTGAGTCTTAAAACCCGTACAACTTTGTTGTGAAAAAATGTCTTTAGGTGGTAATAGTATCCTTATGCTATATAAACGATTAAAGTTCTCGTCTCCTAACCGATGTGAGCTTCGACATCAACACAATTAATTTTAATATATTTTTAAAAGTTATTAATTAAATCAAAATATTCTTATAAGTGTTTTTCTTAATTATAGAACAATCCTTTAATTTCAAACATGATGGTTATTAATCTATAATTATACTTAAGAGTTTGAGATTCCCATCTAAATCGGGTCATTAATATAACATTATAAAGCACTTCTTGTTGTATTCTTGTAAACAAAGCCAATTTTATTTTATTTTATTTTTTGCTATGAAACCCATTTCTCGGAATATAATCTTGAATAATCAAATGCATATCTTTTTCTACTTAGCCTCGTCATTTAGTTGATATTAAGATATAGAATATGATAATAAAGTTGAGAATTGAAGATACATTGACTTTATAATATAATGGAAACAACTACGATTTGACTAATTCATACGCGTTGTTTGGGTTAAAAGTTATATATATATTTATTTATAATGTATTCATAACCTTTATTTTTAAAGGGTATTTAAATACTTAAAAAATACATTTGCAGTTTCCATGGAAATTTAATTTATTCAAATAATTAAACATGCACTAGTTGAAGTAATTCTTTGTTTTAAATGTTTGAGAATATTTTTTTAAATAAAAATGTTTAAGGTCATATTTTTTCACACCTTTAAGTTTCGAACCACTCAACAAAAAACTACTTTATTTCTTCGTCAATAGCTTTCCCTTTAGTAGTACGTATCTAATAATTGACCAAATTTTTTTTTCTTTGATGATAGGGAGCGTTCAGGTAATTTTGCGTGTATCTATATGGTGTTGAGATGTAAATAATAAACGATATATGATATGAATTTCAGAAATGAGAAACCCCTTTGAAAGGGTTTATTTTTAACTATTTAAAACACGAGGGGTTTTAGATAATTATCTTAAAATAAACAAAATCTAGCGAGAAAGAGGAGGACAATTGTAAAACAAAAGAAATATAAATTTAATCAGAAAAAACATTAATTTTTTTTTTTTTAAAATAAAAAAATCTAGAGGTCCCATCTGCTACCGCAATTTGGCACCAAACACTGCGCGGTCATCGCTTCACAGCGAGAGAAATCGAGAGATTTTGACTTCTCTCCTTCAAACTTATTTATCATCAACAATCTATTTAACACCAAACTTCAACTCAACTCGCCTCAGAAACGCCCAACTCGAACTCGAACTTAAACTCAGGAGGTGAGTTGAGCACGAACGCGTCAATTCACTTTAAATCAATCTTCACATTTCTATTTTCTTTCTCTCATCATTATTTTCTTTTCTTTTTTCCTTCACAAAATTCTCCTCCTCCTCTTCTTCTTCTGAGCCATGGCTGAGGCTAACTGTTTCAACTCTCTTTATGTTTTGCTAATGTTATTGTGCTGCGCCACGTGTTCCTACGGGTTTGGTACTTTCGGCTTTAGCATCCATCACCGTTTCTCGGATCCGGTTAAGGGAATTATGGCCGTTGATGACTTACCGGATAAAGGAAGTTTCTCTTACTACTCTGCTATGGCCCACCGTGACCGCGTGTTTCATGTTCATGGCCGTGGCCGTGGACTTGCAACGGAAAGTGATCAAACGCCGTTAACTTTTGAATATGGAAACGACACTTACCGACTCAATTCCCTTGGATTGTAAGCTAATCTTTCTCTGTTTTTTATTTTTTATTTATTTATTTTTTTCATTTATCTTCCTTTTCATATTTGAACTGTTGGAATTGTAATTTTGATGGTTGTGGAGAACTGTAGAGGTGATCCGTTGGCTCAAGTACTCAACTTATGTCAAATTGCTTGTTTCTTATATTTAGGAAATTTAGGAAGTCATTTTTTTAAAGAATTTTTACACCTATGTTTATAAATAGAAATTAATTTTGATTAATTTTTTTTAAAGGCCACCAGTTTTTAAGTTTATAAATTATAAGTTTGACGGAGAAGCTATATCGTAAAATAAAACAATAACATTTCATGATTTTCTTGCTTATTTAAGAACATGATTCAATTTATTTTCATTAAGTAAATTCGTTTATTATATTAAATGCATTTTCTTTATACGCTTTTTTTGGATCATATAATATTTTCAAATTGATATTTTAGTATTTTTTTTTCCCGTTAGTCTGAAGCTTATAAATTTATTGTACGGTGTTAACACTAAAATTTTTTCATGGAGTAACTAATAATTTATATATTTTCTTTTGAATTTCAGTTTATATTATGCCAATGTTTCGTTGGGTACACCAGCTTTGTCGTATCTGGTGGCGCTAGACACCGGAAGTGACCTGTTCTGGTTACCATGTGATTGTACCAGTTGTGTCCATGGCTTGAATACTACAACAGGGCAGGTTGTTACTTATATTTGGAGGGTGACTTTTAAATTTTAAGATTTTAGGTTGAATTTTGGCAATTTATTTCTAAATGGTTGCTGTGAACCTTCCAATATCATAAACATTCAGACTCATTTCTGTTAAAACTTTTAATATCAAATGAGTACTTTTAGAACTTGGGAAGCATCTGGAAAGTTATCCAAATGTATCTTTGGTAGGAATCTTTTTTATGTCTTTGAAACAGCTTGGCAATTGTTTGTTGAACGCTCTCTTTGGTCTTCTAGTTTCCTGTAAAACTCAAAACAAATTGATGCATTTGAGAGAGGTTGAAAAATATTTAATTTTTGTCTGCATACTTCCCTATTTCTACAGTCTAATGCAATTTTTTCATACAGGTAATAGAATTTAATATCTACAGCCCTAATGCATCATCAACAAGTTCAAAGGTTACTTGTAACAGCTCCTTATGTGAAAGCCAAAACCAGTGCCCTTCAACTACCAGTAATTGTCCTTATCAAGTTCGATATATTTCTGAGGGCACTTCATCAACTGGGACCTTGGTTGAGGATGTACTGCACTTGATCACAAATGATGATAATTCAAAACCTTTTAATCCTCGTATTACTTTTGGGTAGGCAAATTTCTTTATTTGTTACTTTGAAGTTGCGAATTTCACCAAAAAATCTTTTGAAATCTTCTACATGGTTTTGGTGCACAAAAATTCCCTTATTGAATTGCTGATATCAAATGGCTCTTATCCTTGGGATTATTACTTCCTACGAATGGAATCTTGATTCTGTTAGACCTAATATTATTGATACTAAAAAGATTATTGAAATTAACGTTGTAAACAGTAAGAGGGTTTAAAAGTTTCGTCCAAAACTTATTGAGTTCATATACTACCATAGATTCTATATATATATATATATATTTCCCACTGATATATTTATGTTACTTTCTGTTAAATTTAGATTTGCTACTCTATTGCAGTTGTGGTCGCGTTCAGACTGGTTCATTTTTGGATGGTGCAGCACCTAATGGTCTATTTGGGCTCGGTGTGGCCAACCAATCAGTTCCTAGCATCTTAGCAAGTCAGGGGCTAATACCAAATTCCTTTTCTATGTGCTTTGGGAATGATGGTGTTGGGAGAATCAGCTTTGGAGATCAAGGCAACTCAGGCCAAGGAGAAACACCGTTTTCTCTAAGGCAATCACAGTAAGTGATCACTTTGATCTTCCTTTCTCTGGTCCATTTGATCTACAATTCAAGTGAGCTGTACTAATCTTCTTGTACTGAAATTTCTTGTCAGTCCAACATACAATGTTACTGTCACTAAAATTGAGGTTGGGGGTTCTGCCTCTGATTTAGAGTTTACTGCAATCTTTGATTCTGGTACCTCGTTTACATACTTAAATGACCCAGCTTATACACAAATTTCTGAGAGTGTAAGTAGTTTACATAATTGTTTTTCTATTTTTTATACGAAGTTTCAGCTTACAATCTAATTACTTAATAATATGTTTTTCTTTTTTGGCAGTTCAATAACTTGGCACAAGAAAAACGATTTACATCTGAGAGCTCTCAGCTTCCTTTTGACTATTGTTATGTCTTAAGGTCATTTCTACATGCAAAAGACTACTTTATATTAGTTTTTTCCTTCTGAAATTGATCACTAACTTTCTCTTTACTTGCAAGCAGCTTAAATCAATCTAACTTCAGCTATCCAGTTGTGAATTTAACAATGAAAGGTGGCAACCCATTTTATGTCAATGAGCCAATAGTAGTTGTTTCCGCTGAGGTAAGTTCTCACTTCTACTGCAATGATTTTGACTCGTCTCACACTGCTGATGAAATTCATTGTTTTGTTTTCAGGATATCAGTTTATACTGTCTTGGTGTTGTCAAAAGTGATGATGTGAACATCATTGGACGTGAGTATTTTTATCCTCACTAGTGTTTCTTGTTTTGATCGTTCAATTGGTGTTTTGGCTTTTCAATGACTTGTCATTTGTCAAATTCAACTTAGTCAATTTCATTCTCTTTTGAAAAGACTTGAGATGATTGTTTTATGCTTGTGGAAGTTCTTCCTTGTAAACTTACCTATTTCTTTTTGTCTTTTTTTCTCTTCCTCCTTTTTGAAGAGGAAAGGGATGGCATAAGGCATTTCTTTTGGTACATTGATCAGATTCATTATATTTTTTCATCTCATATTTACCTATGCATATTATAGCAACAATGAAGGAATCTAGTTGTCTCTCATTCAAAGTAGTAACTTTCTAAAAAAATTATTAATTGTGAGTTTAAATTGAAAAGGCTTCTAGGAGAAATTGTTTTCCTTTTTGATTTATTCTAAATTATTACCATGATTTGACTTGGCTTTAGAATTTTATATACTGATAGCAATAATGTATGTTTGCAAGTATCCATTTAGTAATTGTTGCCTATAGTATAATTTTTGTTTCATTTGATCCAGAAAACTTCATGACTGGTTATAACATGGTCTTCAATCGAGAAAAGAATGTTTTGGGTTGGACGCCATCCAACTGTGAGTATTATCCCATCTAAACTTGACTTTCATGGTTTACATTTTCTTTTAAAACACTTGTAGTGAAACCTGGAAATGCATATACATTTTTTCTCAGGTTACAACGAAAGCAGCACCAGCATTTTCCCAGTTAGCCCACCCACAAATTCTGCAGTTCCACCAGCTACTGCTGTCAATCCAGAAGCCAGAACTAGTAACAGTAATAACACTCCCATATCGGCACCAACTACAGGAAGTCATTCACCTAATTTACACCCTTTCACTTGTGCTATTATGATGCTTCTTGTTTCCTTTTTAGCTGTTGTCTGATGTTTCTTTCCTTATCCTGAGAGTTTCTTTCCTTATCCTGAGAGTTTCTTTAAACCCTGTATCATATTGGTATTAGAGGTCATTTTTTCCTGGAAAAATGATATTTGCTTCTCATTTTTTTCGGAGTTAACATTATTTAAAGATGGGGTTGTATATATATAGGCTGTATGAACAGAGATCAGACCGGTAGGATAGATACTCCGGATTTGGCAGGTTATTTGAACAATTTCCATTATTATTAATAATATTATTATTATTATTTGTGAATTGCTTTTCGAATTTGTAACAAATTTCCTGATAAGCTGTATAGGAATTAGCCCTTGACATCTGAAAAGGTGGGAGCACAAGGGACAGTTAAAACATAAATCATAAACTTAATTTATGTAGAACAGTAGAAGATCAAAAATTGTGCATGAGATTATTTCTTATTCTGTTCAATTGAAAGATTAATTTTTGCCTACTTTTTATGAGCTGTAGTACTTTTAGCTCTAGGTTGGTAATGGTCCCATTTTGAGGGGATCTTTAAACCGAATGAAAGTAAACCAAGGGTTAAGTTTAAGGTATACGTTAAAAAGATAGTTGATGGTTTATTTTAGTCTTAACAGATAAACAGTTTCTCAAAACATGAAGCAACAGGCGACTGTGCTGTGACTAAAACATTCCCAGATTTTGGTTTTGCTGTTTCGGTATTGGTTTTTATTTTGTTGAATGAAAACAAGATAAAAGATGATGTTTAAGACACATTAATTAAAATAATATCACAAGATTCTTCAAAATGGTAGGGACTGGACTCTTGAGTATATTATTCAAGGTCTCTTGAGTTCGATTTTTTTCAATTGCTAATAGAGATGACCACTTAAAGGTTTACTTAGTTGTTAACTTTAACACCTAAGGGATTAGTCGAGATATACACAAAATTTAGGTGAATTCAAATTAGTCGAAAGACTCTAGTAATAAAAAACTGAATGAGAACCTCAAATAGAAAGAAATAAGCATTGAAAAAAAATTATTACTAAAACCCCTGAAAATTTGATACAAGTATTCAATAGCTGCAAGCTCACGCAGCAAGGAAACTAAATAATTCGAAAACAATTCAAAATATAAAGAAGCTAACAACAGACATTTGGGATCTCCAAACCAACAGCAAGTTCCATCAAAGAGCTTCGGGACTTTACATAGTAAATAATTTCAAGCAAATTACCAATTGCTTTTCCAAGTGGTCTACTGGATTAACTATTTTGAGGAAGGAATCAAGATGGCGATAAAAAATTTATACTACAAGCTTTGTCTAAAAGTATGAACCACTTAAATACAAAGAAGATATTGTCAACTCTACAAACTCATTAATTAGCGAAGCAAACAGCCACAAGTATAAATGCGAGAAGGTAAATACCATTTTGTAAATTTTGCAACATGTACTATCATTTTGTGACTCTTACATTATCAGTTTATGATAACCGCAGAATGAGGTTCTACATGAATACTCTTCTTTTTTCTTCTACAGATAGGCAACTTCAAAACGCTCAAAAGAATTAAAAAGGGTATCAACAGAATTGAGTTTAATAAGTTAACAACAAAAATGGCAATAAAATAAGCCAATAGTCTATGTAAAACTCTCTTAGCATCTCAATTTCCACAAGTGAAGAATAATAGGAAACACACCTTCTATTTCCTTGTCTTTTCATTTTCTTGTGGCTTTGGTCTTCTTCTTTACAGGTTTATAAACATCATTTTCCTCAACATCTATAGATGACAATCTATCTCTCTTTGGCCTCTTACCATTGGAGGGCAATTGAACTTGCTTGGATTTCATCTTGACTGATCTAACCAATGAAGACAACTCATGCTTTTCCCTCTTTGAAGAAGAAACATCGGCCTTCATGGGCATGGACACCTCAAGTTCACTAGATGGTAAATTACTGGGTTCATTATCGACCAATTCTCTGCGGTCGGTCTTCTGCTGCCTCTGTGCCACCTGCCGAGCATAAGCTGCACTCCTGCAAAACACAGAACCAGGATACTCAGCCGCAATACCATAAATTTAAACTCTATAATATCTTAAAGAGTTAAAATAAGGCAATTATATGACAAATTGAAAAAAGTTAATTTAAAAGAACATGATCATTCAAACATCAAGATCAAGTACTGTCTTCGGGTCACAAAAGTGATTCTAATTCATATAACTCTTGTTTTAGAATGAATTTAAAATTGGGTTTGGAATTGTTCATACCTTTTGAACTGTGGATCAGTGGGATCCAAAGCATAAAGAGGAGAAGTGAACAAAGCTGAAAACCGCGGATCTTCACAGTCAACAGTAGGTATTTTGCCTTCAATTGGAACTTCTTTTCTCTTTTTCCCCTTGGCCTTCTTAGGCTTTAAATTATATCCCTTCAAACCATTATCCATCCCTTTGTCATCAGCCAATAATAACTCAAGCTCTGCCATGCTTGCATTTGCTTCTACATCTGTATCTTGATGTTGCTTTCCTTCTTTTTCACCTTTACTCTGAGACCCCTTTTTACTCTTCTTAACTGAAGGCTCCTCAACGAAAAAATCATCTGCTTCTTCTACTGCCTCTTGATCAGTATCACTACTCTCCTCATCTGATGAATACTTTGATTTATTTTTCCTGGACTTCTTTTTCTCACGTCTTTTCCTGAGATAGGCCTCCCAAACTGTTTCTGACTTCTTATCCTTCTTTTCCAAAATGCGCTTGCTTATATCCTCCAAACCAGTATTGAAAGTGACCTCCATATCCTGGCCATCCTCCTCACCGTCTCCATCTGAACCATCAACAGACTGGAGTAAAGCACGGTACATATCTCGTTTTTTACTCTTTTCATCAGATTGCTCCTCTGTGACATTATCATCTTCATCATCACTTTCACTCTCTTCAGAAGCCAAAAACTCCTTTATTTCCAACTGAGCTAGCTGCATGAAAACAGACAGTATCAGAGGATATCAACATTAAGAAATTTGAACGAGTGGTGAAGTGGAAACATTATCTCCATACTGTTTTTTACGAGACTCGTTGATTTTATAAATGTCCTTCTTGTTATCCCTATTATCATCGTTTTGTCTAATATGCAACTTTCATGGCCTCTCAAAAAGTGACAAATAAACCAAGCAACATGGTTATCCACATTCACATGGAGAAATACATCAAATTATGGAAACATTTTGAATCAAACAACACTAATATGTAGGTCAAATGTTTATCTGTCCTTACTAGTGATATTATCATCTGCTATATGGCCAAAACAAAAAAGTAAATACAATTGAAAAACACAAGCCTTTGACTCATTCTACCTGAATCCCAAAGAGGAAGAAAAAGTAGTTTCCCAGGAAGACAAGTAGCCCCTAGAGTTGGAAAACAGATTTTGCATTGCATATGAAGACAGACACAAATATGACATTGACCCTTAGCTACCATCTTAACATTCAAAGATTGTAAAAGTAGCTTACATGTGATCTTGAAGAACTGACTGCATCAATACAAAATATTGCACACAAATATGCTAAAACTTCAGTCTCAATGCAACACTTAAAAGGCACCATTTTCAAAAAAAAAAAATTAAGCAAAGAGAAACTGATCACTAAAGTAAAGCAACCATTTGAATAGATGGAATACAACACAAAACTGAACTCTATATTATATTAGACTAAAATTTCACAAGAATCAGAAGAAGAATCATCATAAACATACTTGTTACAAATTCTAGATTTAGCACACCGACCTGATCAGCATTAAATTTTCGATTCAAGGTCTTTGAACGGTCTGGTTCATCGTCGTCCCAAGAAAGATGAACATTACTATGTTGCAGGGCTTTGGTATAAAAATCTAAACCCCCATAGTTTGTAGGAGCCTGAACAAAAACAAGGATTATCAATAACTCCACTTTATTGCTATAAACACAAACCTATACAGCACATATATTTATAAATATATTAGCACCTCTTGATCATATGGCAAAGATACATACCTCTCTTGCAACATCCCGATGCGGATGTTTAAATTCCATAGAGTCAGGAATAAATCTCAAATCAAGCTTGTTTGATGATCTTTCAAACTCAACTCCATCACAAGATTTGTAAAGGTAGTCTGCTGTTGCACTAGAATCACATTCCACAACAGCATAGTAGTACCTGAGAGAAAGTGACATATACTTTTATGAACACCTTATAAAAGAAGGAGAAAAACAAAGGTATGATAAAGTGAGCAAGATAACTATTCATTCATTAAGTCAAGTAAAGCAGTTTTTGATAATGGGTAATGATACAAAACTCAAAAAGAACTCAAAAATCTCATCCCAAATGATGCATTCATACTTGTCACTGACGTATAAAGTATAAGCTAATGATAATAAGCTGATGTGATAAGTGACATGGTGATATCATATATAATAGCACAACACTTGGGATGTGAATTTTGTAATACTACTCGAGATATGTAGTATTACTCTTTCTAAGATGACTATGGGCTGGGACTAAAATTATAAAACATTGTGAACTCACAGTTTAATGGACATCTAGACTTAAATAAAGTTCAACACACACAAATAGTATTCAAAAGCCCAAATTATGAGTAACAAGGATTGCAAAATCCTCACAGAAGAGGCATTACATTATTCAGTTTATGTAACCGCAAGAATGAGGTTCTACATGAATACTCTTCTTTTTTCTTCTACAGATGGCAACTTCAAAACGCTCAAAAGAATTAAAAAGGGTATCAACAGAAGTGAGTTTAATAAGTTACACACAATGGCAATAAAATAAGCCAATATTCTATGTAAAACTCTCTTAGCATCTCAATTTCCACAAGTGAAGAATATAGGAAACACACCTTCTATTTCCTGTCTTTTCATTTTCTTGTGGCTTTGGTCTTCTTCTTTACAGGTTTATAAACATCATTTTCCTCAACATCTATAGATGACAATCTATCTCTCTTTGGCCTCTTACCATTGGAGGGCAATTGAACTTGCTTGGATTTCATCTTGACTGATCTAACCATGAACAACTCATGCTTTTCCCTCTTTGAAGAGAAACATCGGCCTTCATGGGCATGGACCCTCAAGTCACTAGATGGTAAATTACTGGGTTCATTATCGACCAATTCTCTCCGGTCGTCTTCTGCTGCCTCTGTCCACCTGCCGAGCATAAGCTGCACTCCTGCAAAACACAGAACCAGGATATCAGCCGCATACCTAATTTAAACTCTATAATATCTTAAAGAGTTAAAATAAGGCAATTATTGACAAATTGAAAAAGTTAATTTAAAAGAACATTACTGAGGTAAGTTCTCACTTCTACTGCAATGATTTTGACTCGTCTCACACTGCTGATGAAATTCATTGTTTTGTTTTCAGGATATCAGTTTATACTGTCTTGGTGTTGTCAAAAGTGATGATGTGAACATCATTGGACGTGAGTATTTTTATCCTCACTAGTGTTTCTTGTTTTGATCGTTCAATTGGTGTTTTGGCTTTTCAATGACTTGTCATTTGTCAAATTCAACTTAGTCAATTTCATTCTCTTTTGAAAAGACTTGAGATGATTGTTTTATGCTTGTGGAAGTTCTTCCTTGTAAACTACCTATTTCTTTTTGTCTTTTTTTCTCTTCCTCCTTTTTGAAGAGGAAAGGGATGGCATAAGGCATTTTTTTGGTACATTGATCAGATTCATTATATTTTTTCATCTCATATTTACCTATGCATATTATAGCAACAATGAAGGAATCTAGTTGTCTCTCATTCAAAGTAGTAACTTTCTAAAAAAATTATTAATTGTGAGTTTAAATTGAAAAGGCTTCTAGGAGAAATTGTTTTCCTTTTTGATTTATTCTAAATTATTACCATGATTTGACTTGGCTTTAGAATTTTATATACTGATAGCAATAATGTATGTTTGCAAGTATCCATTTAGTAATTGTTGCCTATAGTATAATTTTTGTTTCATTTGATCCAGAAAACTTCATGACTGGTTATAACATGGTCTTCAATCGAGAAAAGAATGTTTTGGGTTGGACGCCATCCAACTGTGAGTATTATCCCATCTAAACTTGACTTTCATGGTTTACATTTTCTTTTAAAACACTTGTAGTGAAACCTGGAAATGCATATACATTTTTTCTCAGGTTACAACGAAAGCAGCACCAGCATTTTCCCAGTTAGCCCACCCACAAATTCTGCAGTTCCACCAGCTACTGCTGTCAATCCAGAAGCCAGAACTAGTAACAGTAATAACACTCCCATATCGGCACCAACTACAGGAAGTCATTCACCTAATTTACACCCTTTCACTTGTGCTATTATGATGCTTCTTGTTTCCTTTTTAGCTGTTGTCTGATGTTTCTTTCCTTATCCTGAGAGTTTCTTTCCTTATCCTGAGAGTTTCTTTAAACCCTGTATCATATTGGTATTAGAGGTCATTTTTTCCTGGAAAAATGATATTTGCTTCTCATTTTTTTCGGAGTTAACATTATTTAAAGATGGGGTTGTATATATATAGGCTGTATGAACAGAGATCAGACCGGTAGGATAGATACTCCGGATTTGGCAGGTTATTTGAACAATTTCCATTATTATTAATAATATTATTATTATTATTTGTGAATTGCTTTTCGAATTTGTAACAAATTTCCTGATAAGCTGTATAGGAATTAGCCCTTGACATCTGAAAAGGTGGGAGCACAAGGGACAGTTAAAACATAAATCATAAACTTAATTTATGTAGAACAGTAGAAGATCAAAAATTGTGCATGAGATTATTTCTTATTCTGTTCAATTGAAAGATTAATTTTTGCCTACTTTTTATGAGCTGTAGTACTTTTAGCTCTAGGTTGGTAATGGTCCCATTTTGAGGGGATCTTTAAACCGAATGAAAGTAAACCAAGGGTTAAGTTTAAGGTATACGTTAAAAAGATAGTTGATGGTTTATTTTAGTCTTAACAGATAAACAGTTTCTCAAAACATGAAGCAACAGGCGACTGTGCTGTGACTAAAACATTCCCAGATTTTGGTTTTGCTGTTTCGGTATTGGTTTTTATTTTGTTGAATGAAAACAAGATAAAAGATGATGTTTAAGACACATTAATTAAAATAATATCACAAGATTCTTCAAAATGGTAGGGACTGGACTCTTGAGTATATTATTCAAGGTCTCTTGAGTTCGATTTTTTTCAATTGCTAATAGAGATGACCACTTAAAGGTTTACTTAGTTGTTAACTTTAACACCTAAGGGATTAGTCGAGATATACACAAAATTTAGGTGAATTCAAATTAGTCGAAAGACTCTAGTAATAAAAAACTGAATGAGAACCTCAAATAGAAAGAAATAAGCATTGAAAAAAAATTATTACTAAAACCCCTGAAAATTTGATACAAGTATTCAATAGCTGCAAGCTCACGCAGCAAGGAAACTAAATAATTCGAAAACAATTCAAAATATAAAGAAGCTAACAACAGACATTTGGGATCTCCAAACCAACAGCAAGTTCCATCAAAGAGCTTCGGGACTTTACATAGTAAATAATTTCAAGCAAATTACCAATTGCTTTTCCAAGTGGTCTACGGGATTAACTATTTTGAGGAAGGAATCAAGATGGCGATAAAAAATTTATACTACAAGCTTTGTCTAAAAATATGAACCACTTAAATACAAAGAAGATATTGTCAACTCTACAAACTCATTAATTAGCGAAGCAAACAGCCACAAGTATAAATGCGAGAAGGTACATACCATTTTGTAAATTTTGCAACATGTACTATCATTTTGTGACTCTTACATTATCAGTTTATGATAACCGCAGAATGAGGTTCTACATGAATACTCTTCTTTTTTCTTCTACAGATAGGCAACTTCAAAACGCTCAAAAGAATTAAAAAGGGTATCAACAGAATTGAGTTTAATAAGTTAACAACAAAAATGGCAATAAAATAAGCCAATAGTCTATGTAAAACTCTCTTAGCATCTCAATTTCCACAAGTGAAGAATAATAGGAAACACACCTTCTATTTCCTTGTCTTTTCATTTTCTTGTGGCTTTGGTCTTCTTCTTTACAGGTTTATAAACATCATTTTCCTCAACATCTATAGATGACAATCTATCTCTCTTTGGCCTCTTACCATTGGAGGGCAATTGAACTTGCTTGGATTTCATCTTGACTGATCTAACCAATGAAGACAACTCATGCTTTTCCCTCTTTGAAGAAGAAACATCGGCCTTCATGGGCATGGACACCTCAAGTTCACTAGATGGTAAATTACTGGGTTCATTATCGACCAATTCTCTGCGGTCGGTCTTCTGCTGCCTCTGTGCCACCTGCCGAGCATAAGCTGCACTCCTGCAAAACACAGAACCAGGATACTCAGCCGCAATACCATAAATTTAAACTCTATAATATCTTAAAGAGTTAAAATAAGGCAATTATATGACAAATTGAAAAAAGTTAATTTAAAAGAACATGATCATTCAAACATCAAGATCAAGTACTGTCTTCGGGTCACAAAAGTGATTCTAATTCATATAACTCTTGTTTTAGAATGAATTTAAAATTGGGTTTGGAATTGTTCATACCTTTTGAACTGTGGATCAGTGGGATCCAAAGCATAAAGAGGAGAAGTGAACAAAGCTGAAAACCGCGGATCTTCACAGTCAACAGTAGGTATTTTGCCTTCAATTGGAACTTCTTTTCTCTTTTTCCCCTTGGCCTTCTTAGGCTTTAAATTATATCCCTTCAAACCATTATCCATCCCTTTGTCATCAGCCAATAATAACTCAAGCTCTGCCATGCTTGCATTTGCTTCTACATCTGTATCTTGATGTTGCTTTCCTTCTTTTTCACCTTTACTCTGAGACCCCTTTTTACTCTTCTTAACTGAAGGCTCCTCAACGAAAAAATCATCTGCTTCTTCTACTGCCTCTTGATCAGTATCACTACTCTCCTCATCTGATGAATACTTTGATTTATTTTTCCTGGACTTCTTTTTCTCACGTCTTTTCCTGAGATAGGCCTCCCAAACTGTTTCTGACTTCTTATCCTTCTTTTCCAAAATGCGCTTGCTTATATCCTCCAAACCAGTATTGAAAGTGACCTCCATATCCTGGCCATCCTCCTCACCGTCTCCATCTGAACCATCAACAGACTGGAGTAAAGCACGGTACATATCTCGTTTTTTACTCTTTTCATCAGATTGCTCCTCTGTGACATTATCATCTTCATCATCACTTTCACTCTCTTCAGAAGCCAAAAACTCCTTTATTTCCAACTGAGCTAGCTGCATGAAAACAGACAGTATCAGAGGATATCAACATTAAGAAATTTGAACGAGTGGTGAAGTGGAAACATTATCTCCATACTGTTTTTTACGAGACTCGTTGATTTTATAAATGTCCTTCTTGTTATCCCTATTATCATCGTTTTGTCTAATATGCAACTTTCATGGCCTCTCAAAAAGTGACAAATAAACCAAGCAACATGGTTATCCACATTCACATGGAGAAATACATCAAATTATGGAAACATTTTGAATCAAACAACACTAATATGTAGGTCAAATGTTTATCTGTCCTTACTAGTGATATTATCATCTGCTATATGGCCAAAACAAAAAAGTAAATACAATTGAAAAACACAAGCCTTTGACTCATTCTACCTGAATCCCAAAGAGGAAGAAAAAGTAGTTTCCCAGGAAGACAAGTAGCCCCTAGAGTTGGAAAACAGATTTTGCATTGCATATGAAGACAGACACAAATATGACATTGACCCTTAGCTACCATCTTAACATTCAAAGATTGTAAAAGTAGCTTACATGTGATCTTGAAGAACTGACTGCATCAATACAAAATATTGCACACAAATATGCTAAAACTTCAGTCTCAATGCAACACTTAAAAGGCACCATTTTCAAAAAAAAAAAATTAAGCAAAGAGAAACTGATCACTAAAGTAAAGCAACCATTTGAATAGATGGAATACAACACAAAACTGAACTCTATATTATATTAGACTAAAATTTCACAAGAATCAGAAGAAGAATCATCATAAACATACTTGTTACAAATTCTAGATTTAGCACACCGACCTGATCAGCATTAAATTTTCGATTCAAGGTCTTTGAACGGTCTGGTTCATCGTCGTCCCAAGAAAGATGAACATTACTATGTTGCAGGGCTTTGGTATAAAAATCTAAACCCCCATAGTTTGTAGGAGCCTGAACAAAAACAAGGATTATCAATAACTCCACTTTATTGCTATAAACACAAACCTATACAGCACATATATTTATAAATATATTAGCACCTCTTGATCATATGGCAAAGATACATACCTCTCTTGCAACATCCCGATGCGGATGTTTAAATTCCATAGAGTCAGGAATAAATCTCAAATCAAGCTTGTTTGATGATCTTTCAAACTCAACTCCATCACAAGCTTTGTAAAGGTAGTCTGCTGTTGCACTAGAATCACATTCCACAACAGCATAGTAGTACCTGAGAGAAAGTGACATATACTTTTATAAACACCTTATAAAAGAAGGAGAAAAACAAAGGTATGATAAAGTAAGCAAGATAACTATTCATTCATTAAGTCAAGTAAAGCAGTTTTTGATAATGGGTAATGATACAAAACTCAAAAAGAACTCAAAAATCTCATCCCAAATGATGCATTCATACTTGTCACTGACGTATAAAGTATAAGCTAATGATAATAAGCTGATGTGATAAGTGACATGGTGATACCATATATAATAGCACAACACTTGGGATGTGAATTTTGTAATACTACTCGAGATATGTAGTATTAATCTTTCTAAGATGACTATGGGCTAGGACTAAAATTATAAAACATTATGAACTCACAGTTTAATGGACATCTAGACATAAATAAAGTTCAACACACACAAATAGTATTCAAAAGCCCAAATTATGAGTAACAAGGATTGCAAAATCCTCACAGAAGAGGCACAAAATCACCCAGCAAACTATTTAGTCCATACGGAGCTAATATGGGATGATATAACTAGAAGTGTAGAACCCTCTAGAAAGTTGCAACCTAATCAGACAGACTTACTTTAAGCTCACTAAGAATAAATCACTATGGTTAAAATCAACAGACTAATTTATAAGTTATGTCAAATTCTAAAATAGCCTGGAGCTAATATGGGATGATATAACTAAATCCCTTGATGACTACACCAAACAAAGTGAAATTTATTCACAGCAACATCAATGAGCCTGTCACATCAGATGAAACAACTTTCGGAGACAAGGATGAGATGAGAGTATCTATATACACAACTTAAATCTTATCTTACACATATACTAAAATGTTGAAAAATACAATAGAACAAGAAAAAGAAACAAAATTTCAATCACCTGAGCCTACTTTTCTCGTAAGCACGCAATTTCTCCTCGTCAATTTCATCATTGTCTTCTTCATCACTGTTCTTATCTTCATCATCGAATAGACCAACAGGGCCATGAACTTCTTCCTCTTTCATTCGCTGAATTCCAAACTCAGATGGATAGACAGCGACAGACAGAATTTGTCCATCTTTTGGCAGAAATGAACTTAATATAACATACAAGTCAACAGCCTACATTACGAAAACAAAAAAATTGAGCATAATCACATAAATACCACCGCAACAAGACTATTATCTGATTCAATTCAGTTTATGTACATTTATCCTCCATACAGTATATAATTAAAAGAGATCGAAGTTATCTTTTCTCGCGTACCTTAACATGTCTCCAATCCATATTAACAACAGCGAGCCTGTGCGTTTCTTTCTCAATTTCTGGTATAGCTTCCTGCTGCTCCAAAAAATAAATCCAGTAAATTTTGCATAAAAAATGAATTCAAATTTTCGACTTCAAAGTTTGTAACGATACAAACAGAAAAATTTTGCCACTCAATTATCTTTACAAAACCCATTCAAAATTTACCTCCTCTTCAGGCCCTTCACTCTCATAAACATCCTCTTCTTCTTCTTCATCAGAACTACTCTCATCCAAGTCATCATCCTCATCCTCCGACTCACTCTTTATCGCCACGTCACCAGTTTCCTCCAATTCACTTTCGCTTTCACTTTCACTCCCTAATCCTTTCTCTTCCTGTTCTTCTTTCTTTTCATTTTCTTCTTCAATTTTGTAGTAATGTCGCAGAGAATTGGCAGAGCTTTTGTGCTTCTCTTTAGGCCTGCCTCTTTTGTCGTACTGAGCCGAGGACGACGCGAAGTTCTTGTCAGTGAACATGCGTTTGAACCGAGAGTCAATCTCAACCTTCGATTTTTGCTTCGGCACATTCTGGAACCTAGGGTCCGAGTGTACGGACGCGAATCGAGAGTCTGTGATGATCTTCTTCTTGTTGTCGATGTCATCTGAATCATCCTTTTCCTTACTTTTTCTTTTAACTTTGTTTTTGGAACCCATGTTTTAGATTTAGGGTTTTTTGAAAATGAACAGAGACAGTGAGAGAGCAAACAGAAGCACTGAAGCAGAAAAAAAACGTCACTTACTCGGTAGGCAATTTAGGGTTTAACGGAATAAAGTTGATGACAACAGGCGTTTGGATACGGGAGCGCATGTGACCAACACCAGTTTAGCTGAAATTGCGAATAGGCTTATGCTAACTTTGGGCTGGGCCTACTGAATTTCTAAATGGTCATTTTGAATTCAACAATATTATCCTTACAAAGAATTATAAAGATTTTCGTACAAAGTAAAGTGACAAAAAATAAATAGATGAATAAAATAAAAAATCAAACTCATTACATTCACTCTTTTAAAAATTCACTTTGTATGAAAATTTCTTTGTAAGTATAACATTACTCTTTTGAATATCCCTAACCGACTTTCTAAACAATCCTCATCAAGATCTTTTGCTAATTATGATTCTATCTCAACTTAGATTACCAATTAGTATAGTATAGAAGGACTAAATCTATTTAGTACCCTTGGATTATCGGAAATTAAATATGATCCCTAGAGTATCGAAATTACACGACGACCTCCCTGTTGTTAGTTTTTTCGGTTAAGACAACTTTGGACCATGTTTGATTTATGCAATGACCAAATCATCCCTAAGAATAAGTTTCTACAAAATTAAGAAAAATACCCTATGGATTTAAAATATTATTTTAAAATTAACGTTGAAAATTCAAAAATTCATCTAAAACATAAATATTTTAAACAATTAAAAAATCCAATACAAAAATATGTTAAGAATTTTTTTGGACTTTGCAGGTTTTCCTTAGAGATGTAAAAAAAACCCGGTCTAGGCCAAGGGTGGTCCAACTCAACCTAGGCATAGTTTTTTTCAACGCTGACTTTTTTTTACTTTAACGCTGACTTTGCAATGAACCTTTTTAAAAATGGAAAATATTACACTCATAAACTCTTTTCACAATCCTGACGTGACAGCTCATAATTAGTTAGTTTATAGTGGATCTCACCTGATAAATTAAGACTGACTAATTGTGAACTACTATGTTCGGATTATAAGAGAAAGTTTGTGAAAAGAGGTTGTGGGTGTAATATTATTCTTTAAAAATTCAATAAAACTACACTTACAATTTTTTTTTCATACAACTTTGAGGTGGTAGCTTGCGATTGATCAGTTTGTATTTGGGTAAATAGAAGTAAGATGACCAATTGTAAGTTATCATAATAGGATTGTACCAAAAAGTTGTAAATATAGTGATGTTCTTAAAAATTACATCTACTCACCAAGCAAATTTTTATAACCCCTGAAAATTACAGTTAACTCCTTAAAGACCGAGGCAAATTTTTATCCTTGAGGTTTTGCTAAATACTGTTTGGTCCAGTGAAATCGTAAAGTAATGCTTAGGTCCATGTAAGTTGACCGCGGTTATATTAATGTAAACGAGAAAAGAGTTTTTCAATATTTGTCCACATTTTATACGAGGAATAATTACTTATTTGACCCATTTTGATTTTTAGAGTTAAATTAAAAAAAAAAAAAAAAAAAAACTGCCTTTATTTGTCTTTGTAAGTAAAACCTTTGATGCAAAATAAAAAACAACTACATTAGTTAGATCCTTGATTTGATCATACTTGCTGTATGAACATTTGATCAATTGTTTCAACTAAGTTGATTGCATTTGACCATTGATTTTGATTTGTGCAGCTATGATAAATAAAGAAGACAAAAATATAAAACGTAAAAGTTTTGACAAAAAAGAAATTATATAAATTTAATAGGAATATAATTAATAAATAAAAATGTCATTAATTCAAATATTTTAGTATTAAGATAAAAGCCAAGTTTTTTTATTTTTGATTTAATATGATAATCAGATAGAAGTTAAAAAGCAAATAAACATAAAATGTCTAAATTAAGTAAAATTATACTTATTCATACTTTTTTTTTTTTTTTTAACTAGAGGTGTTTGAGTCAGTTTGCGTGCACCTCAATTAATTTTTTTAGACCTTAGAAATACAAGTTAGATAAGAGCTTCAGTGACCCCCCTATTAACAATTGAAGTGAATCGAACTGAGAATTTCTTGAGTATTACACCTAAAAATCCTAGTCAAGTACTCGACCATCCAGTGGTGATTACTTGTTCAGACTTAAGACCAAAAAAACAAACAACCCCTAAGTCAATTTTAACTGAAAAAACAATCGATTCATCAAGTGATTGTGTAATTTTGGTAACACGAGAACTAGATTTAATTTTGGATAATTCAAACACAATTATTATTTTAAAAATAATGTTACATCTACAATATTTTCTCACAAACTTTATCTCATTACTTTGACGTAATAGCTCGTAATTAGTTAACCGTAATTTATCAGGTAAAATTTATTACGAGTTGACCGATTTTGAATTGTCACGTTAAAATTGTAAGAGAAAGTGTATGAGCCTATAACTACTCCATTAGCCACACATTTTAAGCTTTCAGCTGCTTTCACAGTCCGAGGAAGAGGAGAAATACATGCCCCATATTCCTTGTGCCAGTGCAGTTGGAAGCATGATGTATGCTATGGTTTGCACTCCTCCTAATATTTCACATGCTTGTGGTTAGTAGATACATGGGTTCTCAGGTAAAATTCATTGGCATGCAGTAAAATGGATTTTTCGGTATTTGAAAGGTACTGCAGATGTGGGCTTAGAATATGACAGGAGTTCTAATATAGTAATATTGATATCAATATTATTGGTTATGTGGACTCTGATTATGCTGGAGATTTGGATAAGAGGAGATCTCTGACAGGTTATGTTTTCACACTTTCTGGTTGTGCCGTCAGTTGAAGGCTACTCTATAGTCTCCGGTTGCTTTGAACATATATTGTGGATGTAATATTTTCTTTATTTTAATTTACTATACCAAACCTCGGGGAGAATCGGGTGTGATTGAGTGGAACCGCAGACCCACATAGGCACCGACCTTATTTGGAACCGCAGACCGTGCTTCCGAAGCGGCTAAGCCCACTCTTAAACATCATTCTTTAAGTCAAGTCATCTCTGTTTCTGACGAACATGCCAATTCACATAAACGTCAACTCACTTTCAATAAATTTTCACCATATCTTTTCTTCCTCTTTTTCCTCCACAAAATCCTCATTATAAACTTTCACACTAAAAAATTCTGCTCATTCTCCTCTAAGCCATGGCTAAGGTTAACTGTTTCACCTCTCTTTATGTTTTGTTAATGTTCTTGTTGTGCTGCCCCACGTCTTCTCACGGGTTTGGTACTTTAGGGTTTAATATCCATCACCGATACTCGAAAGCGGTTAAAGGAATTATGGCTATCGATGACTTACCAGAGAAAGGAAGTTTCTCTTACTACTCTGCTCTGGCCTATCGTGACCGTGTGTTTCGTGGCCATGGACTTGCAATGGAAAGGAATCAAACGCAGTTAACTTTTGAATATGGAAATGAGACTTACCGACTCAATCCCCTTGGATTGTATGTTAATCTTTTCTCTTTTCTCTCTATGTTTTTTTATTTGTAACTATTGCAACTTAGGTGAAGGCATTGCAATCGTCGCGATCCCGATGTGAGATTTAGATCGCACCGTGATAAAGAGGTCATGTTATGCAATCTCCGATCACTGTCAATTTGGAGTCACGACAATCGTTGCCATCTTCTCTTTTCTTAAATTTTGTGAGAATAATTTATTTTTAAGTTTACAAAAATTAGAAACTAAAAGAAATTGAAAATAGATGAAATTATAAGGTTAAAATGGTCAAAAATGAAATATAACTTTGAATAAATTTGTATTCATAGTAGGGTTTGTTTGGTTGGAGTAAATGTTGGATTATTGAGGTAACGTGATCTTATATTAATTGATTATCACATTTGATTCCCAAGTAATATAAGATTACGGTAATCTTCCAAAACCAATAGTAGGTACTATTCATAATATAGGAGGTAATCTGATTACCTCCATTTTCTTAAGTATTTTAAGATTACTTAGTAATCTTGTTTTTGTTACAATTTTACCCCTTATTAATAAATTTTTTTGACAATAATGCTTTTGTTTTAAAAACAATTTACATTCATTTTGCTATTACAATTTTACCCCTGTGTAATTAAGTTTTTAGACAATAATGCCCTTATATTTAAAATAAATTTCAAACCACCACCACCTTCAGCCGTCGCTGGAAGTTGCCGAGAGTCTCTAATGTAGCCGTTTCCGGCCATATTGATGGCCAAAAAATGACCATCAATCTGGTTGGAAATGACCAGATTAGATTTGGCCATTTCTGGCCATAGATATAGCTGGAAATGGCCATATTGGTGCATGGAGGCCATTTCGGACTGACTGTGTGCCATTGGGTTGCCAGCGATTGACAGGGTGCATTTGTTGATTTTCCAAACTTTTATTATAGGTTTGTTTTTGCTAAGTTTATAAATGTTGGGGGTTCTATTAATAATCTAAATAATAATATTTAATAAGAGGGCAATTTAGTAATTTAAATAACAGACCTACCAAATTATTCCTCCCAACCAAACATAGTAATATAACATACCTATCAATTTATTCCAACCAACCAAACATAGTAATATAACATACCTATCAATTTATTCCAACCAACCCAACCCATTTCTCTAAACATTCACAGTAATCTTCAAGGTAAACTATCCTTCCATTTACATAACACTCCCAGAAATACAATATTCTCTGAATTAAATGCACCCTTAAAAATAACAAAGAAAAATAAAACAAGGTATCTTTCAAAGTTTGTGGTGTGGACCTCTAGGTGGTTGGGTGGTTCGATAGAGACTCTTGGGTATATTACTCAAGAGGTCTTAAGTTTGAGTTTTTCCTCGATTGCTAATAGGGGTAATCACTAGAGTTCTTACCTGGCTGATAGTTCCAAGGTCTTAGGGGATTAGTTGAGGTACGTGTAAGTTTCAAGGTTCTGAGGGTTTAGTTGAGGTGCACGTAAGCTCAGTTGCCGATAATTCCAAGGTCTGAGAAATTAGTTTAGGTATACATAGATTGGCCTGGACCCCCGATCAATATATATATATATATATATATATCAATTTTGATAGTTTCAAAGGTACATGTAGCATTAACCCCGCTGATTTTGATGGTTGTTAGAGAGGTGATATATTGGCTCAAGCACTCAGCTCGTTAAATTCAAATTATTTGCCTTATGCTTGTTTCTTATATTTCGAAGTTATTTTTTAAAGAATTTTTAAGAGTATGCTTATAATACCTGTAACTATGAGTCTGGTAAGAGACCCAATGAGCATTCTTATTAGGAATTGTGGGGTGTTAGAATTTGAGGTAGGCCTGACTCCTCACCCATTAAGGCCTTATAAGGCTTTATTGAATGGAAGGATTACCCTCTCTTATAACCCAATAGGCTTGAGCATGCCTAATCGATGTGAGACTCCAACATTCCCCTCACGGTCAAGCCCATATGTTGGGTCATGCCTGTTATTGGAGGTAGTTGTTGGCTCTAACTCCTCACCCGCTGATCAAGCGCTCAGCTCAATTAAACCTGAGCTCTGATACCATGTTAGAATTTGAGGTAGGTCTGACTCTTCACCCAATAAGGCCTTATTGGGTGATGAGTCAGGCCCACCTCAAATTCTAACATGGGGACTCGAACTCGAAAGACCATGTTAGATCCTCCTCTTGGTCTTTTACCATTAAAAAGACTCGAACTTGAGAGACTGTTAGATCTTCCTTTACTCTTTTAACATCAGATCATCCGTGATTGAGAATGTTCCTTTTACTATTATTATTCTTAAGACAGATATATTCATATTGATTAAATTAAGTACATGCATTTATCATTTTTTAAAATTATGTTTTAGTATTTTTTTCTCTTGTATAGTTTGAAGCTTTATAAATATACTCATATTAATCTCTCTTGCCCTTTTTTTTTTTTTTTTTTAATTCTATTTATTCTTGTTGATACTAAAATTTTTTCATGGAGTAACTAATGATTTACATATTTTCCTTTGAATTTCAGTTTATATTATGCCAATGTTTCATTGGGTACACCACCTTTGTCGTATCTGGTGGCTCTTGACACCGGCAGTGACCTGTTCTGGTTACCATGTGATTGTGGTAGCAATTGTATCCATGGCTTGAATTCTTCATCTGGGCAGGTGGCTTACTTATACTCGGAGGGTGACTTTTAATTTTAAGATTTTAGTCTGATTTGGTAAATCATTTCTACAGTCTCTAATGCTATTTTATTCATACAGGTAAAATAGAATTTAATATCTACAGCCCTAATGCATCGTCAACAAGTCAAAGTTACTTGTAACAGCTCCTTATGTGAAAGCCAAAACAGTGCCCTTCAGCTACCAGTAATTGCCTTATCAAGTTCGGTATCTTTCTGCGGGCACTTCATCAACTGGGACCTTGGTGAGGATGTACTGCACTGATCCAAATGATAATAAACCTCAACCTGTTAATCCTCGTATTACTTTTGGGTAGGCAAATTTCACCAAAAAATCTTTTGAAATCTTCTACATGGTTTTGCTGCACAAAAATTCCACCGTTGAATTGCTGATATCAAAGTCTCTCCCTGGGATATAAATTCTATGATGGAATCTTGATTTTGTTAGACCTAATATTATTGATGCTAAAGAGTTATTGAAAGTAATGTTGTAACAGTAAGAGGGTTTAAAAGTTTCGTCCAAAACTTATTGAGTTAATATACACCATAGATTCATTCATATATATATATATATATATATATATATATATATATTCCCACTGATATATTTATGTTACTTTTCTGTTAAATTTAGATTTGCTACTCTATTGCAGTTGTGGTCGGCGTTCAGACTGGTTTACTTTTGGATGGTGCAGCACCTAATGGTTCTTTGGGCTCGGTTGGCAAGCAATCAGTTCCTAGCATCTTAGCAAGTCAGGGGCTAATACCAAATTCTTTTCCATGTGCTTTCGACTGATGTCTTGGAAGAATCACTTTGGAGAACAAGGCAGCTCAGGCCAAGGAGAAACACCGTTTTCTCTTGGGCAATCAAGTAAGTGTCGTTATCTTCCTTTCTCTGGTCCATTTGAACTACAATTCAAGTGAGCTGTACTAATCTTCTTGTACTGAAATTTCTTGTCAGTCCAACATACTTTGTTACCATCAATAAAATTGATGTTGGGGTTCGCCTCTGATTTAGAGTTTCTGGTCTTTGATTCTGGTACCTCTTTTACATCATTAAGCGACCCAGTTATACACAGATTTCTGAGACTGTAAGTAGTTTAATAATTGTGTTTCAATTTATATGAAGTTTCAGCTTACATCTGATACTTAATATTTGTTTTTCTTTTCTGGCAGTTCATAAACTTGACACAAGGAAAACGATTTACCTCTGAGACCTCTAAGCTTCTTTTAGGATTGTTATATTTGAGGTCATTTCATTTCTACATGCAAAGGCTAGTTTTTTTTAAGCTAACAACCTTTTCCCACCCAAATAATACTTAATGATATTTTTTCACTCACCTTTTTAAAATACTACTTTATTACCAATTTGTATGACAAACAGAGGCAAACTCAGTCTAGCCATTAAGCTTTGAAGAGGAGAGGCCGATGAGTTTTTGGTGATGGATTCGGGATGATGATCAGAATTGACTTAGGAAGAGGTTGTGCAAATTATAATCCTCGATGTCGGCGATTGAGAGGTGATGGGAGTAGGGTTGAGGATTTTAGTGAGTGGGATTGGGAGGAGATGGTGGTGGTTGAGTCACAACGCGGAATCGGAATAGAATATAAATTTGGAAATAAATTGTATTTTAAAAATTGTAGGTGGAAAGAGTTATTAAACCATTATTTGGGTGGGAAAAGTCACACCTTTTTTTTTTTTTTTTTTTTTTTAACCTTTTGAAATCATCACTACTTTCTTTACTTGCAAGCAGCTCAAATCAATCTAACGTCAGCTATCCATATGTGAATTTAACAATGAAAGGTGGCAACCCATATTATGTCAATGGCCCAATAATCATAGGTTCCGATGAGGAAGTTCTCCTTCTACTGCAATGATTTTCACTCTGGGTTGTCTCACACTGATGATGAAAATTCATTGTTTGTTTTCAGGATATCAGTTTATATTGTCTTGCTTGTCAAATGATGATGTGAACATCATTGGACGTGAGTATTTTTGTCCATTATTTTATTTTTAATTGTCCTTTAGTAGGTGAGTAAAGGGATGGCAGAAGGCATTGCTTTAGGGACGTATATTGATCAGATTCATAATATTTGTTGCTTCTTATTATAAAACAAGAAAGAAAATGCTTAACCACATTGGATGGCCCACAGTCAACCAAAACTCTAGTGTATTAACTCAAAGAGATCTTGAATTTGACCACTGGGTTGCTAATAGATAACTAAAGGATTTTTCCGGTCATCAATTCAGGGTCTTTGGGATTAGTTAGGTGTTGCGAAAGCTGGTCTGGACACCTCGGTTACACAAAAAAAAAAAAAAAAAAAAAAAATCGCTAAGGCTGCATTTTGTAATTGTTGCTTATAATAATATGTAAATTTGGCTTAGAATTATATATACTAACAGCAATAATGTATGTCTACAAGTATGCATTTTGTATTGTTGCTATCATTTAATCCAGAAAACTTCATGAGTGGTTATACTATAGTCTTCGATGAGAGAAGAATGTTTTGGGTTGGAAAGCATCCAACTGTGAGTATAATTTTCCATCAAAATTGGCTTCATGGTTTAATTTTCCTTCTCTTGAATTTCCTACATTATCTTCAGGTAATGATGTGAGCACCAGCAGCATTATGCCAGTTAGCCCGGCTAAGAATTCTGGCGTTCCACCAGCTACGCTGTCAAACCAGAATCCAGGACTGGGAATGAAGATAACTCTTCCATATCTGCACCCGCACCTGCATAAAGAGGGAATGGTGATAACTTTCATATCTGCACCAACTGGAGGAAGTCATTCACCATGTTACATTAACCCTTCACTTGTGCTCTTATAATCCTTCTTATTTCCTTTTTAGCCACCGTTTGATCTTTTCTTTCCTGTGCTAAGGGTTTCTTCAAATCCTGTATCATATGTATAACTAGTACATGCTCCCAGAAGCACTTTGGTGCACATATATATATAACAGGCAATAAGAGAATAGATTCTCCAGATTTGACAAGATATTTTAACTATTTTCATATTGTTATTACTATAATACTTTCTGTACAATTTCTGTCATATTATTATTATTATTAGTTGTGAAACAGTTTTAGAGTTCAATAAAGATGGTATTATGACATAATCTCACAAACTTTCTCTTATAATGTTGAGATAATAATTTATAATAGGACAAACGGAACTTATTATGAGTTGACTAATTATGAACTATCATATTGAGATTGTAAGAAAAAATTTATAAAATTGAATTATAATTATAATATTACCTTCGGAGTTTGTACTAAGATTCTTAACCTTCAACCTCTTGAAAAGATGAAAGCAAAGTTTTTATCCTTGATGTTTTGCCTAAATACTGTTTGGTCCAGTGAAATCGTAAAGAAATGCTTAGGTCCGTATAAGTTGACCGCGGTTATATTAATGTAAACGATAAAAGAGTATTTCAATATTTGTCCATACTTTTACTTTACATGAGAAATAACTACTAAATTAAAAAATAACTCATCTCTATTTGTCTTCCTAAGGAAGACCTTTGATGCAAAATTAAAAATAACTACATTAGTTTGATCCTTCAATTTAGTTGTAATTGTTGTATGAACATTTTATCAATTGTTTCAACTAAATTGATTGCCTTTGATCGTTGATTTTGATTTGTGCGGCTACGATAAATAAAGAAGACAAAAATATAGAATGTGAAAATTTTGATAAAAATGAAATTACAGTATATAAATTTAATAGGAATATAATTAATAAATAAAAATGTTATTAATTCAGATATTTTGGTATTGAGATAAAAGCCACGTTTTTTGGTTTTTCATTTTATCTGATTATCAGATAGAAGTTAAAAAACAAATGAACATAAAATGTCTAAATTAAGTAAAATTATACTTGTTTAGACTTTTTTTTTTTTTTTTTTTTGGAGGTGTCTAGACAGCTTGCACGTATCTCAATTAATCTTTCGAAACTTTGGAACTACTGGTCGGTAAGAGCTCTAGTGACCACCCCTATTAGCAGTTGAGGTGAATCGAACTCAGGACCTCTTAGTAATACACTCAAAAGTCTTAGTTGACTACTCGATCATCCAGTGGTGATTATTTGTTTAGACTTAAAGACCAAAAAGCAAACAGCCCCTAAGTCAATTTTAACAGAAAAAACTATTGACTCATCAAGTGATTGTGTAATTTTGGTAACACAAGAACTAGATTTAATTTTGGATAACTCGGACACAATTATTATTTTAAGAGTAATGTTACACCCACAATTTCTTCTCACAAATTTTTTTCTCACAACTCTGACGTGGTAATTCGCAATTGATTAGTCATAATTTATTAAGTGAGATTTATTACGAACTGATCAATTGCGAGTTATCACATCAGGATTGTGTTTCAATTTTTTATATGGGAAAAAGTCCACTACTCTTTATTTTTTATTTTTTTGACCTTTTGAAATCGATCACTAACTTTCTCTTTACTTGCAAGCAGCTCAAATCAATCTAACGTCAGCTATCCATATGTGAATTTAACAATGAAAGGTGGCAACCCATATCATGTCAATGTCCCAATAGTAATCGTTTCCGATGAGGTTGAGTTCTCACTTCTACTGCAATGATTTTCACTCTGGGTTGTCCCACACTGATGATGAAAATTCATTGTTTTGCTTTCAGGATATCAATGTATACTGTCTTGGTGTTGTCAAAAGTGGTGATGAGAACCTCATTGGACGTGAGTATTTTTGTCCATCAATTTTATTTTTAATATAGTCATTTTAGTAGTTGAGTAAAGGGATGGCAGAAGGAATTGCTTTAGGGACGTATATTAATCAGATTCATAATATTTGTTGCTCTCTTATTATAAAACAAGAAAGAAATCGCTTAACCACTATTGGGTGGCCCAACAGTCAACCAAAACTCTTGAGTGTATTAACTCAGGAGGTCTTGAATTTGACCCACTTGGGTTGTTAATAGAGTAACCATTGAGAGGATTTATCCGGTCATCAACTTCAGGGTCTTTGGGGATTAGTTGAGGTGTTGCGAAAGTTAGTTTGGACACCTCCTGTTACCAAAAAAAAAAAAAAAAAATCGCTAAAGGCTGCATTTTGTAATTGTTGCTTATAATAATATGTTAAATTTGGCTTTAGAATTATATATACTAAAAGCAATAATGTATGTCTACAAATATGCATTTTATAATTGTTGCTTATTATTTAATCCAGAAAACTTCATGAGTGGTTATACTATAGTCTTCGATCGAGAGAAGAATGTTTTCGGTTGGAAGGCATCCAGCTGTGAGTATAATTTTTCCACCTAAACTTGGCTTCATGGTTTACATTTTCCTTCTCTTGAATTTCTACAAACATATATCTTCAGGTTATGATGTGAGCGCCAGCAGCATTATGCCAGTTAGCCCGGCTAAGAATTCTGGCGTTCCACCAGCTACTACTGTCAAACCAGAATCCAGGACTGGGAATGATGATAACTCTTCCATATCTGCACCCGCACCTGCATAAAGAAGGAATGGTGATAACTTTCCCATATCTGCACCAACTGGAGGAAGTCATTCACCTATGTTACAACACCCTTTCACTTGTGCTCTTATAATCCTTCTTATTTCCTTTTTAGCCAACGTTTGATCTTTTCTTTTCCTGTGCTAAGGGTTTCTTCAAATCCTGTATCATATGTATAACTAGTACATGCTCCCAGAAGCACTTTGGTGCATATATATATATATATATGACAAGAGAATAGATTCTCCATATTTGACAAGATAGTTTATGACATATTATTAATTATTAGTTGTGCCACAGTTTTGGAGTTCAATAAATATGGCATCACGAACTAATCTTACAATCCCACGTCACAGCTTGTAATTGGACAAACGAAATCCATTATAAACTGACTAATTATGAAGTGCCATGTTAAGATTATAAAAAAAGTTTGTGAAATTGAATTGTAAATATAGTATTACCATTTGGAGCTTGTACTAAGATTCTTAACCTTCAACCTCTTGACAAGATGAAAGCATGAGAGATTAATATATTTTCATTGTATTTCGAACTGGATCATAATTTTGAAATTGGTAGTTAAATAAAATAAATATAAAAAGAAAGTAAATCTTTGACCATACATAAGTTAAAATTCATATGTCACAACATTCTTCAAATTTAGGTAAATTCAAATTAGGATTAAGAATCGTATAAAATATATAATAAATAAATAAATAAAATGGGAGACTAAAATAAAATGAGATAAAGTATCGAATCAAATAATGCTTCAAGAGGCTCTAACCTTGGGCTGGGCCTCAATTTGGAAAAAAACCCACTAAAATTTCAAAATGAGCCCCCACGGCCATGATAATTCTGTCTCAAGTCAGATACTTTTATTATAAGAATTAATTCTGAAAAAAAAAATTATAAGAATTAATATGAAAACTTAAGAAAATGTAAGAAAATGTTTTTCTTTTTTCTACACTACTGGAAATTTTACATATATTACATGATATTTTTTGGTACAATGACATGTTATATATGTGTGTGTGTGTGTGTGTGTGCGCGCCAAAAGTATTATACCATTTGTGAATTCTACAACTTTTACAATCATTCCAGTAATATAATAAAAGGGGTCAAGTTTTACATCGATACTTTTACACAGGCAAATTAAACTACTTCAAATATTTAAAAATGATCTCAAAATGCTTTGACTTCATCTCAAGTACCCTAAGAATTGAAGAAAAGTCGGACCCTTCTATCTTCTTTAAAGGGTCTATATCAGAACTATTTACCCCATTAGCCACGGCTGCCCTTTCATCAATATTATTTTGTTGTCTTTGTGATACTTGCAGAGCATATGTAGCACTCCTACAACACACAATACTAAAAACTTCAATATGCTTCTATGTACTACTCTCTTTTAGTCAAACAAAGTGTTTTGATTCATATTAATTCTTGTTTTAGAATGAAAGTGAAATTGATTTTGGATCCATATTTGCTAATACCTTTTGAGCAGTGGATTAGACGGATCCAATTCAGCCAGCTGCATGGAAAGACATTGTATCAGTATGAAAGAGAAAATAAAATAACCCTTGAAAAAGATACATAATAAAATACAACACGAAAATGACATTTCACAAAACTCAATAAAAGAACCATAAAAAATATGCTTTAAAGAAATTCCAAATCAAGCATACCAACCTGATCAGCAATAAATTTTTGACTAAAAGTCATTGCAGGAATTGGTGCCTTGTCATCCAAAGAAAGATCAACATTTCTGTCCACCTGTGGTGCTTTGGTATAAAAATCTAAACCCTTATAGTTTGCAGGAACCTGAACAGAAACAAGTATTATTAATATTTTATAATTGCAATTACATCACAAGTCCAAGTATCTCTCAATTAGTAAAAATATGTGAGAATAATTTAGCTGCAGCGAAAAAGCATGAACATCAGTAGTTTGCTACTATTATGGTACTCAATAACCCCACTTTTATTGCTACAAGTACAGAGAACTTTATTGTGCATGTATTACACATATCTTGGCTCATTTCAATCATACGGCAAAAAGCATACCTCTGTTGCAACATCCTGTGGTGGATATTGAAATTCCATATTGTCAGGAATGAATTTCAAAATAAGCTTGATTGATGATCCTTCAAACTGACGTCCATAACAAGCTTTGTAAAGATGGTCTGCTGTTCTACTGCAATCACATTCCACTACAGCATAATTGTACCTGAAAAAGAGAGAAAACAAAATTATGATAAAAGAAATAACATTTCATTTCACTGAGTCCACTAAGAATGATTTAATGGGGTTAAAATCCATAGATTAACTTGTAAGCTATGCCAAAAGCTTTAGGTTCTAAAATAGAGCTTGCTTTTATGGATGATATAACTAAATGCCTTCATGGACAATAAATTTGACGACTCAACCAAACAACGTGAAATCAATTCCCAACAACATCACTGAGGCTTCTGTCCCATAACAGCCGCTGGTTTTCTGTGCTTTTCAGAGACAAGGATGAGTTGGGATCCCAACGACATCACAGTGGCTTCCATCCCATCAATGAAACAGCTACTGAAATTACACTGTTGAAAAAAGAAAAGATTTCAATTACCTGAGTGTACTTTTCTCATAAGCACGCAATTTCTCTTCATAAGTTAATTCAATGTCTTCTCCATCACAGTTCTTATGTTCACTACCAAATAGACCAAAAGGACCATGGACTTTCTCCACTTTCATACACTGAATTCCAAATTCAGTTGGATGGACTGCCACAGACAAAATCCGTCCGTCTTTCGGCAGAAACGAGGTCAATATTCCAAACAAGTCACAAGCCTACATCACCAAAAGAAAAACTGAGCATAAACTCACTAATAAGACGACAACTGAAATATTATCCCCTAGTTGGCGCAATTTGTTTAAACAAAAGTGTAGGTACATTACATCATTCATAAAGCCAAGTTATTAACGAATACAAAATAATTCATACGATTCGAAAACATCCGTTTTTCAGGCACCTTAAAAATTCTCCAGTCCATGTTAACAACAGCGAGCTTGTTCGGTAACATACCAAGTTCTACTAAATCTTCCTGCAGTTCAACAAGATAAATCCAATAAATTAAACACAAACAGGAATAAAAGTCCTTTACTTCAAGTTTGTAACGAAACATACAGAAAATTTAACCGCACAACTGCACAAGGAACGTAACGACACCAATTCAAATTTTACCTCGTCTTCAGACCCTTGACTATCCTCCTCCTGTTCATCGTCATCAGAACTACCATCATTCAAGTCATCTTCATCCTCTGACTCACTTCGAGACGCCACGTAACCAGTTTCCTTCAATTCACTTTCTTGATCACTCTCTGATCCTTGCACTTTCCCCTCCCGTTCATCTTCTCCTTCGGTTTTGCAGTCATGGCGAGGAGAATTCTCAGAGCTTCTGTGCTTCTTTTCAGGTTGGCCTCTATTGTCGTACGGAGTCGAGGAAGACGAGAAATTCCTTTCCGTGAGCGAGCGTTTCAGTCGAGAGTGAATATCGGCTTTCGATTGCTGCTTCAGAGCATGATGAAGCATCTTCGTTCTGTGATCCGTATCATCGTCTTGCTCGATCTTGCTTTTCATTTTGTTACTGGAGTCCATAATTGTGGTCTAGGTTTTCGCAATTGCGAAGAGCGATGGAGAAAGGAAGTGATATAAAGCAAGAGCAAAACATTAATCGTTGTTAAGGTTTGTTAATGGCACTGGTGCAGTGAGAGTAACCAACCAGTTTCCAGTTTAGCTTTAACCGCCAACGGGGATGAATTAATTATGCTTATTTTGGGCTGGGCCTATTATCCTTTGCAATGAATCATTCTGAGTAACCCCCGGTACATTTCTAAACGACGACAATAATTTTTTTTTCCCTATAAATCCAATAGGTTTGATAAGTCACAAATGTGGTAAATAAGAATTTTATTGGGTTCAAACACAAGACATATGGGTAATTCATCCAGATAGTTAAAATCTTGTCATCTGACCATAAGATTAATGGTTCAAGGAAGTGATTTTTAAAACCCGTTATTTTTGTCTTTATCGCCATCTACAAGTTTAAGTGGAGAAAAAAAAAATCTTTTTCTATGCTTTTATTTCAAAGCTTTATATTTACCATTATCCAAATTAAAAGTAAATTTAAATTAATAACAATTAATTATAAAATATGAGTTAAAATCAATCAAATCAAGTATCACAAATTTCATTAATTAGAATTTTCTTTTGTCAAGATAAAATTTATAATTGATTACTTGATTGTAAAAGTTATGAGATTTGGGCATCAGACATTTCTGGGTGCTGTGTTTTTAACGGGAATGAAACAATATTTTGCTTCCACCAAGATAGGTTTAAAAGTGATTACTTGGTTGTAAGAGCTTTGAGGTTTTGATTTCGTAAACAAATTAATTTATAATTATGTGATAACGATATTGATTGATTTGTTCTCATATTTTATTATTAATTTTTTAAGTTTGAAGTAAAACTGTATATTTATTACAATTATATCCCCCACTAAACTTCAAGATGGGGATAAAAAGCAAAAACCATTTCCCTTTTTATTATTGTTATATATGTATATATACACTAAAATCTTTGTATAATCATAATAGTAAGATCAAATTAATTTGTTATTATAAGGAGGTTATAGCTTAATAAAGGTGTAATATTAAAAATTATTGTTTTGATTTCTTATTTTATAATTTACGTTTTAATAGTATGTATTAAGATTTCAATTCATTATTTTAATAATCATTGTTGCAATTAAACAATAAGAGAAAATAAGTAATCATGAGAATGATAGTACGGAAATACAAAAAAGTTTCATGCCAAGAAACTCTAAACATGCTTGAAAAGATATGGTAACAACTTTAAAACATAAATAATTTTCCCAAACAACTTTAAATAAATAGTTTATTTCATCTTAAACCTGAAATGTAATATATATATAACCTTAAATGTAAACCTTAATCACTAATACTATGAAGAAAAAAAGAGCAACGCTATACTTACAACTTTTTCATATAACCTTGATGTGACAGCTCACGATTGGTTAGCTTGTAATAGGTCCCGTCTACTCAAATGTAAATTGACCAATTACGAGTTGTCACTTTAGAGTTATATAAAAAAAAAAAATTGTATGAAAAAATTGTAAATATAGTTTTATTGAGAAAAAAGTAACAATAAATTTATATCAGAAACAATTAAATACCTCATAAGTTTGTATTGCTTATAACTTGATATATCATATTATATATCTTCTTTTTACATTAAACTATCTTTAATGATTTAGATAACATAAAAAAATTAGGGTTTATGAGATAATAGTGGGGTGTCAATGTATTTGTAATAGGAAAATAAAGTTAGTTTTAATAATTTAAAAATACTCTTTTATTTATTTTGATTATTTTTACAAAGCAAAGGAATGCAAATAATAGAGGAAGAAGAAACAAAATATTTTATTACATATATATCCTCCAAGATTGGATTAAAAGTGGAAAACGATGAGGGTTAAAAAGGGCATTTCACAAATTTATTCTCCTCGTTAATTGAGGGCCCATTTTACCATATGGCGACAAATTCGAGGGGCCTTTTTACACATGAGCTTACAATAATCAAAAAAGGAGCAAACAACATGTTCCCACCTAAGGTTTACCGAAATCCAAGGTTAATACCCTTAGTTTGATTTATTTCAGATACCCACCCTTAATCTAACACTGTTTGTTTTATTTTAAAAGGTTAAGGGTAAAAGTGTCAACACACCACCGCTGACTGCTTTCCTTCTTCTTCTCCTCTTTTCCTTTTTGCCTTTTCCTTTTCTTTTTCTTCTTCTCCTCTCGTCCAGATTCTTTCTCTTTTTCTTCTTCTCCTTTTTTCTTCTCTCTTTCTTCTTCTCTTCTCTCCACCAGATTCTTCCTCTTCTTCTTTTTCTTCTCCTCTTTTTCTTCTCTCTTTCTTCTTCTCTTCTCTCCACCAACTGCTTCCCCTCTACCACTGTCGGGGAAAATGGAGGTTTTGGAGGTGGAAGGGTGGTGGTGTTTGTGGTGATGATTAGGACGGCCAACAAAGCCGAGATCGAGCCAAATGGGACCGAAATCGGGCGGTGGTGAGGGATTGCAATGGCGGTAGATGGGTGGAATGGTGGTGGTGGTGGTGGTGACTTTGGGGTTTCGAGAGGCAGAGAGGAGCGTGGTTATGGCTACGGCTGTGGCTGTGGGAGGGAGAGAGAAGCGGCAGAAGAGAAGAAGGGGGAGAAGAAGAAGAAGACAAAGATCGGGTGGTGGTGAGGGATTGTAATGGCGGTAGATGGGTGGAATGGCGGTGGGTGGTGGTGGTGGTGACTTTGGGGTTTCGAGAGAGAGAGAGGAGTGTGGTTGTGGTTGTGTTGTGGTTGTGGGAGGGAGAGAGAAGCGGCAGAAGAGAAGAAGGGGGAGATGAAGAAGAAGACGAAGATGGGAGGGTAGTTTGGTAATTGCCCTCTTCTGAATCCAACAGTGACTAACACTGTTAGTTTAATGGTGGTAATCTAGAATAAATGAAACCAGTGGTACTACTTTTAGATTTCGTTAAACCTCGGGTGGGAACATGTTGTTTACTCTCAAAAAAGCAACATCGTGAACCATCATCAGACAAGATTACATAATATATTTTCCTCGTGATTTGATTTCCCTCTATAATGTTTGCTCAATCAGTGATTATCAGTTATCCAGACGTAATCACTATCCCCATAATCTACTGTAGGAGACAGTGGTTCGGTAAAGGAGACAACAAAATATTATCTTTTGCATTCATTCTATAAAGGTAAAAAATAATGATACTACATTTATTATATTCTAACAAACTTGAAGCGTTAAATCATAAGATGTTTTATTATATTCTAACAAACTTGAAGCGTTAAATCATAAGATGTTTTATTATATTCTAACAAACTTGAAGCGTTAAATAATAAGATGTTTTATTATATGTGGATATTATATTAATAAAATAAAATATTATTTTAAAGATTATTATGAATATTTAAAAAATGTGTTTGGTTGAAAGGATAAATGGATGGTTATATTATATAAATTACTAAATTACTCTCTTTTTTAAATATTAATATATCAATATTTATTATTATTATTTTTTGAATAATTCTTTTAACCCCCAACTTTTTAGATTTAGCAAAAACACCATAGCAATAAAAAACATTTTAAACTTAACAAAAATACCCTTATCCACCTCAAGCCTCTACTAGCAGCCAACCACCACCGCTGGTAGTGCCACAGATATGGCCGTGACACAAGCAGTGCCACAAATTTGGTCGTGAAATATCGTTCGTTTTACTACCAAAAACTTGGCTATGAAACGTTAGCCGTTTCACGACCATAGATATGCCTGTGAAACAACCAGATTTAGCCTTTTTCGATATTATCCATAGTCGAAAAAAGCCTCACTAGCGCAGGTCGGCTATATACGACCGATCGTACGCCATTATGGTGACTTTTGACAGCCTCTAGTGGCGGTCGACGGTGGCTGGCAATGGTGGCTAGTTCTGGGTATAATGACATTTCTGTAAATAATGATAATAACAAAAACAATGTCGTCCAAAAAAATTTAAAAAGCGAGGACAAAAGTGTTTGCATGAGTGAATTGAGTGTTTTGTAAATGTTAACAAATATAAGGTTAATTTGGATCAAATGCTCAATTGTTTACAGGCAAACAAACATCGTCATCTGTTCAATTTGAAAAATATTATCTGTTATCTACAGCCCCAAAGAGCAAATGCATTGAATGGGTTACTTTATCGGAGGAAACATTCAATCATGAATATGCCTCAAAATTCAAGAAAAAGAAATATTAACCAACTTGATCATATATCTCTCAGCACATGTGAGGATGATTAAAGGAACTTAGCATGATTGAAGGTGAAAGGAGAGATGTGACAAAAGATTGTCTCACTAGCTGCTAGAATGCTTAAATTCTACTACTCCATTATCAAACATTATTGCTCAACAAATTCATACTATGGGGTCACGTTCATCATTGTAAATAGTAAATCTTTGTCCCTATAAATACCCTTTTTTAATGCTTAATTACCATACACACACACACACACACACACAAGACCTAGTTTGAAGAGCTGAGAAAGCCCTGATCATGGCTTTTAATGTGGCATTCTTGAGCTCACTCCTCATTCTTTCAGTAATTTTTTCACCAGGAAATGCATTAAGCTTGAATTACTATGACAAAACATGCCCTACTGCCGAGTCCATTGTCACAAATACTGTCAAGACTGCAACATCAAGAGACAAAACCGTCCCTGCAGCTCTACTTCGGATGCATTTTCATGACTGTTTCATAAGGGTATAGAAGTCCATATTCATCTTTACTAATTTTTCCTTTGGTCTCTGAAAGGTTTGTTTAACTAACTTAATTGCTTGTGTCTATTCTTTCTTTTTTTCTAAAGGGATGCGATGGCTCTATTCTGTTGAATTCAAAAGGGAACAACAAAGCAGAAAAGGATGCACCCCCTAATGGTTCATTGCATGCATTTTTTGTAATTGACAGTGCAAAGAAACAAATAGAAAGTGTGTGCCCCGGTGTTGTGTCATGTGCCGATATTCTAGCTTTTGCCGCAAGGGATGCTGTGGTCTTAGTAAGACAATCAAACTACCCAAATCTCCTCACTTTGTCTGCATACATGAGATCTAGTGATCTTGTATCATAAACTAAAAGTTTCTTAAAGACTAGACCAGATTAAAATTAAAATCACTCATTACATTTTTTTTTTTTTTTTTTTTTGGTAAAGAATACTGGGTTAAAACTTGTATGATTGATCATTCTGTTCATATCTTTGGATTAATTTTACAGTCTGGGGGCCCAACTTGGGATGTGCCTAAAGGAAGAAAAGATGGGAGAACATCAAGGGCTAGTGAAACTACAAGCTTGCCTGCTCCAACTTTCAACATCTCACAATTGCAGCAAAACTTCAGGCAAAGGGGTCTATCAATGGATGATCTAGCGGCTCTTTTAGGTAAATAAACCACAAATGCCCTAGACATGGCTAATCACATGTTCCATTTCCGAGAAGAAAATTTACCATGTTTTGTTTTAACCACCCTTTGCAGGAGCACATACTCTCGGATTTGCGCATTGTTCGTCATTTGAAAGCAGAATATACCCGCAGAACAGCGATCCTACGTTGAATCCTACTTTTGCTGACAGGTTAAGGAGTCTTTGTCCGGTCAATCATAAGGCAAAGAATCTTGGTTCTGCAAATGATCCTTCTCCAACAACTTTTGATAACACATACTACAGGCTTCTCCTACAACAGAAAAGCCTGTTTCATTCAGACCAAGCTCTGCTTACTAATCCAAAGACCAAAGGTTTAGTTTATAAGTTTGCTAGCTCACACAAAGCTTTTACAGAGGCTTTTGTGCACTCAATTATCAAACTGAGTAGCATCACAGGAGGACAGGAGGTCAGGAAGGACTGCAGGGTGGTAAACTAAGGTAATACCTTGTTTTAGTTTTAGTGAATTTTATCTTATGAAAACCTAGAAAATGCATAAACAGACTGGTTATCTAATGTATCTTACATTTTGGGGGTTGCAAGAACAGATAATTATGTCCGTTTTGCATTCACGTGGCTGAAAATCACATTGATTTATTGTAATGAATATCAATCGTTGAAGACTTTTATGCATAAATAAAAATTTGAAAAATAACGGGCAGCCTGTCCTTTGCCATTTGTTCAGGAGTTTCACTGCAGGCCCACCTAACCTTGTAAAAATTATGTTTTGGAAAAAATAATCTAGCTCTATCTTGCCCATTAGGGCCCATGTATAACAAAACTTGATTATGCTACTGTCAAGATGAGGATTAAGGTCAAGATTAGTAAAATTAGGTGATCAATGTCATCCAAGATATGATTTGGTTCTCCAAAAGTTTCACGAGTAATCATTAAAAGAATGCTAGCTGTATTCAATTGACAACTCTTAGCTGAAATAAAAACTTCAGGTAAGTATTTCAAACTTTGCAAATCTTGCTTCCTATGTCTTGAGAAATTAAGGGAGACAAACCAGTAAAGAGCAGGAAAGCCAGCTTCTCAGAGTGATGTCAAGTGCAGAACCTACCAGAGAGAGAAAGAGGATATGAAAGAATTGCATCAATTTCTGAAATAGGTAAAGGCAACGTTAAAACATTTATAGTACAAGACAAAATCCTTCTATTCATGCATACAATAACATAATTTCGTCCTCAACCTTACAGTGGGCAAAAAACTCAACACAGCCATACCCTGGCTCTATTCACATGTAGGAGATCTGACCCATCCAGTCAGATACCAAATTAATATCAGGAACACTACCATGTTGACTGACAGAGTACTAAACAACTGTTCAGAAAGCATTAAATCAAATCCGAGACAAAAATAATGTTCCATCAGTAAAGCAGAATAAATAGTACAAGAGATAACCAAAATTGCAAGTATACACAAAATCTCCCATGCCTGCGGTGGACTAGCTAGGAAGTCATTTTCTGATCAATAACAAACTTGAACTGACATCTATCATATGTCCTCAAATTGTCTACAGAGTGTTTTCGGGAAGACAATATCCTCAGAAAGGAATTTTCATTCAAAAATCACATTCCTTGACATTAATGACGAGTAGCACAAGTCCATAAACATTAGTCATTATACTGATTTGGATTATATTAATCACCTCACCACGGAGAATGAAGTTTCCTGCATTAGTCAAAAGCAAGCATAAATCAGAGATGCAGCACTGCAGACCAAGAGATGCTAAACCAAAGGCATTGGCAAGCAGTTACCTCAGTTAGTTCACCACTCAATACAATTTCTGCCAATTGGATGTTGCCACTTAGCCCTGAAGCCTTGTCTGGTGGCAAGAATGAAAAGCCATCAAGAAGTTTCACACACTTTAATCCCCATTTGACCATCAAGAACTCAATAAGATGATGACCGCTGCACATTACTAGCAACAAAAGAATTAGGTAAAAAAAGGCATGAAAATAGAAAAACCATCATAAGGTGCAGTTCTTACGATGGAAAATTTTTATCAGAACCTGAGACAGACAGACAAAATAAGAATACCTTCTATTATGATAAGTTGTTATGAAGACTGACCCTGGAGAATTTTTGAGCAGAAATGTCACGGTGGCAAAGAGATCATCAAAGGCTTACCAACAGTAACAGAAACAACATTTCAGTTCAAGCCAATTAAATATAAACAAATACAAACGAATCAAGGCTTCCAAAGCAAACAGTTTTACCACTTGTATCATAAAAAACATCAGCCCCAAGAATAATTTTCGGATGTAAATTGAAGACAGATGCATCCCAAACTCCCCATGTGAGTCCCATTACCTACAGCATAGAACTAAGTCTCCTTTAAAAGAACTCATAAGGGTATTGTGGTGCATATCAGCTCACACTAAAAACCTTATTTTATTTTATTTTTTTCATTTTTACCAACAAAATGTAAGCTCTCAGAGTAAATATGCAAAGCAGAGAAGATAAATTCTGATAGTTTACTTTACACTTCAGTTTATTCAATTCACACACACTTTTCATATTCTCCAACACCTGCACACAAAAATAAATTCTACTTACTGCAAGAACAAGTAAAAACACACTTCACAAATTAACTGCAACATGTCTGATGAATTTTATTATAATAACACACTCTGTGTGTATACTTTTTTCCTTTTTAAAAAAAAACGAGGTTTAAAAATCCCATATGCAAACCAGAAGCTTCTACTTCAAAAATTTCAAGAATCGACTAACATTTGAATTTAAATTGACTTGACCGAGTAGCAACGTAAAACTGAACAGTTAATCTAAAACACAGCTACCTCAATTCTATCTGAATCATCAGTAAGAGTTACATCTGAACCCACTTTTGCCGCAACCAATCCAGGCAGTGAAGTTCCTGCACCAAGCTGCAAAACTCACAATCACGTAAGAAATCAACACTAAGAACACAAAACGGGAGCTGAATGAGAACAGGAATTGCAAATACCTCGACTACGCTAACCCCGGAAAAGCGGAATCTCTGCTGCCAAACATACTCCGCCAGGATGATGCTACAAGGCCACACGAATAGCCCATACTCTTCTTTCATATTCTGGATCAGCATTATCAACAATTCCAAAGAGAAAAAAACCGATGTTACAATTCATATTTATACTTATTTTTATTTTTTCAGAGTTTTATTAAACAGAGTACCTCAAGAATGGAGATGGAGAAGGAAGGTTTATCTAATTCATTGCCGAAAAAATGCCGAGATATCGTTGACATACACTTATCAGAATTTTCGTCATCGACTTCCTCCTCGGAAGGAACTGCGTCAAACTTATTCATCCCGGTGGCAAACCACTGCTACAGGAGGCGCCAAGCAAAAATGGCCAGTCAGAAAGTAAGCAGCACAAAAGGGCGTCGTTTTGTTTTTGGTTCTTTTTAAATTAGGTGTATATGATGAGAGAAATTAGCTGCGTCATTCCATTCCATTTAATAATGAAAATCTTTTTTATTTTTTATTTTTTTTTTGTTAAAAATATGACGTGACACCCTTAAGTGTAATTAAAGCAGTAGAACTGTAGAAGGGATTAAGATGAAAAGATTTAAACATTTGTAGGTTAGAGTATAAATAAGAGAAGTTGATTTAAAATTTGAAAGGAAAAACACTTTCTCTCAGCTTCTCTTTCTCACAACAGATTCAAACACCTTTCTCTCTCTCGTTTTTTCTTCCAATTTTCTACAATTCTCAATTTCTTTGCTCTTTACATTTTTGTCATTCTTGTCATTCCCAATTAATTTATAATGGTTGAGATCCTTAAAGAAACGAAAAAAAATCATCTTACTCCCCATTGTACACCACTGGGTCACGAAATGAAGAGAAGAAGTTGTGGTGGAGCACTTCAATGACTGAGTTGCTCCACCAGAGAGGAGACGGCATCGATGAAAGACATTCTACTGGCGGAACAGGGAGGACAAGAGTTGAAATTGAAACTGAAGAGGAGGATGCCGACGCAAATTCAAGCGTCACATGATCGCTTAAGCGACCAAGAGTAAAAGCAAAATCGCTTAAGCGATCTAGTATATGACAAGATCGCTTAAGCGATCTGGATAACGATCGTGCATCTGGCGGAAGTTGATTCTGCCTCGGACATGATCGCTTAAGCGATTAAAATCGTTTAAAGCGACCAACGTTAAAAGCAAGGATCGCTTAGCGATCATGCATCTGGGCACTTATTTATTGTCTTTTTCATGATCGCTTAAGCGATCTACAGTAAAAGCGAAGACGCTTAAGCGATCCTGTGTCTGGGCACTTATTTATTATCTTGTGCATGATCGCTTAAGCGACCAATAGTAAAAGCAAGAATCGCTTAAGCGATTGTGCGTTTAAGGCAAAAGTTTATTCTGCCTCGACATGATCGTTTAAGCGATTTGTTATCGCTTACCGCAAGGTTAAAAGCAAAAGATGCTTAAGCGATAGAATATTGCTAAGCGATCGTGCGTCTAGTACTTATTGATTCTGTCTTGTTCGTGATCGCTTAAGCGACTAAGTTAAAAACATATAATCACTTAGGCGATAACATAAATACAACCGATCTCTTAAGCGACTAAGTCTAAATACACAGGATCGCTTAAGCGAGAAAGAAATCCTTAAGCGATCTAGCGTATTGGATTATTTTTATATGTATTTCACTAGATTGGTTAAGCGATTAACGCTATCTAGACATATAAGGTGTATGATTTATTCAGTGGACCATGCCCCATTATATATTTTAATTAAATTAGTTCTTTTCGGCTATATTAAACATATATGGTATAGAATATTTACATTTATATAAACCTATCTATATACGTTCGTTCAGTGACCATGACTATTATTATATTTAATTAATTATTCTTTTATGGCTATATTAACCATATATGGGTGGAATGTTTACGTCTATATTAAACATATCAGGTGTACATTCGTTCAGTGGACCGCACCTTATTATATTTTTTTAATTAAGTTCTTTTAACGGTTATATTAAACTATATAGTGTAGAATGTTTAAGTCTATATTAAACATATTAGTGTCCGATCGTTCAGTGGACCATGACTTTATTTATTTTAATTAAATTAGTTCTTTTATGGCTATATTAAACATATACGGTGAGAATGTTTACATCTATATTAAAAATATCAGGTGTACGATTTGTTCAATAGACCTATTTAATTAAATTATTTTTTTTACGGCTATATTAAACACATAAGTGCAGAATGTTTACGTCTATATTAAACTAATCAGGTGTACGATTCGTTTAGTGGATCATGACCGTTTTATATTTTAATTAAATTAGTTTTTTACAGCTATATTAACATAATGGTGTAGAATGTTTACGTCTATATTAAACATCAGTGTACGATTCGTTTAGTGGATATGACTGTTATATATTTTTAATTAAATTAGTTCTTTTACGGCTAATTAAACATATATGGTGTGAATGTTTACGTCATATTAACCATCAGGTATACGATTCGTTTAGTGGATTAGACCGTTATTATATTTAATTAATTAATTCTTTTATGCTATATTAAACATATGTGTAGATATGTTTACGTCATATTAAACTATCGGTGTCTCGATCGTTCAGTGGACCATGACCGTTATTATATTTTTAATTAAATTAATCTTTTATTATGGCTATATCAACATATATGGTGTGGAATGTTTACGTCTATATTAAACATATCAGGTGCACGATTCGTTCAGTGGACCATGACCGTTATTATATTTTAAATTAATAAGTTCTTTTATTGGCTATATTACACATATATGATGTAGAATGTTTACATCTATATTAAACATATTAGTGTACGTTTGTTCAATAGACCTATTTAATTAAATTATTCTTTTACGCGCTATATTAAACTATATGGTGTAGAATGTTTACGTCTATATTAACATATTATGTGTCACGATTCGTTTATGGATCATGATTGTTATTATATTTAATTAAATATTTCTTTTGCGGCTATTAACATATATGGGTAGAATGTTTACGTCTATATTAAACACATCAGTATACATCGTTCAGTGACCATGGACCGTTATTATATTTTAATTAAATTGTTATTTTAGACTATATTAAACATATATGTGTAGAATGTTTACGTCATTAACATATCAGGTGTACGATTCATTCAGTGGACCATGACCGTTATTTATTTAATTAAATTACCTCTTTTACACTATATTAAATATATATGATTTAGATATGTTTACGTCTATATTAAACATATCGGGTGTATGATTCATTCAGTGCGCATAGTCGTTATTATATTTTAATTAAATTAGTTATTTAGACTATATTAAACTATATGTGTATAATGTTTACGTCTATATAAACATATCAGGTATACGATTCGTTCAGTGGACCATGACCGTATTATTTTTAATTAAATTAGTTCTTTTCCTCTAATTAAACATATGTCCATAAACATGGAAAAGAATATTGAAGTAATTACCCTTATCGCTTAGCGATCTCGTCTATTTAGTCTTGGTCTACAGAGTGCATAGCAAGGGTTGCAGAGTTCAATTTTATATCAATATTATATTTTTTATATATTACTTTCTTGCCAATAACTAACAAAAATATAGAATACACATAGATCTTTCAGTTTTATGTACGTGTTAATCACAAAGACCGAGTGTTCTTTTTCACATTCTATTGAATTGAAAAAGATAATTATAATTAATAAAATGGATATTAAATAAACATTACGGAATTAATTTCTTACTCAAACGTTCACAATATCAAAAGATTTGATAACGATCGCTAATAAGTTATACCGATATATTAAGGGTTAGATAGATTTTAAAAAACATTTGCAGAGTCGCTTAAACCTCTGGTGTATCGCTTACTGGTTGCTTAAGCGACTGATATAAATAAGCCTGTACGCTTACGCGATCTACTGCCATATACCCGATTGCTTAGCGATCTGCTACCATATTGCTAGACTAATACCAATCGCTTAAGCGATCTGCTGCTATATACCAGCTTATACCAGATCGCTTAAGCGATCCATTAGCTCCAAAATACATTTTCAATCATCTTCACCTATAATCGGTGCTACCACCCCCAACTACGCACAATGCAAAAAATCATCAACAAATCTCACTCCTTTTACTACATTATCAACACACTCAAGAACTTAAACCACACGAAAAAATCAAAATCATAACCCAAACCCAATCCATCATTAAATCTTTGTAAATAGAAATATAAAATGCAAAGAGGTGATATACATCCTTGGACGAAATGTTAGGAGTAGGAAGAGACAGATCTTTGGCGAAGAGGATGTTAATGGCGGAGGAAGAAGAAGGTGTTAATGGTAGAGGAAGAAGAAAGTATTAATGGCGGAGGAAAAAGAAGATGTACTTGAAGAAGAAGATGTAGACGAAGAAGAAGATGCAGAGAAAGAAGAAGATGTAGACAAAGCTTAGAAGCAACAAAAACTAGGGGAAGGATGCGTTAATGACGGGAGGAAGAAAAAGAAGGTGTTTGGGTTTGTTTGCAAGATTTTTTACTCTTTGGAGACTTATATAATTTTTAAAAGATTACACAATTATTTATTAATCCTAATTAACCCCCTAATTATGTTTAATTAAGCTTAATAAAAAATAAGGCTATTTAGTTAAAATTTACAAACTCTATAACCTTTTAATTAAATTTTAAGTTAAAATGGTGTTTTAATAAAATGCCTGTTAAAACATTTTGAAATTGTGCCAAACGTACACGTAGCAAACGACGTCTAAACTTTTAATCCAGTGGACTACCATAATGAACGGTCAAGATTAAGAGATCCACACAAAAACCGCAATCAACGCACAATAATCGACAGTGGCCCACGAGTAAAGAAAACACATCGGTTTGTAACAGACGTCGTCGTTACATGCAATGATTATCATCTTTCAATTTTTTTTTTCTGTTCTGGAATCAACCCCAATCTTCGCCTTCTTTGTTCCCTCTGCAGCCTCGAAACACTGTGTTCACTGTTTGCTTGCTTACTTCAATGGCTTTCGCTCACTACTTGGTTTCCGTACCCTCTGCAGCCTCGAAACACGCCAAAACTCCAATAATGCCGTTTTCAACTTCTTCTCCTTCTTCTGTTGCGAAGTTTTCTCTGACTTTCGCTTCGTCTACTCTTCGATCGAAGGCTCGAAAGCTTTGTATTCGTAGGTTTCGCAGAATCGTACCTAAAGGTAATTTCTTTGGCTAATGAAAATTTCTTTTCTTGATCATGCGTTTTCTAGTTCATTTGCCGCGTAGTAAGTGATATTGGAAGCTTATGAAAATGAAGTTGAAATGATCATGTGTAGTCTTGAATTGACTTTTGAAACAAATTTTCAATATGTTGTAATTGTAAATGTTGCTAGGTAATTGGCAGGTGAGTGATCATTATGTAGAGCAATTCACAAATTGCTTGATTTTGCAATTTGTAACAATGATGAAATAGAAGCATTGTGAAAAGTTCAGTTTTGAGCTTGTAAGTTCTAAAAATTTTTGTTGAGCAGTTTAGCCATCACAATTGAGAAAAATATTGATTATCGAAGGCTTCACAATTGTTTAACTATAGTATATGTAGTATATTGTAATAAATCAGGCGTTCTGTTTTGGTTTTTGTTACGCGAGATTAAACATATAGGGTAAGAGATCGGGACCATTATATTAAACAATCATCTTCGAGTCGGATCATGACCACTGACTAGGACCTTAAGTTGAAGAAATTATTTGCGTGTAGGCGATGATTAACCCTATAGGGGGGGAAGGGTGGGACGTCTAGAGTACCATCAGGGGTACGAGGCGTGCAGGTGGACATGACCATAGTAGTGTGAGAATCTAAAGGAGTTCTTTTACGGCTCGGAGTAAACAGTATATGTGTAGATGGGTAGGCCATATAAACATATCGGAGGTGTACAGCGTTGCAGGGGACCAGGACCGGGAGGATACGAAGGAAAGGAGTGCGTGGTGAAGGGCGAGAAGGAAACAAGACGGGTGAGAAGGGGACAGCGAGCAAGGAATACAGAGCGGGGGTGGACGAGTTGGGCAAGGACCGAGGGAAGGAAAGGAGTTGGGGACGGCAGAAGGACACACAGAGAGGCAGAAGGTGGTACGGCGAGAGGCAGACAAGCAGGGGGGCGACTGCGGGGAGGGGGAGCAGACCGTGATGAGAGGGGAAGGACGGAGGGCGTGGACAGCTATAGGAAAACATAGATGGGGGAAAGGGGACGCTATATAACAGGCCGGGAACGAGCGGGGAGGGGAGCGGACGCGGTAGGATATGGGAAGGAAGGTAGGGCGTGGACGCGAGAGGGAAACAGGAGGCGGGGGGAAATGGGGACACGCGAGACGAAACCCATGCAGGAGACGCTGCGTGAGTAGGAGGATGACCTGTCGATTAGATTAATTAAGTAAAGTAATGCTGGGAGGGGTAGAGAACAGATATAGTGCAAGTAATGGGTACGGCGAGATTAACAGAGCATAGGGGGGACGATTCGTGCAAGGGACCAGACCGGGTGACGTGAATGGTGAAGGAAAGAGGCTGTGAATGGCGATAGGAACCAAGAGAGTGGGGAAGGTTTACGTCTAGAGTAAACAGAGCAGGGCCGAGGCGGTCAGGGGACCAGGACCGGTGGAGAGATAGGCGGAAGGTGAAAGAAGGGCGGGGAAGGGCGGAGGCAAGACAGAGATGAGGAACTAAGGGGGACGCTAGTAGAAACAGAGTAGGGGGGACGAGGGGTGCCAGAGGACCGGTGAAGCGAGGAGGCGGGGACCGGGGCGAGAGGACCAAGCTGGAGAGGTGTACGTCGAGATCAAACAGATTAGCGGACGAGTGCGGGAGCGGAGCATGATGGGGTGAGAGTGGAAGGAAGAGGGCTGGGCGCGCGAGATTAACAGAGTATGGCGGAGAGGTGTACGAGCGATAGGACACACTAGGGAGATAACAGGCGTTAGTGGCATGCGGGTCATGGACCGTGCGAGACTGGGTGATCAAGTAAAGGAGGGAGGGGAGGTACTAGAGAAAACAGAAGAGTGGAAAGTGGGGACGGCATAGGAAACCATGAGCGGTAATCGAGGCAGGCAGCGACCATATGACCGGAGGATATGGGGGAAAGGACCTCGGGACAGCGTATTAAAAGGAGGAGGGAGAAGGTGTACGCGAGAGGAAACTAGCGGGGGAGAGTGCATGCAGGGGACCAGAGTCTCTAGGAAGTGTAAGGAAAGGGAGTGAGTGTGACGACGTCTATAACAGTATAAGGGGGTTAAATGGGGAGCTCGCGTATGAAACATTCAGTGGGGGGGGGGGGGGGGGGGGGGGGGGGGGGGGAGGGGGGGGGGGGGGGGAGGGGCGGGGGGAGGGAAGACATCGGTTCAGCTGGACAATAGCCGGCTATGAAGGGGAATATCAAGTAGGGTGCTTAGGAGGCGAGATTAACGATGCTCCAGAACATGGGAAAAAGAAAGAGGGAAGGTAAATGTACGCTGAATCGTGCACTGACGCGATGCGCGTCTAGTAGGGGTCATGTCTACAGAGTCAGCTAGCAGATGGGGGCAGAGTTCAAAACAAGATAGATATAGTCTTTCTTGCCAATAACTACAAAAATAAAGTAATAACATATCTTTCACTTTTATGGTACTTGTGTTAATCGACAAAGAACCGAAGTGTCTTTTCACATCTATTGAATTAAAAAATAATAAAATAAAAAATATAAATATAACATTACGGAATATAATTTCTACTCAAAGTTCACAATGAGTTCAAAAGAGGATAAGCGATCGCTAATAAGTTATTAACGATATATTAAGGGTTAGATAGATTTTTAAAAACATTTGCAGAGTCGCTTAAACGATCTGGTGATGCGCTTACGGATGCTCTAAGCGCATATAAATAAGCGACGCAAGCGATCTACTGCCATATACCCATTGCTAATCGATCTGCTACCTACTAGACTAATACCAGATCGCTTAAGCGATCTGCTGCTATACCGACTTACCAGATCGTTAAGCGATCCATTAGCTCCAAATACATTTCAATCATCTTCACCTATAATCGGTGCTACCACCCCCAACTACGCACAATGCAAGAAACATCAACAAATCTCACTCCTTTTAACTTACATTACACAAACACAACTCAAGAACGTAAACCCCTTCCTCCTCGGAAGGAACTGCGTCAAACTTATTCATCCCGGTGGCAAACCACTGCTACAGGAGGCGCCAAGCAAAAATGCCAGTCAGAAAGTAAGCAGCACAAAAGGGCGTCGTTTTGTTTTTGGTTCTTTTTTAAATTAGGTGTATATGATGAGAGAAAATTTAGCTGCGTGGTCATTCCAAGTTTCCATTTAACAAAATAATGAAAATCTTTTTTATTTTTTATTTTTTTTTTGTTAAAAAATATGACGTGACACCCTTAAGTGTAATTAAAGCAGTAGAACTGTAGAAGGGATTAAGATGAAAAGATTTAAACATTTGTAGGTTAGAGTATAATAAAGAGAAGTTGATTTAAAATTTGAAAGGTAAAACACATTTCTCTCAGCTTCTCTTTCTCACAACAGGATTCAAACACCTTTCTCTCTCTCGTTTTTTCTTCCAATTTTCTACAATTTCTCAATTTCTTTGCTCTTTACATTTTTGTCATTCCTTGTCATTCCCAATTAAGTTATAATGGTTGAGATCCTTAAAGAAACAGAAAAAAAACTCATCTTACTCCCCAAATTGTAGGCACCACTGGGTCTACGAAAAATGGAGAAGAAGAAGTTGTGGTGGAGCAACTTCAGATGACTGAAGTTGCTCCACCAGAAGAGGAGACGGCATCGATGAAAGACATTCTACTGGCGGAACAAGGGAGGACAAGAGTTGAAATTGAAACTGAAGAGGAGGATGCCGACGCAAATTCCAAGCGTCGGACATGATCGCTTAAGCGACCAAGAGTAAAAGCAAAAGATCGCTTAAGCGATCTAGTATATGACAGAAGATCGCTTAAGCGATCTGGTATAAGCGATCGTGCATCTGGGCGGAAGTTGATTCTGCCTCGGACATGATCGCTTAAGCGATTATAAATCGTTTAAAGCGACCAACGTTAAAAGCAAAGGATCGCTTAAGCGATCATGCATCTGGGCACTTATTTATTGTCTTGTTCATGATCGCTTAAGCGATCTACAGTAAAAGCGAAGAATCGCTTAAGCGATCCTGTGTCTGGGCACTTATTTATTATCTTGTGCATGATCGCTTAAGCGACCAATAGTAAAAGCGAAGAATCGCTTAAGCGATTGTGCGTTTAGGCAAAAGTTTATTCTGCCTCGGACATGATCGTTTAAGCGATTTGTAATCGCTTAAGCGACCAAGGTTAAAAGCAAAAGATTGCTTAAGCGATAGAATAAATTGCTTAAGCGATCGTGCGTCTGAGTACTTATTGATTCTGTCTTGTTCGTGATCGCTTAAGCGACTAAGTGTAAAAACATATAATCACTTAAGCGATAACATAAATACAACCAGATCTCTTAAGCGACTAAGTCTAAATACACAGGATCGCTTAAGCGAGAAATGAAATCTCTTAAGCGATCTAGCGTATTTGGATTATTTTTATTGTATTTCACTAGATTGGTTAAGCGATTAACGCTATCTTAGACATATAAGGTGTATGATTTATTCAGTGGACCATGACCATTATTATATTTTAATTAAATTAGTTCTTTTACGGCTATATTAAACATATATGGTGTAGAATGTTTACGTCTATATTAAACATATCAGGTGTACGATTCGTTCAGTGGACCATGACTATTATTATATTTAATTAAATTAATTTTTTATGGGCTATAACCCATATATGGTGTGGAATGTTTACGTCTCTATTAAACATATCAGGTGTACGATCGTTCAGGGACCATGACCATTATTATATTTTAATTAAATAGTTCTTTACGGCTATATTAAACATATATAGTGTAGAATGTTTAAGCTCTATATTAAACATATAGGTGTACGATCGTTCAGTGGACCATGACCGTTATTATATTTTAATTAAATTAGTTCTTTTACTGGCTATTTAAACATATACGGTGAGAATGTTTACATCTATATTAAAATATCAGGTGTACGATGTTTCAATAGACCTATTAATTAATTATTTTTTTTACGCTATATTAACCATATTGGCAATGTTTACGTCTATATAAACATATCAGGTGACGATTCGTTTAGTGGATCATGGACCGTTATATATTTTAATTAAATTAGTTTTTTACAGCTATATTAAACATATATGGTGTAGAATGTTTTACGTCTATTAAACATATCAGGTGTGACGATCGTTTAGTGGATCATGACTGTTATTATATTTTAATTAAATTAGTTCTTTTACGGCTATATACATATATGGTGAGAATGTTTACGTCTATATTAAACACATCAGGTATACGATTCGTTTAGTGGATTACCGTTATTATTTTTATTAATTAATTCTTTTATGCTTATTAAACATATATGGTGTAGAATGTTTACGTCTATATTAAACATATCAGGTGTACGATTCGTTCAGTGGACCATGACCGTTTTATATTTTTAATTAAATAATTCTTTTATGTGCTATTTAACCATATATGGTTGTGAATGTTGTTACGTCTATATTAAACATATCAGGTGCACGATTCGTTCAGTGGACCATGACCGTTATTATATTTTTTACATAAGTTCTTTTATGGCTATATTAAACATTATGATGTAGAATGTTTACATCTATATTAAACATATAGGTTACATTGTTCAATAGACCTATTTAATTAAATTATTTCTTTACGGCTATATAAACTATATGGTGTAGAATGTTTACGTCTATATAACATTAGGTGTACGATTCGTTTAGTGGATCATGATTGTTATATATTTTAATTAAATTAGTTCTTTGCGGCTATTAAACATATTGGTGTTAGAATGTTTACTCTATATTAAAACCATCAGGTATACGATTCGTTCAGTGGACCATGGACCGTTATTATATTTTAATTAAATTAGTTATTTTAGACTATATTAAACATATATGGTGTAGAATGTTTACGTCTATATTAAACATATCAGGTGTACGATTTCATGCAGTGACCTGACCGTTATTATATTTTAATTAAATTACCTCTTTTACAGCTATTTAAATATATATGATGTAGAATGTTTACGTCTATATTAAACATATCGTGTAGATTCATTCAGTGGACCATAGTCTTATTATATTTTAATTAAATTAGTTATTTACGACATATTAAACATATATGGTGTATAAGTTTTTACTCTATATAAACTATCAGGTATACGATTCGTTCAGTGGACCATGACCGTTATTATATTTTAATTAAATTAGTCTTTTACGTCTAATAAACATATGTCCATAAACATGGAAAAAATATTGAAGATAAATTACCCTTAATCGCTTAAGCGATCTCGTCTATTAGTCTTGGTCTACAGATTGCATAGCAGATGTTTGCAGAGTTCAATTTTATATCAATATAATTTTGTTATATATTACTTTCTTGCAATAACTAACAAAATAATAGAATCAATAGATCTTTCAGTTTTATGTACGGTGTTTAATCGACAAAGACCGAAGTGTTTTTCACATTCTATTGAATTGAAAAAGATAATTAATATAATAAAAAATGACTAATATTATAATCATTACGGAATTAATTCTTCTCAAACGTTCACAATATCAAAGATTTGATAAGCGATCGCTAAATAAGTTTATTACCGATATATAGGGTATATAGATTTTAAAAAACATTTGCAGAGTCGCTTAAACGATCTGGTGTATCGCTTCTGGATTGCTTAAGCGATCTGATATAAATAACCTGATCGCTTAGCGATCTACTGCCATATACCCGATTGCTTAAGCGATCTGCTACCATATGCTAGACTAATACCATCGCTTAAGCGATCTGCTGCTATATACCAGACTTATACCAGATCGCTTAAGCGATCCATTAGCTCCAAAATACATTTTCAATCACTTCACCTATAATCGGTGCTACCACCCCAACACTCACATGCAAGAATCATCAACAAATCTCACTCCTTTTAACTTACATTACATCACACACACTCAGAACGTAAACCACTAAATCAAATCATAACCAAACCCAATCCATCATTAATCTTTGTAAATAATATAAAATGCAAAGGTGATATACATCGTGACGAAATGTTAGGATAGGAAAGACAGATCTTTGCGAAGGAATGTTATGGCGAGGAAAAGAAGGGTGTATGGTAAAGGCAGGAAAAGAAGAATTTGGCGAGGAGAAGAAGATGTACTGAGAAGAAGATGTAGACGAAGAGAAGATGCGAGAAAGAAAATAGTAGACAAAGCTTAGACAACAAAACTAGGGAAGATGCGTTAATGACGGGAGGAAGAAAAAAAGGTGTTGGGGTTGTTTGCAAGATTTTTACTCTTTGAGACTTATATATTTTTAAAAGATTACACAATTATTATATCCTAATTAACCCCCTAATTATGTTTAATTAAGCTTAATAAAAATAAGGCTATTTGTTAAAATTTACAAACTCTATAACCTTTAATTAATTTAAGTTAAAATGGTGTTTAATAAAATGCCTGTTAAAAAACATTTTGAATTGTGCCAAACGTACACGTAGCAAACGACGTCTAAACTTTTAATCCAGTGGACTACCATAATGAACGGTCAGATTAAGAGATCCACCAAAAACCGCAATCAACGCACAATATCGACAGTGGCCACGAGTAAAGAAAACACATCGGTTTGTAACAGACGTCGTCGTTACATGCAATGATTATCATCTTTCAATTTTTTTTTTTTTTCTGTTCTGGAATCAACCCCAATCTTCGCCTCTTGTCCCTCTGCAGCCTCGAAACACTGTGTTCACGTTTGCTTGCTTACTTCAATGGCTTTCGCTCACTACTTGGTTCCGTACCCTCTGCAGCCTCGAAACACGCCAAAACTCCAATAATGCCGTTTCAACTTCTTCTCCTTCTTCGTTGCGAAGTTTCTCTGACTTTCCTTCGTCTCTCTTCGATCGAAGGCTCGAAAGCTTTGTATTCGTAGGTTTCGCAGAATCGTACCTAAAGGTAATTTCTTTGGCTAATGAAAATTTTTTTTTGATCATGCGTTTCTAGTTCGTTTGCCGCGTAGTAAGCGATATTGAGTTATGAAATGAAGTTGAAATGATCATGTGTGTCTAATTGACTTTTGAAAAAATTTTCAATATGTTGTAATTGTAAATGTTGCTAGGTAATTGGCAGGGGTGATCATTTGTAGAGCAATTCACAAATTGCTTGATTTGCAATTTTAACAATGATGAATAGAAGCATTTGAAAAGTTCAGTTTTGAGCTTGTAAGTTCTAAATTTTGTTGAGCAGTTTAGCCATCACAATTGAGAAAAATATTGATTATCGAAGGCTTCACAATTGTTTAACTATAGTATATGACATGAAAAAAAAAAAAAAAAAAAAAAAAAAAAAAAAAACCTTTGCTATTTGTGGTGGCAAGGTAATTATCAACAATGAAGCAAGCATGTATGCGTCTTAAGCATTGAAGGATAGAGAGTAATGCATTTCCACGCATTAGTTAGCTTTTCTGTTGGCTGTCGTGAGAAATCAAACTGAGTTTAACTTGCACTGCCAATTAATTTTATGTCAAAGATACTGCATTGGAAGAAATATTCATGAGGAAACTTATTTTTGACATTTATTTACAAAAAGGAGGGAAATTTTCTTTAATAATTGAATTTTCATTGAATTTGTTGCTTTGCTATTTTATTTATTGTATATTCTATTTGCAGTTATTTCTTTTTGTGCTTGGTTGCATGTTATATTGACGGGTAAAGAATGCAACAATTATATTTGTGTACGATAACTTGAGTTCTTGGTCTACTTGCTATCAGCTGAGGCTAAGTCTCCAGAACCTGAAGTCAGCTCAGGTACAGATGCATTTACCCATTTCAAGCATCTGCTTCTGCCAATCACAGACCGGAATCCATATCTTTCTGAAGGAACAAGACAGGTGACCTTTCTTTATGGAGATATTATATTGTCCTTTCAATGATGAACATTTGTAGGAATTTGAAGTGCCTTGTTACATATTACGTATTTTTTATATTGCAAGTATTGACATAGGTTTATTAGGAGTATCAATATGGCGCTTTCTTCTATTTTTTACAATACTGTGTGAAACATTTACTGTGCATATGAGTTTGTGCTTGTAATGGAATTATAGAATATTGTTTCTCTTCCAATCTGAAGGAGTAAAGCAAAGTTTTAGCTGACGTGGTATTCATTAGCTGGATGGGCTTGCTAGCTTCTAGCTTTATTGATAGAATGGTATATTCTCTTACTTTGGTTACAATTATCTTATTCTATGGTTGTAACATTTTTAATAGGCTGCTGCAACTACTGCTGCTTTAGCAAAGAAGTATGGGGCTGACATTACTGTTGTGGGTATGTAAACTGAACTCTATTGATACCATTTTAGAATATGTTAGTGATAGAACTAAGCAGTAGAGACAAAGTTTTCTGGTACAGACCATTCTAAATGCGAGATTTCAGGGAAAATAGAACTTAATTTTCTTTGCAGTTATCGATGAAAAGCAGAGAGAATCACTGCCGGAGCATGAAAGCCAATTGACAAGCATCCGCTGGCATCTCTCAGAAGGTTTGTTTGTTTATATGGGATGAGCAAATTTCTCACTATAGGCTTCCAATCTGTATATCAAATACTAATTATCAACTTTCTAGAAATTCATCCTCTTGACCATTTATGTTGATAAGTTTTCAATATAATAAATTGTAGGTGGATTCCAGGAATTCAGATTATTAGAGAGACTTGGGGAAGGTAACAAGCCGACAGCTATAATTGGTGAGGTTGCAGATGACTTGAATTTGGATTTAGTGGTCATAAGCATGGAAGCAATCCATTCCAAGCATGTTGATGCAAACCTGCTGGCTGAATTTATTCCCTGCCCAGTCTTACTTCTGCCGTTGTAAATTTTTTCATAGACCAAGTTATTAATGAATTGTGTTGCAAAAGCCAGTTTTCTCTTGTTGGGCTTCTGTGATCTACAGCATTTTGACTTGTTAATTTTGCTTGATTCTGGCCTTATGGGTCTTTGGTTAAGAGTAAGATAATTGGTACCAGGGTTATTTCATTTAACCCCTGTAAAGGGACCAATCTACTTGTGTACTATCTTGATTGATCTGGCTTTTGTTTCTTTGTTAAGAGTGATACTTTATGTAAGATAAGTAGGGTGTAGTAGAACTTCATCTTCATGCCAAACCCAGTATGAGTTTCTCTCCATTTTTCTCCCTTTCTTGTATCCTCGGAAAAGTCAATGGCCTCATGTAAGGAGCTTGAGAGTGAGACCTGTTATAAGTTATTCTAAATTCTAGCTGCGTTTAACTTACATTGCTGACCTGTTCTCACTTCCAATTTTATCTCTGTTCTTAACACTGGACAGGTTTCGGTGAGTCCTTTGAAAAGTAACTGTTCTGTATCTGTGGAAACCAGGAACTAGGAAGGCACTCAATCTGAAAATGGTTAGTTCTTTGGAAAACTTTCAACTTCCCTGAAGTATAACCTTCTCTAGTCCTTGCTTACCGCAAAGCTCAAAGCTCTCTTCCTTCCCTCATTCTCTAGAGTTAGCTATGAGTGCCAATTCGATTGAGGTTCTTAGGAATGAACCAAATGTTGAGAGCGGACATTGGGGAAAGAGAGTGATTAGAGCAGATTGTTGATACATATCTGGTCTAAGTGGATGAGTTGATTCCACTTTTATAATCTATTAGGCTGACCTAAAATACTCTTGTTTACCCAAAGTATGGTGTTTTAAATTTCACCTGGAAGAGTACACCAGAGAAATTCAAAATGACTTTAGAAATAAATTGCATTGATAGTGGTAGATGCCGGTTCTAATGTGGTTGCCTCTCTTAAACAATGGAACCATTATAGGTAGCGATTTATCTGGACTAATCATGAGGGTTTATTTTTGAAGGGAAAAAGTTGATGGCGCTGCTGGGAATTCTTTTCTGGGCTTTAATAACTGCTGCTTTTAGAACATGTGGCTGTTTCTGATATGAAGCTCCCAAAATGGTCCAAGTCCAACCAACTTTTCCTCAACTTCACCTTGAAAGAACATTAATTACACCCTTTTAAGCATGGCTATATACCATATCATCTATGCAATCGGGCTGGTCAGAAGTTTGTTTATCACCGAACTCATAGATCACATACGTGGTGGTCCACAAAGCATATTTCTCTTGTTTTAGTTGAAATCAGTATGGCCAACATTAAGAAGGAAAGTTTCATTACCAATGAGGCTTAACCAGATGGTTAGGCTTGTGGTTTGAACTCACAATGTTTGGGTTAGAGTTCAAACATGATAATATAAACCTTACAATAATATTTTGCGTACTAACGGATTTTACTAATCAGTGTACTTACCTTTGTTAAAATCACATATAGTACCTATACTATGCGTATGGTATCCGTACGATGTTTTAAGTTAGTACACTGATTAGTAAAATCCGTTAGTACGCATAGCATTACCCTAGAACAAAAGCAAAAGTAACACAATCACGAATCCTATAATCAACTAAACGGGAAAATAAAATGTATAAAACTGCATCACATCAAATAACAAATCAGAAAAAAAACTATAACATGCTTATAATTCTGTGGTTAAGAAAATTTTATGATAAACCAGAGGCACTCAACTGAAATTTCTCAGCCAAATCAACCCATAATCTATAATAGAACCCAGACAAGAAAATTTTCAAGACAAGACATTAAATTATACCTTAATCCCAAGAGATTGAAGAGTAGAAACAGCAGAATCAAGGACTGGCTTGCGACGTCCCATGATTGCAATGGAGGCTCCATGTTTACCGAATTGTTTAGAAATCTCAAACCCGATTCCTGAACCACCCCCTGTTATCAAAGCAACTTTGCCCTTCACTATATCCGCCTTGAATGGTGACTCCATCTTCACTAACGACTACCAAATCCCTTTCTCTCGCTCTCTTTTTGTGCTCTTCCTCTTCTATTTTCACCTTCTTTTTCGATTACATGGTGGCTAGTTAGCAGTCGCATCGCATCACACAACGGGATTACCTCATTACCTGTGATTCCACTTGGCAGGCCAGTTAGTCATTGTAAAAGGGTGTGTTTATAATAAATTTTCAAAGCTTAGGGATTAATATGATATTGCCAGTCGATCTCGTCATAAATTATGATATTCCAAGGTTATATTCTAATGTTATTTTCTTGTCTATAAATCTTTCATGATGAATCTGACAATCAGCCCATTTTAGATACCAGAGAGATTATGTTCATCGTGTGGGGCGTACTTCAAGAGCAGGCAGAGGCGGGCGTGCTGTGAGCTTCGTTACCCAAGTGAGTAGTCATATCTTAGAGATGATATTGCAAGTTTCTTAAAATTATTCTTCACCCCTATTGACGTTGACCATTCGCCTAAATCTTCATGTAATTTTCATGTACATCTTCATTACTTAGATGAATCCTTCAATACATGAAGTGCTCGGTGAGGTCTACAAATTGAATTTTTTACTTTTGAGTTTCTGTATGGCTTTAAGGAACATGAGGTCTGTAATTCTAAATCATGCTTATTTCACTTAACCTCGGAGACCTGGGAAATTTTGCAGAATGATGTAGATCTTGTTCATGAAATAGAAGCTGTTATCGGAAAACAACTAGAGGGATTTGAATGCAAAGAGAAAGATGTTCTTTCTGATATTACTAGGGTAAGAAAAGATCTCTGCAAAGACTACATTGGTAACTGATCTTGACAGCATTCCAATTTGCTTAAGCATTGAAACTTTTGCAGGTCTACAAGGCCAGACGAGTTGCGACAATGAAGTCGATGGACAATGGATTCGAAGAGAAAGCCAAAGAACGGAAAAAACAGAAATTGAAAACACTAGCAGAAAAAGGATTATTGAAGAAAAAGAGAAAAAGATCGGTTAATTAGTTTGCTAATTAGTTTCCTTGTTTACACATTTAAGCTGCATTTTGTCCAGCAGCTTCCTAGAAATTTTAACTCTGAGATTACTTTATATTATAGATAATATGTGGTTCATCCTAGACCAGGATCAAGCTCTCCTTTGCTTTTTTCGGGTTGTCAAAGAGTTGAACAATTAAAATAGATGGAAGGGCAAAGGCCTTCGGTGTCCCCTTCTTGATGCTAATTTTTGTTGTATTTCTGTGGAACAGTTTTCTTTTTCTGAAATCATATTAGCCCACGAAAATTTCTCATTCCAAATTTGATACTTTAAACCCCCTCAACGTTTCGGAAATAACAAACAAACCCCTAATGTGGTTATGTCAGCAATGCTTAGTTACTTACTTTCATAATTAAACCCCCCTCAACGTTTTTTCTTTGGCTTTTTGTTCTTTCCTTATTTCTTGCTTCTCACTCCGTCTTCTCAATCTCCAACAATGGCAGCTGCGATGGTTCTCGACCCTCCGCCGTCACTCCCCTCCACAAGACCCGACCTCCAGGGCGGCTCCAACGACCACCAATTTTCTGACGAAGATGACCTCTACAGTCGCCTCAAATCCCTCCAACGCCAGCTCGAGTTCATCGACATCCAAGAAGAGTACGTCAAAGACGAACAGAAGAATCTGAAACGTGAACTCCTCCGCGCCCAAGAGGAGGTCAAGCGGATCCAATCCGTGCCGTTAGTTATCGGACAGTTCATGGAGATGGTTGACCAGAACAACGGCATCGTGGGCTCCACCACCGGATCGAATTACTATGTTAGAATTCTTAGCACGATTAATCGGGAGCTGTTGAAACCCTCGGCTTCTGTGGCTTTGCACCGACATTCTAATGCTCTGGTTGATGTTCTCCCGCCCGAAGCTGATTCCAGTATTTCGCTTCTTAGCCAGTCGGAGAAGCCCGATGTTACGTACAATGTGAGTTTCTGCTTTCAATTCTTTAGGGCTAAGGGCGTTACTGATAATTCCGATATTAAAATCAAACTAAAGACGGGGGAGGTTGATGAAATTAACCTTTTTTTTTGTAATTGGAATTATGTGCTGTTAGGGTTTATGAATTAGGGCTTGTTTGATAAAAGACACTTTACGAAAATGATATTGGTCAAAATGGGTTCAAATGTTTATAAAAAACTGAAGATAAAAACCTAAAAGCTAGCGGTTTATGTAGATTTAAACTCAGAAAATAGTATATTGAGATATAAAGTTTTATGGAAGTATGTTATATTAGGTTTTTTATGTTGCTTGACTGTTTTGCTATTGGCTGGGGATAATTATGGAAGAAATTTTCCAAGGAAAAAGTACGGCAAGATTTTATTAAAGTATAATAGAAGAATTTTGAGCTTAGATTAACGTGTATAATGTCATACTAAGGCAATCTAATTTTATCAGGTCAGTAACATGTAGTACAATGCATATTGAGTTTAGTAACTTTTATATAAAATCTTAACTGCTAAGAATTAGATAATATTGTACTTCAAGTACTGACCAAAATTAGAGTGCCCCTTTTTTAGTGAGAGATGCATTGATAAATTTCTTTTGATAGTGAAAGGCAAATTAGAAGAAAAACAATGATAATTCTGAAGGTTCCTAAAAAAGGGGGAAAAACATAGAGATAACTTCTATATTAGCTGTAAAATGTGAAATTATCAACATAATTTATTGTCATGTGGTATAAATGCTACGTAAAGAGCATAAGCCTTGTGAATGAATGACTTGTATAAAGTATAAAATGATAAACAAGATTTACAAGTGGGATTGGTTTTGAGCTGTACTTGGATAGCAGGCGTGCAGGCCTAGGCCATTTCCCACCTATTAAGAACTGCAAGAGAAAATCTAAAAAACTTTCTGGAAGGTTGCAAAGGAGCTCCAAGTCTTTCTCGTTTTAGTACTTGTCTCTTGCTTTTGCTTATATATTTCTTAGCTTATGTCTGTACCAAAATTTTGTGTTGTTAGGATATTGGAGGATGTGACATTCAAAAACAAGAAATTCGTGAGGCTGTGGAGTTACCACTCACTCACAACGAATTGTACAAGCAAATTGGGATAGACCCTCCTCGTGGAGTTTTGCTTTATGGTCCTCCAGGAACTGGAAAAACTATGCTTGCCAAGGCAGTTGCTAATCATACTACTGCAGCATTCATTAGAGTTGTTGGCTCTGAATTTGTTCAGAAGTATTTGGGTGAGGTATGAATTCAAGGATGCACAACTGTTATTCTTCTATCATTTAGAATGATATTTATCTATATTCCTTGATATCACTATCTACTTTGCTTTGTTGGCTGGATAACTGCAGCACTGGTGTTTTTGATGGATAGTTGTATTCTCTTTTGCAGAGTTTTGAATAGATTTTACCTTGTCTGATTTGGTAATAATTGCCTATTTTTCTAGTTATAATATCATTTTCATTTGTTATCCTTCAGGGTCCACGGATGGTTCGTGATGTTTTCCGTCTTGCCAAAGAGAATGCCCCTGCAATTATCTTTATAGATGAGGTAGATGCTATTGCCACTGCTAGGTTTGATGCCCAAACTGGTGCTGATAGAGAGGTTCAGCGTATCCTCATGGAGTTACTGAATCAGGTATGACTGAATTACACAGTGGAATTCAATGATTTCCTTAATGGAGGTTGCTGGAAATTAATCGTGAAAATATTATCCAAAAAAACTGAGAAAAGTTATTAGGAAATGATCTATAATTTTTTTTTTTTTAATTGACTTTTATTTTTGTAATTACTTGCTATTCTAGATGGATGGGTTCGACCAGACAGTTAACGTTAAGGTTATTATGGCCACCAATCGTGCTGATACTTTGGACCCTGCCCTACTACGTCCTGGGAGGCTTGATAGAAAAATTGAGTTCCCTTTGCCTGATAGACGACAAAAGAGGCTCGTTTTTCAGGTAGTTGCATAGTTGGTGTGCACGTTCCCATTTGTAAAGTTTTATAATTAGTCGTTATTTTTGTCTAGTGTGAGGATTAATTTTCCTTGCCCCTGTTGTCTGCTGTGCATTATATGTCTAATCTACTTTATGATGGCTGGGTGTCTACCAGGTTTGCACTGCTAAAATGAACCTAAGTGATGAGGTGGACTTGGAGGATTATGTTTCTCGACCTGACAAAATCAGTGCTGCAGAGGTCAGTTGGTTTCAATTTTCTTTATAGAAGCTCATTATGCTATGGAAAGTAACTTTTGTTACGATTGCAGTAGACTCCCGTCTAGCAGGAAAATCTTTTTAGCTTTTTGCATGTTTCTTTTCTTCAATGTCACATAACTGAACCATTTTAATCTACTCTACTAAGAGTCACTTGAACCCTTCTCTTTATATTCAAGAGCTTTGGTGTTAGCTGGTCACAGGATATTTCTAACCACTACTACTTTAAGCAAGCAGGAATTGCTCTTATGTTACGTTGTTCATTCCTACTCCTTTCAAGGGAATTACTTGGTTTTCCTGTAAGAAGCAATTACCCAGAATAGGGGAATGTACCTCCTTTTACCATGTCCAAGTGTTTGGCATTGCAACTTTAGCAAAAGCTGTGATCTTGATACAGAAAGTGTTGACAACAGATGTCCTGCGGTCAAAATTATTTAAGAGCCAGTGTACTTGCTGCAGAACCATTGATCTCGTTCGTTTTTATTTTTTTATTTCTTTGTTAGAATCAAGACCATTAATTTGTTTTGAGATGATTGACCTATGCTTTAACTTGGCTGCTTGGTAAATCCTTAAAAAACCAGACAGTTGATGAAGAGTTAGTGGGTGGGGACAGGATTGGGCTCTAGCTCATTAGGTTCATTTTATGTTTTTACAATACGAATATATGATCATGATATCGGATACATTCATAATTAACCAATTTTCTTTGTGGTTTTTGACTACTACAGATTGCAGCTATCTGTCAAGAAGCTGGAATGCATGCAGTACGCAAGAACCGGTACGTCATACTCCCGAAGGACTTTGAGAAGGGTTATCGAACCAATGTGAAGAAACCTGACACTGACTTTGAATTTTACAAATGAAGAGGGCCACCAGTGCACAAGAGCAGTACATTGCTTATGTTTGTTAAATTGTTTTGGTCATATATTAACCTTCTTGTTATCATAAATTAGGAGGACTCTGTGATAGGTCTTCTCAGTAGACTTTGTTGAACAAATATCATCATATGCAGAAGTGTTGTATGGCCAAAACTTGTCTATTTCTTCTCTGATGACCTTATAGAAGGTATCGAGGGAATCTTGGATATATTCATTAGCGCAAAGTTAGGGATACTTGGATGCCCCAATTTTCAATTAAGAATTCGATAGAGCCTCCATTTATTGATATGTTGGGGATTATTCTTAAACGATTCAACTGATTAGGAAACTCATAAGATTTATTTGTCGGAATCCTAAGTCAAACACAATTCCCACACTAGAAAGTTCAAGTTAAAATGGTCCCATTACATACAATTCCTATCAAGTTAATGGTAAATTTTGTTTACCCCAAATATTTGACTAAAGTGAGTAAAATAAGCATTATTCCATAAGAGTACTTAGTTTAGACCGATGGTTTGCTTCTACAAAGTCTAGGGTATGAGTCCCCTCATGGCTACAGACAAGACCAGAGGCCACCAAAGACTGTAGGATTTAACACATCATACAGCCTAACTAGCCATTGTTTTTAATCAAATCTACGAACTTTAAGTTTTCTAAATTATGGAATGTGGCCGTTAGTTATCGGACAGTTCATGGAGATGGTTGACCAGAACAACGGCATCGGGGGCTACCACACCGGTCGAATTACTATGTTAGATTCTTAGCACGATTAATCGGGAGCTGTGAAACCGGCTTCTGTGGCTTTGCACCGACATTCAATGCTCGGTTGATGTTCTCCCGCCCGAAGCTGATTCCAGTATTTCGCTTCTTAGCCAGTCGGAGAAGCCCGATGTTACGTACAATGTGAGTTCTTGCTTTCAATCTTTAGGGCTAAGGGCGTATATGATAATTCCGATATTAAAATCAAACTAAAGACGGGGAGGTTGATGAAATTAACCTTTTTTTTTGTAATTGGAATATGTGCTGTTAGGGTTTATGATTAGGGCTTGTTTGATAAAAGACACTTATGAAAATGATATGGGCTAAATGGGTTCAAGTGTTATAAAAAACTGAAGATAAACCTAAAAGCTAGCGGTTTATGTAGATTTAAACTCAGAAAATAGTATATTGAGTATAAAGTTTTATGGAAGTATGTTATATTAGGTTTTTTATGTTGCTTGATGTTTTGCTATTGGCTGGGGATAATTATGGAAGAAATTTTCGAAGGAAAAAGTACGGCAAGTTTTATTAAGTATAATAGAAGAATTTTGAGCTTAGATTAACGTGTATAATGTCATACTAGGCAATCTAATTTTATCAGGTCAGTAACATGGGTACACTGCATATTGAGTTTAGTAATTTTATATAAAATCTTAACTGCTAAGAATTAGATAAATTGTACTTCAAGTACTGACCAAAATGTGATCCCTTTTTTAGTGAGAGATGCGTTGATGAATTTCTTTTGATACTGAAAGGCAAATTAGAAGAAAAACATGATAATTCTGAAGGTTCCTAAAAAGGGGGAAAAACATAGAGATAACTTCTATATTAGCTGTAAAATGTGAAATTATCAACAAATTTATTGTCATGTGGTATAAATGCTACGTAAAGAGCATAAGCCTTGTGAATGAATGACTTGTATAAAGTATAAATGATAAACAAGATTTACAAGTGGGATTGGTTTTGAGCTGTACTTGGATAGCAGGCGTGCAGGCCTAGGCCATTTCCCACCTATTAAGAACTGCAAGAGAAAATCTCAAAAACTTTCTGGAAGGTTGCAAAGGAGCTCCAAGTCTTTCTCGTTTTAGTACTTGTCTCTTGCTTTTGCTTATATATTCTTAGCTTATGTCTGTACACAAATTTTGTGTTGTTAGGATATTGGAGGATGTGACATTCAAAAACAGAAATTCGTGAGGCTGTGGAGTTACCACTCACTCACAACGAATTGTAAAAGCAAATTGGGATAGACCCCCCCCCGTGGAGTTTTGCTTATGGTCCTCCAGGAACTGGAAAAACTATGCTTGCCAAGGCAGTTGCTAATCATACTACTGCAGCGTTCATTAGAGTTGTTGGCTCTGAATTTGTTCAGAAGTATTTGGTGAGGTATGAATTAAAGGATGGCACAATGTGCTCTCTTTTTGTGCTCTTCCTCTTCTATTTTCACCTTCTTTTTCGATTACATGGTGGCTAGTTAGCAGTCGCATCGCATCACACAACGGGATTACCTCATTACCTGTGATTCCACTTGGCAGGCCAGTTAGTCATTGTAAAAGGGTGTGTTTATAATAAATTTTCAAAGCTTAGGGATTAATATGATGTTGCCAGTCGTGGTTTGGACATTCCTACAGTCGATCTTGTGATAAATTATGATATTCCAAGGTTATATTCTAATGTTACGTTTTCTTGTCTATAAATCTTTCATGAATAATCTGACAATCAGCCCATTTTAGATACCCGAGAGATTATGTTCATCGTGTGGGGCGTATTGCAAGAGCAGGCAGAGGCGGGCTTGCTGTGAGTTTCGTTACCCAAGTGAGTACAGTCATATCTTAGAGATGATATTCCAAGTTTCTTAAAATTATTCTTCACCATCCTATTGACATTGACCATTCGCCTAAATCTTCATGTAATTTTCAAGTAAATCTTCATTACTTAAATGAATCCTTCAATACATGAAGTGCTCGGTGAGGTCTACAAATTGAATTTTTTACTTTTGAGTTTCTGTATGGCTCTAAGGAACATGAGGTCTGTAATTCTAAATCATGCTTATTTCACTTAAACTCGGAGACCTGGGAAATTTTGCAGAATGATGTAAATCTCGTTCATGAAATAGAAGCTGTTATCGGAAAACAACTAGAGGAATTTGAATGCAAAGAGAAAGATGTTCTTTCTGATATTACTAAGGTAAGATTTAAGAAAAGATCTCTGCAAAGACTTCTTTGGTAACTGATCTTGACAGCATTCCAATTTGTTTAAGCATTGAAACTTTTGCAGGTCTACAAGGCCAGACAAATTGCGACAATGAAGTCGATGGACAACGGATTCGAAGAGAAAGCCAAAGAACGGAAAAAACAGAAATTGAAAACACTAGCAGAAAAAGGATTATTGAAGAAAAAGAGAAAAAGATCAGTTAATTAGTTTGCTAATTGTAAATTATCAAAACAGAAATTGAAAACACTAGCACAAAAAGGATTGTTGAAGAAAAAGAAAAAAAAGAGAAAAATATCGGTTAATTAGTTTGCTAATTGTAAGTTATCTTGTTTACACATTTAAGCTGCATTTTGTCCAGCAGCTTCCTAGAAATTTTGAGTTTAACTCTGAGATTACTTTATATTATAGATACTATGTGGTTCATCCTCGACCAGGATCGAACTCTCCTAATCTCCTTTGCCGTTTTCGGGTTATCAAAGAGTTGAACAATTAAAATAGATGGAACGGCAAAGGCATTCGGTGTCCCCTCTTGATGTTAATTTTGGTTGTATTTCTGTGAAACACTCTTCTTTTTCTGAAATCATATTAGCCCACATAAATTTCTCATTCCAAATTCAATGCTATTAAACCCCCTCAACGTTTCGGAAATAACAAAAAAACCCCTATGTAGTAGTGTTAGCAATACTTATTTACTTTCCTAATTAACAATACAGTAATACTATGGCCTACTAACGAATTTTACTAACCAATTTATTAACCTAAATTATAATACGGATAATATATTAATAATACAGCTACTATATATAATTTTAATAAAGGTTAATCCACTTATTAGTAAAATTGGTTACTACCATAGAATTACCCATTATTAAACCCCCTCAACGTTTTTTCTTTGCGTTTTTTGTTTGGGTTTTTGCTCTTTCCTTATTTCTTGCTTCTCACTCCGTCTTCTCAATCTCCAACAATGGCAGCTGCGATGGTTCTCGACCCTCCGCCATCACTCCCCTCCACAAGACCCGACCTCCACGGCGGCTCCAACGACCACCAATTTTCTGATGAAGATGACCTCTACAGTCGCCTCAAATCCCTCCAACGCCAGCTCGAGTTCATCGACATCCAAGAAGAGTACGTCAAAGACGAACAGAAGAATCTGAAACGTGAACTCCTTCGCGCCCAAGAGGAGGTCAAGCGGATCCAATCTTGGGGGGGCCGGGGGTTGGTATTGGACAGTTCATGGAGATGGTTGATCAGAACAACGGCATCGTCGGCTCCACCACCGGGGCCAATTACTTAGAATCTTAGCACGATTAATCGGGAACTCTTGAAACCTCGGCTTCTGTGGCCTTGCACCGACATTCTAATGCTCTGGTTGATGTTCTCCCGCCCGAAGCTGATTCCAGTATTTCGCTTCTTAGCCAGTCGGAGAAGCCCGATGTCACGTATAATGTGGAGTTTCTGCTTTCAATTCTGTAGGGCTAAGGGTGTTACTGATAATTTCGATAGTAAAATCAAACTAAAGACAGGAGAGGTTGATGAAGTTAACCTTTTTTTTTTCTGTAATTGTAATTATGTGCTGTTAGGGTTTATGAATTAGGGCTTGTTTGATATAGATTTTCATATAGTTAGGGATGAAAAATACTTATGAAAATGATATTGGTCAAAATGGGTGAAATGTTTATAAAAAAATGAAGATAAAATCCTAAAACTAGCGGTTATGTAATTTAAATCAGAAAATAGTATAGTGAGTATAAAGGTTTATGGAAGTATTATATGACAATATATTTTCTGTTGTTAGGATATTGGAGGATGTGACATTCAAAAACAGGAAATTCGTGAGGCTGTGGAGTTACCACTCACTCACATGAATTATACAAGCAAATTGGGATAGACCCTCCTCGTGGAGTTTTGCTTTATGGTCCTCCAGGAACTGGAAAAACCATGCTGCCAAGGCAGTTGCTAATCATACAACTGCAGCGTCATTAGAGTTGTTGGCTTGAATTTGTTCAGAAGTATTTGGGTGAGGTATGAATTCAAGGATGCACAACTGTTTTCTTCTATCATTTAGAAGATATTCTCTATATGCCTTGATATCACTATCTACTTTGCTTCGTTGGCTCGATAACTGCAACACTGGTGTTGTGATGGATAGTTTTAATCTCTTTTGCAGAGTTTTGAATAGATTTTACCTTGTCTGGTTTGGTAATAATTGCTATTTTCTAGTTTAATATCATTTTTGTTTGTTATCCTTCAGGGTCCACGAATGGTTCGTGAGTTTTCCGTTGCCAAAGAGAATGCTCCTGCAATTATCTTTATAGATGAGGTAGATGCTATTGCCACTGCTAGGTTTGATGCACAAACTGGTGCTGATAGAGAGGTTCAGCGTATCCTCATGGAGTTACTGAATCAGGTATGACTGAATTACACAGTGGAATTCAATGATTTCCTTAATGGATGTTGTTGGAAATTAATCATGAAAATATTATCCCCAAAAACTGAGAAAAAATATAGGAAATGATTTATAATTTTTTTTTTTAATGACTTTTTTTTGTAATTACTTGCTATTCTAGATGGATGGGTTCGACCAGACAGTTAACGGTAAGGTTATTATGGCCACCATCGTGCTGACACTTTGGACCTGCACTTTACGTCCTGGGAGGCTTGATAGAAAAATTGAGTTCCCTTTGCCTGATAGACGACAAAAGAGGCTCGTTTTTCAGGTAGTTGCATAGTTGGTGTGCACGTTCCCATTTGTAAAGTTTTATAATTAGTCGTTATTTTGTCTAGTGTGAGGATTAATTTCCTTGCCCCTGTTGTGCTGTGCATTATATGTCTAATCTATTTATGATGGCGGGTGTCTACCAGGTTTGCACTGCTAAAAGAACCTAAGTGATGAGGTGGACTTGGAGGATTATGTTTCTCGACCTGACAAAATCAGTGCTGCAGAGGTTGGTTTCAATTTTCTTATAGAAGCTCATTATGCTATGGAAAGTAACTGTGTTACGATTGCAGTTGACTCCGTCTAGCAGGAAAATCTTTTTAGCTTTTTGCATGTTTCTTTCTTCAATGTCACATAACAAAACCATTTAATCTACTCTACTAAGAGTCACTGAACCTTCTCTTTATCTTCAAAAGCTTTGGTGTTAATAGTCACAGGATATTTCTAACACTACTACTTTAAGCAAGCAGGAATTGCTCGTGTTACGTTGTTCATTCCTACTCGTTTGACGAGAATTACTTGGTTTTCCTGTAAGAAGCAATTACCTAGAATAGGGGAATGTAACTCCTTTTACCATGTCCAAGTGTTTGGCATTGCAACTGTAGCAAAAGCTGTGATTTGATACAGAAAGTGTTTACAGCAGATGTGCTGTGGTCAAAATTATTTAAAGCCAGTATACTTGCTGCGGAACCATGATCTTTTCCTTTTATTTGTTACTCTTTGTTAGAATCGAGACCATTAATTGTTGAGATGATGACCTATGCTTAATGGCTGGTTGGTAAATCTTTAAAACAACCAGACAGTTGATGAAGAGTTATTGGGTGGGGACAGGTTTGGGCTCTAGCTCATTAGGTTCATTTTATGTTTTTAGATATGATCACGATATCAGATACATACATAATTAACCAATTTTCTTTGTGGTTTTTGACTACTACAGATTGCAGCTATTGTCAAGAAGCTGGAATGCATGCAGTACGCAAGAACCGGTACGTCATACTCCCAAAGGACTTTGAGAAGGGTTATCGAACCAATGTGAAGAAACCTGACACTGACTTTGAATTTTACAAATGAAGAGGCCCAGCAGTGCACTAGAATAGTAGACTGCTTATGTTTGTTAAATTGTTTTGGTCAAAATTAACCTTCTTGTTATTACAAGAACCGTATTACAAGGACTCCGTGATAGGTCCTTCAGTAGACTTTGTTGAACAATATTCTAATATGCAGAAGTGTTGTATGGCCAAAACTTGTTATTCATTTCTCTGATGACTTACAGAAGGTATCGAGCGAATGCTATGATGAGGCCCATTGATTTATTTATTCGAAAAGGAGAAAAAAAAGAAACATCAGTCACAAAATGGCTTTTTTTTTTTTTTTTTTTATTTGATGAATGTTTTTTTTTCTGAATTAATGATTAGCGGTTGTGTTTGTCTAATGTTTGAGCCGTATGCATTGTGGAGCATGTTGAACTATTCGCTCTTCACTCTTCGGCTCTGAATGGCAGACAAGCCAAACATTGATAGCCTAATGATGCGGCACGTTGACCTGATAACTGTCATGTCAACTGTTATTGGATTGTGAGGAAGATGCAAGAAGTGGTGTAAGCATAGTATTGTAATTAAAGATTAAAAAGTTGGGTGTATGGTGTGTTTTATTTTCTAAATTAATAATAATGTGGATTTAATTATGATTTGTTTGTTAGTTGTTTCTGAAACCCTGAGGGGGGTTAATGACATCAAATTTGGAACTGAGAAATTTATGTGGGCTAATATGATTTCAAAAAGAAAAATGTTTCACAGAAATTTAACAAAAATTAATAATAAGAGGGTACACCAAAGGCCTCTGCCCTTCTATCTATTTTCAACTCTTTGACAAGACGAAAAAAGCAAAAGAGAGTTCGATCCTGGCTTAGTCAGTATGAACGATGGCAGCATGTTTAACACATATCATCAATAATATTAAGTAATCTCAGAGTTAAAACTCAGAATTTCTAGGAAGCTGCTGGACAAAATGCAGCTTAAATGTGTAAACAAGGAAGATAATTTACAATCAGCAAACTAATTAACCGATCTTTTTCTCTTTTTATTCTTTTTCTTCAATAATCCTTTTTCTGCTAGTGTTTTCAATTTCTGTTTTTTCCGTTCTTTGGCTTTCTCTTCGAATCCATCGTCCATCGACTTCATTGTCGCGACTCGTCTGGCCTTGTAGACCTGCAAAAGTTTCAATGCTTAAGCAATTTTGGAATGCCGTCAAGATACAGTTACCAATGTAGTCTTTGAAGAGATATTTTCTTACCCTAGTAATATCAGAAAGAACATCTTTCTCTTTGCATTCAAATTCTTCTAGTTGTTTTCCGATAACAGCTTCTATTTCATGAACGAGATCTACATCATTCTGCAAAATTCCCAGGTCTCCCAGGTTAAGTGAAATAAGCATGATTTAGAATTACAGATCTCATGTTCCTTAGAGCTATGCAGAAACTCAAAAGTAAAAAAATTCAATTCATAGACCTCACCGAGCACTTCATGCATTGAAGGATTCATCTAAGTAATAAAGATTTAATTTGGAAATTACATGAAGATTTAGGTGAATGGTCAACGTCAATAGGATGGTGAAGATTAATTTTAAGAAACTCAGAATATCCTCTCTAGGACATGACAGTACTCACTTGGGTAACGAAGCTCACAGCAAGCCCACCTCTGCCTGCTCTTGCAGTACGCCCCACACGATGAACATAATCTCTCGGGTATCTAAAATGGTCTGATTGTCAGATTCTACATCATGAAAGATTCATAGACAAGAAAATGTAAAATTAGAATATAACCTTGGAATATAATAATTTATCACAAGATCGACTGTAGGAATGTCCAAACCACGACTGGCAACATCAGTGGCAAGCAATATAGTAGCTTGTCCTGATTTAAATCGATGAAGTGCAGAAAGCCTTGAAGACTGGGATTTGAATGAATGCAGTGCTGCAGCTTCCTGTTCCAGTTCTTCCAGTAATAAACTTAAGAGGTGACAACTTCTGTACAACGGTTAAAACATAAATGTAAGAAAGAGCCTGACTCAGTAGAAATACAAATTTTGGAAAATAGAAGTAAAAAATTGCCAAAGAAGAGCATTTTTATTCCTAACAGAAGTAAACATCTCTGTCACATTAAAGCTGCCAAAAAAGATATAAACCAATCTTGCAGAAGTTTATTGATCGAGTAATTCAACATAGCAAGATGACAGAGATAAACCGAATAACTCCAAAACTAGGAAGAGTTTACTCAAAGATTAAGCTGTAATGCTAAAATGAATTGATACCTGCAGGTGGAGACAAATATGATAGCAGAGCGAACACCCATATCTTCCATCTTAGACAAAATGTGCACAAGATAAACATCCTTCACATTTTTTGGGATAAAAATATATTGTTGTTTAAGAGTCTCAACTGTCTTGAAGCCTTCATATGCCTCATAGAAGAATGCTTTGTTTGCAGAAAGCTCTAGCAGTGTCTGTAAGTCACTAGTCATTGTTGCAGAAAATAAGAGTGTCTGCCTATTCTTTGGCAAGCACTGGAAAACTACTCTTAACTCCTCTTCAAAGCCAGCATCCAAAACTCTATCTGCTTCATCCAACACCAGAAACTGGACACAGTATAAAAGAATACAAATGAGTAAATTTCGGAACAATCGCAAAAGGAAGAAATGCTACACCCATTCTAGGAACACATACAGAACCTAGGTAGAGTAAGAACACACAAACAAAGACTGTGTTGAAATTCTCCGGCCTTCTTTCCTTCAAACAAGAGAAAATCAAAGTAAAGATTTTAACACACCATTCCTCTGACACCTCTTGACTTAAACCCAACTCCCAAAACCCCTAGGTGAAAACAATGGACAGCAGCTATGTAATACTTCATGACCACCACTTCTAAATTCTCTACTAAGCCTTTCAGTCTCCCTATCAGGATGACGAAATTGAAATTCAACAGATCATGTTAAATAACAATGACACCAATAAAAGTTACTACTAATGAACAACTACATGTCCAACAATTTCTACAATGGAAACCACTACATAAACACCGGAATCCAAATTCTACATGAAACTTATAGCACACGTACCTTGGTTCTAGAAAACACCTGAGGAATATCAGGATCCTCCTCAAGCAAGACCTTAATCCTGCCAGGAGTAGCAATAACCACATGGGGTCTATTCATTAAACCCTTGGCTTGGTTCAACATATCCATGCCTCCAACCACCACCTCACACCTCAAATGCAAGCAAGAACCCAAAGCCTTAAACTGCTCAGCCAGCTGAAACGCCAGCTCCCTCGTCGGCGTCATCACCAATTCCACCACCGGGTCCAATTACTATTAGAATCCTTAGCACGATTAATCGGGAACTTTAAACCCTCGGCTTCTGTGGCCTTGCACCGCATTCTAATGCTCTGGTTGATGTTCTCCGCCCGAAGCTGATTCCGTATTTCGCTTCTTAGCCAGTCGGAGAAGCCCGATGTCAAGTATAATGTGAGTTTCTGCTTCAATTTGTAGGGCTAAGGGTGTTACTGATAATTCCGATAGTAAAATCAAACTAAAGACAGGAGAGGTTGATGATAACCTTTTTTTTTTCTGTAATTGTAATTAGTGCGTAGGGTTTATGAATTAGGGCTTGTTTGATATAGATTTTTCATATAGTTAGGGATGAAAAATACTTTATGAAAATGATATGGTCAAAATGGGTGAAATGTTTATAAAAACTGAAGATAAAATCCTAAAACCTAGCGGTTTATGTAATTTAAACTCAGAAAATAGTATAGTTAGATATAAGGTTTATGGAAGTATTTATGACATATAATTTTCTGTTGTTAGGATATTGGAGGATGTGACATTCAAAAACAGGAAATTGTGAGGCTGTGGAGTTACCACTCACTCACCATGAATATACAAGCAAATTGGGATAGACCCTCCTCGTGGAGTTTGTTGTATGGTCCCCAGGAACTGGAAAAAACCATGCTTGCCAAGGCAGTTGCTAATCATACAACTGCAGCGTTCATTGAGTGTTGGCTCTGAATTTGTTCAGAAGTATTTGGGTGAGGTATGAATTCAAGGATGCACAACTGTTTTTTCTATCATTAGACTGATATTTCCTATATGCCTGATTCACTATCTATTTGCTTCGTTGGCTCGATAACTGCAACACTGGTGTTGTTGATGGATAGTTTTAATCTCTTTTGCAGAGTTTGAATAGATTTTACCTTGTCTGGTTTGGTAATAATTGCCTTTTTTCTAGTTATAATATCATTTTTGTTTGTTATCCTTCGGGTCACGAATGGTTCGTGATGTTTTCCGTCTTGCCAAAGAGAATGCTCCTGCAATTCTTATAGAGAGGTAGATGCTATTGCCACTGCTAGGTTTGATGACAAACTGTGTGCTGATAGAGAGGTTCAGCGTATCCTATGGAGTTACGAATCAGGTATGACTGAATTACACAGTGGAATTCAATGATTCCTTAATGGAGGTTGTTGGAAATTAATCATGAAAATATTATCCCAAAAAACTGAGAAAAAATTATTAGGAAATGATTTATAATTTTTTTTTTTAATTGACTTTTTTTTGTAATTACTGCTATTCTAGATGGATGGGTTCGACCAGACAGTAACGTTAGGTTATTATGGCCACCAATCGTGCTGACACTTTGGACCCTGCACTTTACGTCCTGGGAGGCTTGATAGAAAAATTGAGTTCCCTTGCCTGATAGACGACAAAAGAGGCTCGTTTTTCAGGTAGTTGCATAGTTGGTGTGCACGTTCCCATTTGTAAAGTTTTATAATTAGTCGTTATTTTGTCTAGTGTGAGGATTAATTTTCCTTGCCCTGTTGTCTGCTTGCATATATGTCTAATCTACTTTATGATGGCTGGGTGTCTACCAGGTTTGCACTGCTAAAATGAACCTAAGTGATGAGGTGGACTTGGAGGATTATGTTTCTCGACCTGACAAAATCAGTGCTGCAGAGGTTGGTTTCAATTTCTTTATAGAAGCTCATTATGCTATGGAAAGTAACTTGTGTTACGATTGCAGTTGATCCTGTCTAGCAGGAAAAATTTTTAGCTTTTGCATGTTTCTTTCTTCAAGTCACATAACAACCATTTTAATCTACTCACTAAGAGTCACTTGAACCTTTCTTTATCTCAAAAGCTTTGGTGTTAGCTAGTCACAGGATATTTCTAACACTACTACTTTAAGCAAGCGGAATTGCTCGGTTACGTTGTTCATTCCTACTCTTGACAGAATTACTGGTTTCCTGTAAGAAGCAATTACCTAGAATAGGGGAATGTAACTCCTTTTACCATGTCCAAGGGTTTGGCATTGCAACTGTAGCAAAAGCTGTGATTGATACAGAAAGTGTTTACAGCAGATGTGCTGTGGTCAAAATTATTTAAGCCAGTAACTTGCTGCGGAACCATGATTTTTCCTTTTATTTGTTACTTCTTTGTTAGAATCGAGACCAAGATGATTGACCTATGCTTAACTGGCTGGTGGGTAAATCTTTAAAAAAACCAGACCGTTGATGAAGAGTTATTGGGTGGGACAGGTTGGGCTCTAGCTCATTAGGTTATTTTATGTTTTTAGAATATGATCACGATATCAGATACATTTAATTAACCAATTTTCTTGTGGTTTTTGACTACTACAGATTGCAGCTATTGTCAAGAAGCTGGAATGCATGCAGTACGCAAGAACCGGTACGTCATACTCCCAAGGACTTGAGAAGGGTTATCGAACCAATGTGAAGAAACCTGACACTGACTTTGAATTTTACAAATGAAGAGGCCCAGCAGTGCACAGAATAGTAACTGCTTATGGTGTTAAATTGTTTTGGTCAATATTAACTTCTTGTTATTAAGAAACCGGTATATTACAAGGACTGTGATAGGTCCTCTCAGTAGACTTTGTTGAACAAATATTCTAATATGCAGAAGTGTTGTATGGCCAAAACTTGTTATTCTCATTTCTCTGATGACCTACAGAAGGTATCGAGCGAATGCTATGATGAGGCCCATTGATTTTATTTATTCGAAAAAGGAGAAAAAAAGAAGACATCAGTCACAAAAAGGCTTTTTTTTTTTTTTTTTTTATTTGATGATGTTTTTTTTTCTGAATTAATGATTAGCGGTTGTGTTTGTCTAATGTTTGAGCCGTATGCATTGTGGAGCATTGTTGAACATGCTCTTCACTCTCGGCTCTGAATGGCAGACAAGCCAACATTTGATAGCTAATGATGCGGCAGTTGACCTGTAACTGTCATGTCAACTGTTATATTGGATTGTGAGGAAGATTGCAAGAAGTGGTGGTAAGAATAGTTTTTGTAATTAAAGATTAAAAAGTGGAGTTGTATGTGTGTTTATTTTCTAAATTAATAATAATGTGGATTTAATTATGATGTTTGTTAGTATTTCTGAAACCTGAGGGGGGTGAATGACATCAAATTTGGAACTGAGAAATTATGTGGGCTAATATGATTTCAAAAAGAAAAAGTTTCACAGAAATTAACAAAAATTAAAATAAGAGGGTACACCAAAGGCCTATGCAGAGTTTAGAACACTACAAGTGTATATAAATATGTATCCTTTTAAGCTATGAATAAGAAGTGTGTGTGAATATTCATCCTTAGTACGTTTATTTACAGCATATTTTTATTTTCAAGAATCATGGGTATGTATATGAGTTTAGGTTTTCAAGCAAAAAAAGTGAGGAATTTATGCTTGCACGATGGTTATAGGCTGTGTACATGCTAAAGGAAAAAAAAAAGAAAAAGATTGTCAAACTGAAAAAAGGAAGTGAATTTGTCGGATGGCGCCATGGCATGGACTTTTCGTGCCGCAACGCAAGAAGCTGAAGTTGGGTAGAAAGTTCATGCCACGGCATGAAGAAAGTGGTGCCGCAGCATGACAAGGCCGTATGTTTGTGGAAAAATTATGCCCCTTGGCGCCAGAAATTCATGTCGCCGCGTGGATCGCGAGAAAAATAAAATCCTTATTTTTTTTAACTCTGACTTGAACTTGGACTCTTCCAAAAACACCATTAGCAGAGGAAAAATATAAATAGGACTTTGTAATTTAGTTTAAGGGCTAGGGATCTAGATGAGATATTTTCTAATCATGGTGTGTTAATCGTTAATTAAAGACTAAAAAATTGGAATTGTATGTGTGTTTTTTTTCTAAATTAATAATAATAAGGTGGATTTAACTATGAAAGTAGGTATTGCTAATATCATGGGTTTGTTTGTTATTTTTGAAACGTTGAAGGGGTTAAAAAAATTTGAAAAGGCGAAATTTATGTGGGCTAATATTATTTCAGAAAAAGAAAAATTATGCCCTTCCATCAATCTTTATTGTTCAACTTTTCGACAAAATGAAAAAAGCTAAAAATATGGCTGTGAAATAGCCACAGATCTCGTCGTTTCTGACTGTGACAAGAGTCGGTTGGTTGTGCACTATTACGACGACTATTGACGACAGCCGAAGTTGGTGGCTGACTATCGGTAGTGACTTGGGGTGGGTGTGGGTGTGGGTGATTTTGTTATAAATTAAAGTTTTATATGATTGGGGTATTTTAACAAAATTTTAAATGTAGGGTTACAAAAATATTCAAAAAATAATAATAAAAATAATATTATATTAATATTTAAAAATGAGGATAATTTAGTAATCTATATAACATACTTACCAATTTATCATCTCAATCAAATATATCAATACATCATACCCACTAATTTATTATAACCTAACCAAAAATGTTTTTATAAACATTCCTAATAATAATTAAGGTAGTTTATATTTCCATTAATATAACATTCCAAGTATTAATGAGAGATGTAATTAGGCCCATGCTTTGTATTTATTTATTTTATTTTATTTTTTAGGTCCAGCTTGCTTGATTGAGGGCTGCTCCCTCTTGGGCCTGTGATTTTTATAGGTCCAGCTTGCAGGTCCAAAAACGACGGCATGAAACTCCCTTACTTGAAGCTTCAGCTATAATATAAGAACGCCTTCTACCAATTTCTTGCTCCTCACTCCAAATCCTCCTTCTAAATCTCCAACAATGGCAGCTGCGATGGTTCTCGACCCCAAACCAACCTCCGACCCTCCGCCGTCACTCCCCTCTACAAGATCCGACCTCCACGGCAGCTCCAACGACCAACAATTCTCTGACGAAGATGACCTCTACAGTCGCCTCAAATCCCTCCAACGCCAGCTCGAGTTCATCGACATCCAAGAAGAGTACGTCAAAGACGAACAGAAGAATCTGAAACGTGAACTCCTCCGCGCCCAAGAGGAGGTCAAGCGGATCCAATCTGTGCCGTTGGTTATTGGACAGTTCATGGAGATGGTTGATCAGAACAACGGCAATCGTCGGCTCCACCACCGGGTCCAATTACTTAGAATCCTTAGCACGATAATCGGGAACTCTTGAAACCCTCGGCTTCTGTGGCCTTGCACCGCATTCTAATGCTCTGGTTGATGTTCTCCCGCCCGAAGCTGATTCCAGTATTTCGTTCTTAGCCCGTCGGAGAAGCCCGATGTCACGTATAATGGGAGTTTCTGCTTTCAATTCTTAGGGCTAAGGGTGTTACTGATAATTCGATATAAAATCAAACTAAAGACAGGAGAGGTTGATGAATTAACCTTTTTTTTTTCTGTAATTGTAATTATGTGCTGTTAGGGTTTATGAATTAGGGCTTGTTTGATATAGATTTTTCATATAGTTAGGGATGAAAAATACTATGAAAATGATATTGGTCAAAATGGGTGAAATGTTTATAAAAAAATGAAGATAAAATCCTAAAACCTAGCGGTTATGTAGATTTAAATCAGAAAATAGTATATGAGATATAAAGGTTTATGGAAGTATTATATTGAAATATATTTTCTGTTGTTAGGATATTGGAGGATGTGACATTCAAAAACAGGAAATTCGTGAGGCTGTGGAGTTACCACTCACTCACATGAATTTACAAGCAAATTGGGATAGACCCTCCCGGAGTTTTGCTTTATGGTCCTCCAGGAACTGGAAAAACCATGCTTGCCAAGCAGTTGCTAATCATACAACTGCAGCGTTCATTAGAGTGTTGGCTTGAATTTGTTCAGAAGTATTTGGGTGAGGTATGAATTCAAGGATGCACAACTGTTTTTCTTCTATCATTTAGAATGTATTCTCTATATGCCTTGATATCACTATCTACTTTGCTTGTTGGCTCGATAACTGCAACACTGGTGTTGTTGATGGATAGTTTTAATCTCTTTTGCAGAGTTTTGAATAGATTTTACCTTGTCTGGTTTGGTAATAATTGCCTATTTTCTAGTTATAATATCATTTTTGTTTGTTATCCTTCAGGGTCCACGAATGGTTCGTGATGTTTTCCGTCTTGCCAAAGAGAATGCTCCTGCAATTATCTTTATAGATGAGGTAGATGCTATTGCCACTGCTAGGTTTGATGCACAAACTGGTGCTGATAGAGAGGTTCAGCGTATCCTCATGGAGTTACTGAATAGGTATGACTGAATTACACAGTGGAATTCAATGATTTCCTTAATGGATGTTGTTGGAAATTAATCATGAAAATATTATCCCCAAAAACGTGAGAAAAAATATAGGAAATGATTTATAATTTTTTTTTTTAATGACTTTTTTTTGTAATTACTGCTATTCTAGATGGATGGGTTCGACCAGACAGTTAACGTAAGGTTATTATGGCCACCAATCGTGCTGACACTTTGGACCTGCACTCTTACGTCCTGGGAGGCTTGATAGAAAAATGAGTTCCCTTGCCTGATAGACGACAAAAGAGGCTCGTTTTTCAGGTAGTTGCATAGTTGGTGTGCACGTTCCCATTTGTAAAGTTTTATAATTAGTCGTTATTTTGTCTAGTGTGAGGATTAATTTTCCTTGCCCCTGTTGTGCTGTGCATTATATGTCTAATCTACTTTATGATGGCTGGGTGTCTACCAGGTTTGCACTGCTAAAATGAACCTAAGTGATGAGGTGGACTTGGAGGATTATGTTTCTCGACCTGACAAAATCAGTGCTGCAGAGGTTGGTTTCAATTTTCTTATAGAAGCTCATTATGCTATGGAAAGTAACTTGTGTTACGATTGCAGTTGACTCCGTCTAGCAGGAAAATCTTTTTAGCTTTTTGCATGTTTCTTTCTTCAATGTCACATAACAAAACCATTTAATCTACTCTACTAAGAGTCACTTGAACCTTCTCTTTATCTTCAAAGCTTTGGTGTTAATAGTCACAGGATATTTCTAACACTACTACTTTAAGCAAGCGGATTGCTCGTGTTACGTTGTTCATTCCTACTCTTTGACAGAATTACTTGGTTTTCCTGTAAGAAGCCATTACCTAGAATAGGGGAATGTAACTCCTTTTACCATGTCAAGTGTTTGGCATTGCAACTGTAGCAAAAGCTGTGATTTGATACAGAAAGTGTTTACAGCAGATGTGCTGTGGTCAAAATTATTTAAAGCCAGTATACTTGCTGCGGAACCATGATCTTTTTCCTTTTATTTGTTATTCTTTGTTAGAATCGAGACCAATGTTGAGATGATGACCTATGCTTAAATGGCTGGTTGGTAAATCTTTAAAAAACCAGACAGTTGATGAAGAGTTATTGGGTGGGGACAGGTTTGGGCTCTAGCTCATTAGGTTCATTTTATGTTTTAGAATATGATCACGATATCAGATACATCTAATTAACCAATTTCTTTGTGGTTTTTGACTACTACAGATTGCAGCTATTTGTCAAGAGTGGAATGCATGCAGTACGCAAGAACCGGTACGTCATACTCCCAAGGACTTTGAGAAGGGTTATCGAACCAATGTGAAGAAACCTGACACTGACTTTGAATTTTACAAATGAAGAGGCCAGCAGTGCACAGAATAGTAACTGCTTATGTTTGTTAAATTGTTTTGGTCAAAATTAACCTTCTTGTTATTACAAGAACCGGTATATACAAGGACTCCGTGATAGGTCCTCCAGTAGACTTTGTTGAACAATATTCTAATATGCAGAAGTGTTGTATGGCCAAAACTTGTTATTCATTTCTCTGATGACTACAGAAGGTATCGAGCGAATGCTATGATGAGGCCCATGATTTATTTATTCGAAAAGGAGAAAAAAAGAAACATCAGTCACAAAATGGCTTTTTTTTTTTTTTTTTTTATTTGATGAATGTTTTTTTTTCTGAATTAATGATTAGCGGTTGTGTTTGTCTAATGTTTGAGCCGTATGCATTGTGGAGCATGTTGAACTATCGCTCTTCTCTTCGGCTCTGAATGGCAGACAAGCCAAACATTGATAGCCTAATGATGCTGGCGCGTTGACCTGATAACTGTCATGTCAACTGTTATTGGATTGTGAGGAAGATGCAAGAAGTGGTGTAAGATAGTATTGTGAATTAAAGATTAAAAAGTTGGAGTGTATGTGTGTTTTTTTTCTAAATTAATAATAATGTGGATTTAATTATGATTTGTTTGTTAGTATTTCTGAAACCTGAGGGGGGTGAATGACATCAAATTGGAACTGAGAAATTATGTGGGCTAATATGATTTCAAAAAGAAAAATGTTTCAAGAATAACAAAAATAATAATAAGAGGGTACACCAAAGGCCTCTGCCTTCTATTATTTCAACTCTTTGACAAGACGAAAAAAGCAAAAGAGAGTTCGATCCTGCTAGTCAGTATGAACGATGGCAGCATGTTTAACACATTCATCAATAATATTAAGTAATCCAGAGTTAAAACTCAGAATTTCTAGGAAGCTGCTGGACAAATGCAGCTTAAATGTGTAAACAGGAAGATAATTTACAATCAGCAAACTAATTAACCGATCTTTTCTCTTTTTTCTTTTTCTTCAATATCTTTTTCTGCTAGTGTTTTCAATTTCTGTTTTTCCGTTCTTTGGCTTTCTCTTCGAATCCATCGCCACGACTTCATTGTCGGACTCGTCTGGCCTTGTAGACCTGCAAAAGTTTCAATGCTTAAGCAATTTGGAATGCTGTCAAGATACAGTTACCAATGTAGTCTTTGAAGAGATATTTTCTACCCTAGTATCAGAAAGAACATCTTTCTCTTTGCATTCAAATTCTTCTAGTTGTTTCCGATAACAGCTTCTATTTCATGAACGAGATCTACATCATTCTGCAAAATTCCCAGGTCTCCCAGGTTAAGTGAAATAAGCATGATTTAGAATTACCGATCTCATGGTTCCTTAGAGCTATGCAGAAACTCAAAAGTAAAAAAATTCAATTCATAGACCTCACCGAGCACTTCATGCATTGAAGGATTCATCTAAGTAATAAGATTTAATTGGAAATTACATGAAGATTTGGTGAATGGTCAACGTCAATAGGATGGTGAAGATTAATTTTAAGAAACTCGAATATCCCCTCTAGGAATGACCGTACTCACTTGGGTAACGAAGCTCACAGCAAGCCCCATCTGCCTGCTCTTGCAGTACGCCCCACACGATGAACATAATCTCTCGGGTATCTAAATGGTCTGATTGTCAGATTCTACATCATGAAGATTATAGACAAGAAAATGTAAAATAGAATATAACCTGGAATATTAATTTACACAAGATCGACTGTAGGAATGTCCAAACCACGACTGGCAACATCAGTGGCAAGCAATAAGTAGCTTGTCCTGATTTAAATCGATGAAGTGCAGAAAGCCTTGAAGACTGGGATTTGAATGAATGCAGTGCTGCAGTTCCTGTTCCAGTTCTTCCAGTAATAAACTTAAGAGGGGACAACTTCGTTACAACGGTTAAAACTAAATGTAAGAAAGAGCCTGACTCAGTAGAAATACAAATTTTGGAAAATGAAGTAAAAAATTGCCAAAGAAGAGCATTTTATTCCTAACAGAAGTAAACATCTCGTCACATTAAAGCTCCAAAAAAGATATAAACCAATCTTGCAGAAGTTAGATCGAGTAATTCAACCTAGCAAGATGACAGAGATAAACCGAATACTCCAAAACTAGGAAGAGTTTACTCAAAGATTAAGCTGTAATGCTAAAATGAATTGATACCTGCAGGTGGAGACAAATATGATGCAGAGCGAACACCCATATCTTCCATCTTAGACAAAATGTGCACAAGATAAACATCCTTCACATTTTTTGGGATAAAAATATATTGTGTTTAAGAGTCTCAACTGTCTTGAAGCTTCATATGCTCCATAGAAGTATGCCTTGTTTGCAGAAAGCTCTAGCCGTGTCTGTAAGTCACTAGTCATTGTGCAGAAAATAAGAGTGTCTGCCTATTCTTGGCAAGCACTGGAAAACTACTCTTAACTCCTCTTCAAAGCCAGCATCCAAAACTCTATCTGCTTCATCCAACACCAGAAACTGGACACAGTATAAAAGAATACAAATGAGTAAATTTCGGCAAATCGCAAAAGGAAGAAATGCTACACCCATTCTCGGAAACACATACAGAACCTAGGTAGAGTAAGACACACAAACAAAAGACTGTGTTGAAATTCTCCGGCCTTCTTTCCTTCAAACAAGAGAAAATCAAAGTAAGATTTTAACACCATTCCTCTGACACCTCTTGACTTAAACCACTCCCAAAACCCCCGGTGAAAAAAATGGACAGCAGCTATGTAATACTTCATGACCCCACTTCTAAATTCTCTACTAAGCCTTTCAGTCTCCCTATCAGGATGACGAAATTGAAATCAACAGATCATTAAATAACAATGACACCAATAAAAGTTACTACTAATGAACAACTACATGTCCAACAATTTCTACAATGGAACCACTACATAAACACCGAATCCAAATTCTACATGAAACTTATGAACACACGTACCTTGGTTCTAGAAAACACCTGAGGAATATCAGGATCCTCCTCAAGCAAGACCTTAATCCTGCCAGGAGTAGCAAAACCACATGGGGTCTATTCATTAAACCCTTGGCTTGGTTCAACATATCCATGCCTCCAACCACCACCTCACACCTCAAATGCAAGAAGAACCCAAAGCTTAAACTGCTCAGCCAGCTGAAACGCCAGCTCCCTCGTCGGCGTCATCACCAACGCCAACACCCCGTACGGCTCCTCCGCCAACCGCTGCAGTATCGGCAGCGCAAATGCCGCCGTTTTCCACTCCCAGTCTGGCGCCAGACCCAGAACGTCGCGGCCCTCCAAAATTTTCGGAATGCAGTGGGCTTGGACCGGTGTAGGCCGCCGATAACCATGCCTTGCAGTCTCAACGGCCCAATCGGCTAGACCCAGGTCGGCGAAAGTGGTGGTTGCGGTAGCGGCGGCGGTAGTAGAATTAGGAGTTGAACTGTAAACTTTTCAAGTTGTGGGGGTTCATTGGTGAGTTAGGGTTCCTGCTCTTGAGTAGTTTGGGATATGGGTTTGGGTTTAGGTTTGGTTTTGGATTTGGAGAAGAGAGGGAAGTTTTCATCAACAAGGGAATCTTGTTCCCTGTTAGGAGCTGTTTGGATGGATGGGAAATCAGAGAATAAATAAACTTTGCCGAGAAATTTCTAGAAATCTTGTCTTGAAGTTTCAAACTTAAAGGTTGAAGCTTTTCTTAAATTCGGCTAAGTGAAAAACGAAGAAGAACGAAGGCGTTTGTCGGTTAACCGGTAACGTAGGTTAGCTTCTATCTTCATAAAATTACTTATTAACCCCTATAAACTTTTTCAAGGACCATTAGTTTCAGAAAAAAACAGAAACATCCCTCAAGTTATCAATATTATTTTATGGAAAATTTATAGGGGTGTTCGGTTCCGGGTACCCTACACTTTTTGAAGGAACCGAAACGGAACTGGAACCGACGGTTCCTTGAATTTGGAACCAGAACCGGAACAACGGTTCCGGTTCCTAGGTACCCAGAACCAGAACCTGTAACAACAATTCCGGTTCCAGTTCTGGGTACCCTGTAAAATTCATGACCCCCCAAAAGTTTTTAAAATGGCAAAAAAACCTTTAAAAATTACAAATACCCCCCACCTGGCACTTGTTACAAAAATAAAATTACAAATTATAAATCAAAATTACAAACTCCGTTACTTTGTAAAGGTAGATTCTCAAAAGTCAAACCAACTTACTTTAAATGTTATGAAATATAAATATAAATGTATCACATTACTTTTTCTAAAAAAAATTTTATATAACTCCCCTAATCTTTAATTTTATTTTATACTAGTCTCGATTCGGTTCCTGGTTCCAGTTCTGGTTCCTAACTATAGGAACCGGAACCGGAACCGCCACAGTACGGTTCCAAAAATTTGGAACCGAAACCTACCCATTGACGACTGGTTCTGGGTAGGAACCGGAACCAAACCCAGGGTACCCGCCGGTTCCGGTTCCAACGGTTCTTTTGAACACCCCTAAAAATTATACGTATAATATTATTATTTTAAGACAAATGAGTGTTCATAAGATTTTATTGTTATGAAAAAATTTTAGAAGTTTATGATTTTCTTATGACACCATATGTTTCCAATTTATTACTCCCTAAGCTTTGAATTTTTTATAACACACACCCTTTGACCATGACTAACTGGCCCGCCAAGTGGAAAAACAGGTAAATGAGGTAATCCCATTTCGTAATGTGACTGCAATCGCCACCATAAAATGGAAAAGACAGTAAAAACTAAAAGTATAAGAGAAAGAGCACAAAAAGAGAGCGAGAGAAAGGGATTTGGTAGTTGTTAGTGAAGATGGAGTCACCATTCAAGGCGGATATAGTGAAGGGCAAAGTTGCCCGATAACAGGAGGTGGTTCAGGAATCGGGTTTGAGATTTCAACAATTCGGTAAACATGGAGCCTCCATTGCAATATGGGACGTCGCAAGCCAGTCCTTGATTCTGCGTTTCTACTCTTCAATCTCTTGGGATTAAGTATAATTAATATCTTGTCTTGAAAATTTTCTCATTTTCGTATCTGGGTTCAATTATGTTTTAGCCTTTTGTGTTTACATGTTTATCATTTATATTTGTTGCTTGTCATCAAAGAAGGGTTTTCCATCTGGGCTATTTATTTTTGTGTCACGTGTCTCTCAATTTGTTGGTTTTTAATTGCAGAGGAAGCTGCTATGCCATATGAATTCATTTTAATTCTATGTTTCATTTTCATTTTGTTGTTAAAAAAGTAATTGTTTCTCTGGTTCTCATATAAATTTCTCATTTTTCTTATCCGGTTCATCTATGTTTTTGCTTTATTTATTTATTTATTTTTGTTTAAATGCGCATTTATCATTTGCCTTTCTTGTTTGTCATCAAAGAAGTGATTTTTCATCTTCTGTCTCTTTCTTGTGGTTTGTTGCTTTTGATTTGCTGAGGGAGTTGGCTTCATATATGGGTTCATTTTCATTCAATGTTTCATTTGCATATTATTTTATTGTTCGTGAAGTGATTGCTTATCTGGTTCTTTTTTCAAGTTGTCCTTATAGAGTTATGGGTTGATTTGGCTGAGAAATTTCAGTTGAGTTCATTTTGTTTTGGGAATTTTCTCGACTATGCCTCTGTGGTTTACCATGAGAATTATAAGCATGTTATAGTTTTTGTCTAGTTTTATGTATTCTACAATTTAATTGCTGGGGATTCCCAGTCCTTACCTAACAGAAAAGGAGAAAAGTCTGGGAATCTTGATAAGTCCTTCAATTACTTGGTTCAGTTCGCTAGTTTGGGTTCACCTGGTTGCAATCGCTTTAGCTTCTAATAGTAGCCATGTTAGCGATGTTACTCACATCATGGTTGATGTTTAGTGCCAATCAGCTGATGTTTGTCTGATTTGTTAGATTTGTTATTTGATGTGATGCAGTTTAACACATTTTTATTTTTCCATTTAGTTGATTATAGGATTCATGATTATGTTACTTTTGCTCTTGTTCTCAAGGCTGTAGGCTTTGAGGGGGATGTTCGCAAGCAGGAAGAAGCAAAAAGAGTTGTGGAATCAACTTTCAAGCATTTTGGGAGGCTTGACATTCTTGTAAACGCTGCAGCTGGCAATTTTCTTGTATCAGCTGAGGATTTGTCTCCTAATGGGTTTCGAACAGGTCGTGATTAAATTCTTACTACAATAGGGTTTATTGTCCCTTATTGTTTGAGGCAAAAACTAGAAGCAAGTGGGACAATATATCTAATGGAAGTGAGATGTATAAAGGTGAAGTCTTGAAATGACTTATGTTTAAACTGGGGAGAAGAGTATCCCAATGCCTTTACCTTGCTAACTTGAGAAAGAGATGGGATGGGATGAGTCAAGTAGGATTTATCCGAGCACCCACCCTCATCTTCTCCCTTTTCTGTCCAGAAATAATGTGTGGAGTCAAGTAGGGTTCATTGGAGGCCCAAAATGAACACTTGGCACAAATGATTAACCAAAACTTATCAACTATAGGCTCTTTTTGGTCTTCAGCTAAATGCAATTTTCTTTTTATCACCCTTGCAGTTATGGATATTGATTCTGTTGGCACATTCACCATGTGCCATGAAGCACTGAAATATCTCAAAAAAGGAGGACCTGGAAGAAGCTCATCTGGTGGAGGATCAATTTTGAACATAAGTGCTACTTTACATTACACATCTGCTTGGTATCAAATTCATGTTTCTGCTGCTAAGGTTTGCCACATAATTTGTTTCTTGCTGGTTGTGACGATTAGGTAACTTTAATGTTAATCTTCCTTATAATTTTCTTCCAACAGGCAGCTGTTGATGGCATTACTAGAAACTTGGCACTGGAATGGGGGACCGACTATGATATTCGAGTCAACGGAATTGCCCCAGGCCCCATTGGCGACACCCCTGGCATGAGTAAACTTGCACCTGATGAGATCAATAACAAAGCTCGAGAATACATGCCATTGTATAAACTAGGAGAGAAATGGGATATTGCTATGGCTGCTCTGTACCTTGTTTCTGATGCTGGTAATCTTGTTTGCTTTTTCAAGTATCCAGATATAAAACATCTGTAAGCAAATTATAAATTTTAATATTAAATCTTCATGCACCAATGAATTATACTATGATAGGTAAATTTTAGAATAATCGGCGTATGTTGCAAGTGTCTGATCATGTGCTCAATCTTAATAAATTCATATATATTGTGTTCAGAAAGTTAAATATGTTAAATCATTAAGTAGCTAAATTTTCTTTTTCTATTTTTTTTTTCCCGTTGAAACTAACCCACATTTACACATTTTTAGGTAAATATGTCAATGGAACCACCCTCATAGTTGATGGCGGACTTTGGCTGAGCCGGCCTCGCCATCTGCCGAAAGAGGCCATCAATCAGCTTTCGCGAGTGATGGAAAAGAGGTCTCGAGACAAACCTGTTGTGGTTCCAACCAGCAAGCTTTGAACCTCAACAATAAAGTTATGATCATAAATGGGTTTCATATCCATCCTTAGCTACAAATATGTAACTTATACTTCAATGGAGTCCTCAATATTTTGTTGATCACAGCATTGATAATCATTGAATAGCATTATATTATTGCATATGGAACTGGTATACACCATGGATTGCATTTGTATTTCTGTAGACAGATTGACAACCTTTCAAAATAATCAAATTGTTACACTTAAAACAATTTAATGGGAACATAGTTTATCAGAAACAAAACGGGGGTGAAACTGAAAAATGCTGATGTTCCTCAGGTTGAAATTTAAAGCCGGTGTCGATAGGCCTCCCTGCTTACAGTTAGTTATCAGGAGCTTCAACGAATTTACTCAAACGTGAATGTCAAAATTCTCTGTTTCTCAGTGGTTAAAAAACTTCAAGCAGAATTTGGCTGGTAATATCCAAAAATTGCCCACTAATGATAGTTCCGTAGCTTCCTCGAGGTAACTCCAATTTGATAGCAGTGACTTTCACAACAAGGCATACATGTATTCCGAAATCTTAATGTGCAGTATCATAGGAACTACCCTTTATTGCATGCCAGGAGCTCAGTTGAGGGAGAGCGTTTTAACATCTGTGAAGTGGTGCAGGATATATCTCCAACGGTTGATAGCGCAACTGGTCGTTGTGAGGCAACGGTCCCTCCTACAGAATTTAAGAGAACACAAGTTTAATACGAAAATTTCAATTCAATTCAAAATGATTTGGGGTTGTTTTACACAGCTTAGATGTCAAATCAAATTATTCTAAAGAGTTTCAGCCAAAGTTGAAAGAAAAAGAGAGCAGTCACTCAAAACAGGGAAAGCAAAAGAAAAAGAAACGGTACCTCTTCCAAGTTTATCTGGAATGGCTTCACAAAATCTTCAAACATTACAGGAGACAGCTCCTTCATCATCTCTTCAACTTCCTGGAAAATTTAACAGCACAAGCTGCTTAGAGAAGTGCATATCGGAGATGGATAACGATTGAGCTAAAGAGGAAAAAATCTCTAATTATTTGTTACACATTCGATGTTAGGCCATAACCAATTCTTAAGCCTCCAGAATTCTACAAAAATTTTGATGGGAGGGGTTTTATGGTCAAATTAATCCATAATGATTTCTCTGCTCCTTTTTTCCAGACTATTCGGACAAGTGGCAAGTGGCAACTCTCTCCTTTCCTCTTCCTTCCATCCTATTAACAAAGCAGACAAAAGGTAGGACGAGTCTTCTTCCTCACTTTGCTCCTTTCTCTCTACAGAAATATCTCAATTTGACATGAAATATTATTGGAGATTCCTCCTCTTAAAACCACAGAAAGAAACAACAATTTCTCTGAAATCAATTGCATTAAGGATAAAATAAAAGAGTTGGGATGTCTTAGCGTACCAATCCAGTTATCCTCGACTTTTCTAATAGTTCCTTTGCAATCATGTCCAGTATGTGCCTGTTGTCTCTTAAAGCATTTATTGCAAGTTCTTCTGTCTCTTCAATGTACTACAACCAACATCATATACCGCAAGTTGAAGTAAGATTTAAATAGTAATTACAAGGCAAACCAGATTCCATGATAAAACTAGATGAAATATCTGTTTATTTTTTCTCAAAATTAGGTTTACTGTAATAATTTGGGGGGAAAAAGTCTAAAATAACTTAAAAGATAAAAATAAAATTAAGGAGGCATGTATTTCGATGATTTTATTTACTTACATCTGTGACCATACAAGGAATAGAAAATTGCTCAAGACACCAACACAAATCACACAGTAATTATGGCCAAGGGTGTACCTAGCAGAGATAATTCTTCATAGGTATATTCTTTAAATAAGGTAACAGGTTTGGCGCCATACATATGAGGGTATAAATCACTCGTCAACGGAGAAGGGTCTCAAAAGGAATACGTAGATACAAGTAAGAAAATAATGTCTTCTAAGAATTATCAGTCACTGCAAGTTGATCATATTTTCCGAAAAGCATACTACTTCAAGATAAATGTTTGTGGATGCTTTTATGTGCAAAATTTGTTGCAATGTAACATTTCAAGCAGCCCTGGCTTTCAATTTGGGCTCCAAATTATAATGTACAGGGAAATTGTTTGATCAATTCCACCAATGACTATGGGTGCGTTTGTTTTAGTATTTTGGATAGTATTTTTGAAAAAGTAAGCACTGAGTGGTAATAACGAGGTAGGATTTGAAAATTAACAAAAACACTCATCTAGGTTTGTTAATTTCTAAACACCCCTGTAATAAAAACATTGAAAATTACAAAGACATCCCCACCCATCCATTAAATATCGGCAACCAGCCACCACTGTCGAAGGGTGGCCGGAGTCACTGTATTGACGCAGGACCGGCTGGATTTGGCCGGTCGTGCGTCGAGATGACCTTTTTCGGATAGATCCACAGTGGATCTAGCCAGAAAAAGCTAGATCTATGGCTAGATCTAGTCATTGACAGCTAGATCTGGTCGCATTTGGTCGCCAACAACAGCCAAAGATATGGTCGTCGTTGACAACTAACTACAGCTAAAGATTTGGTCATCAACACTCAAATCTTTGGCCATAGATCTGGCCTTTTTCGGCTAGATCCATGGTGGATCTGACCGAAAAAGGCTAGATCGACGCACTATCGACCAGATCCAGCCAGTAGTGCGCCATTATATTAGATTTTAGCCACCTTCCGATGGTGGTAGTCGGAATCTAGCACATGTGGGTGGATGGGGGTGTTTTTGTCAATTTCTAAACTTTTTTTTTAGGGGGTGTTTAGTTAAATTAACAAACTTAGGGGGTTTAAAAATAATTGAATAAAATATAATAGTATTTTCAGAATAAGAAAACAAATGTGTATTTTGAAAATGATAAGAATAGGATAAGGGAAAAGTAGGGAAACAGACACACCCTATATGCTTCCATTTCATGAGAAATACATAACAACAAAGCAATTATATGTATCATGCTACATTTCTCTAGAAAATAATATAATAGATTGACTTTATGCAGGCGCCACCATCTATTAATGTCTCAATTACAAGTAATACTACAGTCACCGACGGTAGTGCACCGAATTTGTACACCGAATAACGTGACAAAATCCTAACCGTTGATTAATATTAAGTTAAAATTAATCAATGGTTAGGGTTTTGCCACGTCATTCAGTGCACAAATTCGGTGCACTACCGTCGGTGGCTGTATTATTTTCCTGAATTACACAACCTACAATTGCAAGATCAAAAGTAGCGTATGCTTACCCTTGTCAACTCTCGAGTGAATAGCTCAGACAATTCAGGTGTCATGTTGGCAGGTATGACGTGGGGATCATCCCACTAAAAAGATAAGGACAACAAAAAGAAGAATCAGTTGATTAGACACATTACGTTGAAGAAAAAGATTATTATAAATGAGACAATAAGCATATTTCTCAATTACTTGCAACTTGAAATATCAAGGAATAATACCCTATATTTTATTAATTCTCCATCTGAACTATCAGGTCGATCCAACAGTCCAACTCTTTTTGTTAAAGCAGCAAGCCCCAACCTAGCATTTTGTGGACTGATCACCATCTCTCTAGCAATCTAAGAGAAAACTTAAATAAGAAAATAGACAGGGAAAAATATAATATAAATGAAGATATATCTGTTGTACAGTACTTCAGTAACCTTTGTTATCTTTTCTATATCATCCTTTCCTCCATCAGTTATGTCTTCACCGAACACAACACGTTCCGCACAGCACCCACCATGAGCTACCACCATTTGCATTTTCATGTAGCCAAAGGTTGTATAACCTTGGTCTATCATGTCTTCACGGGGGTAGAACACTGATATTGCAGTTTCCTGCTAATGTTGAGAGAAAAAAGCAAATCAGTAAGGCATTTAACAAAAGGAATTTCTGTAACCATGAAGTGTACCTTGCCACCAGGCAGGAGCTGAGAAAAAGCATGCCAATCAAATCGAGGAAACAAGTGAGCTAATA